>NC_141000.1:54942256-55448451 GCF_052327205.1 Somniosus microcephalus
AGAGAGATTAGGAGGATTATTTTAATGTTTTTTTTATTTAAAAAGGGTAATTCAGATGCATTACCAGAAACAGTGGCGAAAGCAGAATCCATAATAGCTTTTAAAAAAGGGAAGTGGATAAATATTTTTAAAAAATTTTCTTTCAAAGGGCACGGGCCCCTAATTTTCTTTTGGGTGCGCGGCCCAGTCACAGATTTTACCATTGGCAAAGCCGGTCCCAGGCTGCGCAGCCACGCAGCTTAGAGGGAACCTTGGCGTAGGTAAAGGGCAGGGGAAAGGGACTAAGTGGATAGCATTCAGAGAGCCTGCACAGGTGTGATGGGCTGAATGGCATCCTTGCGTGCAGCAAGACTGCATTTTAAATTTGAAATGCAAATAAAGGTTTCGATTCACGACGAGAGTCCAGTTCTCTGCAGCTACAGCTATAAAGACAACTGATTTTGTGTTATGGCAAAGCTGACAGCCAGCACTCCAAATTGTTGCAAAATCTGGAATCGGTTTTGAAAGTACAACAGGAGCACTGTAATTGTACATGATAAACGAGATGCTCGTGCGAGTTGGGCTGCTTCAAGTTGCAGCATCATCAAGGAATGCCAAAAGGACCTTTGGAAGGATTCAAAAAGATGTGTGGATGGCAACACCCTGCCTGGGAAACTAGATCCATTAATTAAGGCTAAATGTCAAACTCGGCTCTTTGTCACCTCACTGCTCCAATACCAAAGGTTATCCAGCTACTCGAGCAAAAGTTTTGTTCCTTTAAATTAAGCAAGGGTCCTGTAACTCATGAATTCCACACCTACAGAAAGGAAGGCAATAGAACCTGGTAGGATTGGGGAATGTTACTCAAAGAGTTGACGGTGGATAGGCAATGGCAAACATTTAAAGATCCCATGGATGAACTACAGAATTTGTTCATCCCTGTTTGGCATAAGATTAAAACAAAAAAGGTGAATCAACCGTGGCTAACAAGGGAAATTAGGGATAGCATAAGATCCAAGGAGAGGACATATAATTTGGCCAGAAAAAGCAGCAAACCTGAGGATTGGGAGCAGTTTAGAATTCAACAAAGGAGGACAAAGGGATTAATTAAGAGGGGGGTGAATAGAGTATGAGTAAGCTTGCAGGGAACATAAAAACTGACTGTAAAAGCTTCTATAGATATGTGAAGAGAAAAAGATTGGTGAAGTCAAGCGTAGGTCTCTTGCAGTCAGAATCAGGGGAATTTATAATGGGGAACAAAGAAATGGCAGACCAATTAAATACATACTTTGGTTCTGTCTTCACAAAGGAGGACACAAATAACCTCCCAGAGATGTTGGGGAACATAGGGTCTGATGAGAGGGAGGAACTGAAAGAAATCAGTATTTGTAGGAAAATGGTGTTAGGGAAATTGATGGGATTGAAGGCCGATAAATCCCCAGGGCCTGATGATCTACATCCTAGGGTACTTAAGGAAGTGGCCCTAGAAATAGTAGATGCATTGCTGGTCATCTTCCAGAATCTATAGAATTTTGGAACAGTTCCCATGGATTGGAGGGTAGCTAATGTTACCCCACTATTCAAAAAAGGTGGTAGAGAGAAAACGGGGAATTATAGACCGGTATGCCTAACATCGGTAGTGGGGAAAATGCTAGAGTCCATTATAAAAGATGTAATAGCAGAGCACTTGGAAAACAGTGACAGGATCGGACAAAGTCAACATGGATTTACAAAAGGTAAATTGTGCTTGACGAATCTACTGGAATTTTTTGAGGATGTAACTGGTAAAATAGATAAGGGAGAACCAGTGGATGTGGTGTATTTGGACTTTCAGAAGGCTTTCGATAAGGTCCCGCATAAGAGATTAGCGTGTAAAGTTAAGGCACATGGGATTGGGGGCAAGGTACTGACTTGGATAGAGAACTGGTTGGCAGACAGGAAGCAAAGAGTTGGAATAAACTGGTCTTTTTCTGAGTGGCAGGCAGTGACTAGTGGGGTACCGCAGGGATCGGTCCCAGGACCCCAGCTATTCACAATATATATTAATGATGATCTAGACGAGGGAACTAGATGTAATATCTCCAAGTTTGCAGACGACACAAAGCTGGGTGGGCGTGTATGCTGTGAGGAGGATGCAGAGAAACTCCAGTATGATTTGGACAGGTTGGGTGATTGGGCAGATGCAGTATAATGTGGATAAATGCGAGGTTATCCACTTTGGTGGCAAAAACAGGAAGGCAGATTATTATCTGAACGGCAATAGATTGGGAGAAGGGGAAGTGCAACGAGACCTGGGTGTTCTTGTGCACCAGTCGCTGAAGGCAAGCATGCAGGTGCAGCAGGTGGTTAAGAAGGCAAATGGTATGTTGGCCTTCGTAGCGAGAGGGTTCGAGTACAGGAACAAGGATGTATTGCTGCAGTTGTACAGGGCCTTGGTGAGACCACACCTTGAGTATTGTGTGCAGTTTTGGTCACCTTATCTGAGGAAGGATGTTCTTGCCGTGGAGGGAGTGCAGCGAAGATTCACCAGACTGATACCTGGGATGGCAGGAATGACGTATGAGGAGAGATTGGGTCGATTGGGCTTATACTCGCTGGAGTTTAGAAGAATGAGAGGGGATCTCATTGAAACTTATAAAATTCTAACAGGACTAGACAGACTTGATGCAGGAAGGATGTTCCTGATGGCCAGGAGTCCAGAACCAGGGGTCACAGTCTAAGGATAAGGGGTAAGCCATTTAGGACAGAGATGAGGAGGAATTTCTTCACCCAAAGACTGATGAGCCTGTGGGATTCTCTACCACAGAAGGCAGTTGAGGCCAATTCATTAAATATATTCAAGAAGGAGTTAGATATATTTCTTAAGGCTAAAGGGATCAAGGGATATGGGGAGAAAGCAGGGTCAGGGTACTGAATTTGGATGATCAGCCATGATCTCATTGAATGGCGGAGCAGGCTCGAGGGGCCGAATGGCCTATTCGTGCTCCTATCTTCTATGTTTCTATGTCAACTCTGAAAGCAAAGTTTAATCTGATGGAAATGCTCACAAAGCTTGAAGATCTCTACCATATTGGAGTATAAGTTAAATCCCTAAGAATGTTACAGTGGGACATTGATTCAAGAATATGTCAGGGCTTCAATAAGTTCCAATACTTTTCCTACGAACCTCTAATTGAAACTCTCATGTTTCCAGACTGCAGAGTTAGAGGATGATTAATGAAAAGTCAAGATGGCAAGGAAAAGAGAAGTGGTCTTTAAAGGCATTCATATAACCAAACAATTTAATGTGCATTTCCATACATGATGTCCCATTGTACACAAGCAATATTGGTATGCAAATCACTACCTTCAAGGCCTAAAAAGGTGCATACCAATATCTGAACTTATTTTTAAATTGCATTTCACTTCTCCCACCTTGCCAAGGACAGGTTTGTAATTGAGTTTCCAAAAGGGCAAGAGGAGGAGGGAAAAAATTAAATTTGAATCCACCAGTTATCAGAAAAGTAGGAAACATGCATCACATTTACTATGAAGCGATTATGCCACACCTCAGCTTTCTTCTTGGTTGTGCAGGCCAAAAACATAGATTTGATGTTGTTGGGCTTTGAAACCATCACATTCTTCTTCCCTTTATTTGCACTGGAGTTTCCTTTGTCTACAAGAACAGACAAGAGTAACAAACAGAATCCAGGCATTTTAACAAAAAGACAACATCTAGGGGGAGAAATTGGGTGAGTAGCGCCACCTGTTAGCGCCTAAAGAGGCAGTCAGTGGCTGTAGCGCCACTGGCTGCGTCTGCGGCGATATTCAGTCGGGGCACTAATGGTGGCGTTAGGCATTTGCGCTGCGCCGCCACCGATGACGTCATCGGTGTGTGCAGCGCCCCATTCGCGATATTTGGTAGCGAACGCCGCAGTTGCGCCGCTCGCTACCCGCGTCCGGTTCACGGGGCCTTACTGTGCCGGCAGCGGCGCAAGTTAAGGTGGAGGTGCGGGGCGGCCGCCTGCCAGCACCTCCATCCCCGGCCTCCTAACACCCACCCCAACACCCCCCCCCCCCCCCGCGGCATTGCCGGCTGTTTCCCGAGAGTTCGGCACTTCTCCTTGGTGCCGGGCTCATTTGCCGGCACTCGCGATCGGGGATCGCGCTGTTGCAGGCACCTCCCCCTTAACAGTGGGAGGAAGGCCTGCAGTACCGCAACATGCCGTGCCGCAGCATGTGGCGCTGCGGCACGTTGCGCTGCGATAATCAGTTTCAGCACCCTAAGAGGGACGCGGAGCGCCTCGAGCCTCGCCCCGTGTCCCTCGAGGGGCACTGAAACTGAATTTCTGGCGATCGGTATCACTCCGATCGCTGCGCTAAATCCTGCGCTCCGCCGACTTCTGCGCCACTTTGGCACCCCAACCCAATTTCTAGGCCCTAGAGTTTTAAACATATGATCAATGATTCCCCCACCCCCCCCCAAAAAAAGTACTTCGAAATACAACTTGTCTTTATATAGCACCTTTAATGTAGTAAAACGTCCCAAGGTTTTTCACAGGAGCATTATAAAACAAAATTTGACACCGAGCCACATAAGGAGATATTAGAGCAGGTGACCAAAAGCTTGGTCAAAGGGGTAGGTTTTAAGGAGCGTCTTAAAGGAGGAAAGAAAGGTAGAGAGAGACGGAGAGGTTTAGGGAAGGAATTCCAGAGCTTAGGGCCTTGGCAGCTGAAGGCACGGCCACCCATGGTGGAGCGCTGAAAATCGGGGATGCTCAAGAGGCTAGGGTTGGAGGAACGCAAATATCTCAGAGGGTTGTGGGGCCAGAGGAGATTACAGAGATAGGGAGAGGCGAGGCCATGGAGGGATTTGAAAACAAGGATGAGAATTTTGAAATCGAGGCGTTGCTTAACCGGAAGCCAATGTAGGTCAGCGAACACAGGGGTTGATGGGTGAACAGGACTTGGTGCGAGTTAGAACACGGGCAGCAGTGTTTTGGGTGACCTCAAGTTTACAGAGGGTAGAACTAGGGAGGCCAGCCAGGAGTGCGCTGGAAGAGTCAAGTCTAGAGGTAACAAAGGCATGGATTAGGGTTCCGCAAAAAGCAAAATACTGCGGATGCTGGAAACCTGAAAAAAACCCAGAAAATGCTGGAAATACTCAGGAGGTCAGGAAATACTCAACGTTTCAGGTCAATGTCAGTTTCAGGCAAGTTCCGTCTCTGTACTTGCTTAAAAACTGTTACATCTCCAAGTTCTTACGAAAGGTCATCGACCTGAAACGTTAACAGTTTCTCTCTCCACAGATGCTGCCTGACCGGTTGAGTATGTCCACCACTTTCTGGTTTTATTGCTGAATCTTTACCTTTGTTTTTTGTATCAAAGACATCTTCCGCCAAGTCATCATCAAAAATTTCTCGACCATCTTCCACATAACCAATCCCATCTGGCAAATACAAAAAATAGTATTAAAAAAGATTTCTACAATAATAGTAAAAATATCTTATTTAGAAGACACAGGTAATTACAGCGATGATTCCCATCAAGTCTTCAGGAATTTGCCTTAGCTGGACACACAGCTCCATTATGAAGAAGAGGGAATTTAGTGAATGAAGTTTAGTACCTACCATCATCAACTATCCAGTCGTCATCCTGCCGTTCACATACAAGTTTGGAGTACTGATCTTCATCAAGCTCCTCATAAACATTTGAAATCTTTTCAACCTGAAAGACAGTAGCATTAGATACCATGTTATACCACATGGGAAAATAAGTGAACTTCACCAAACTGAAACATCTGAATCAATGCCACAAAATACAGGTCCCTTAGAAAGACGCCAAGGGCTGACAATTTTACAAGAGAACACACTTGAATCAGTGTTACATGCACACGTTGTGTGTCCATAAACATAAAGTACCTGTGGTAAACCACTGTTTGTATTCCACTGTGTACATGCCTGGACATGCCTCGGCTGACTCCTCCCACAAGTCCTAGTATAAAGGTGACTGCTCCCCAGCCCTTTGTATTTCTGGACCGGTCGACCACTCGAGGCAGACCTTCATTCTTTTGTTAATAAAAGCCTTTAGTTGCTCTCTTAACTCTCAGTCTTTTATGAGTAATTGATAGCGCATCAATTTTATTAACAAAATTTTTATAACGGAGAAGATCCTCACACCAGCATGCCTGGACTTAGATCATTGGGAGGCGGACTCATCCACCAAGTTTACTCACTGGCTTAAGTGTTTCGAAAAATTCCTGACCGCCTCCGCAGCAATCAAATCGGACGAGGACAAACTGGATGTCCTGACCTCCAAAGTGAACCACCGAGTGTACTCGGTCATCCAAGACGCGACCTCGTACGCGGACGCTATCAAGCTCCTCAAGGACCAGTACACGCGCCCAGTGAACGAAGTGTACGCCAGGCACCTTCTGGGGAGTCGTAAACAACAACCTGGGGAATCGACCGTGGAATACCTTCAGGCACTGTCTGTGCTTGGCCGGGCCTGTGGTTGTAAGGATGTAAAGGCCGCCGTGTACACAGAGGAACTTATCCGGGACGCTTTTGTAGCAGGCCACAGATCCAATTACACCCGACAGCGACTGTTGGAGCAGAGTGACCTCGACCTCAACAAGGCCTCTGAACTCGCACTATCATTGGATGCAGCCTACCGGGGCATGGATGCCTACTCCTCTGCACCGTGGACGCCGCGGGGAATGACAGCCTGGGACACGGTAGGACCGCCTCATAGCGCCGTGCCACCCCAGCCACACCCCAGCAACGGCCCAACTACCGCAGCAGTGTCCCAAAGCCAGACAGCAGTGCCCCAAGGCCAGAAATGCTACTTCTGTGGCCAGGCAAAACACCCCAGAGCGCGCTGCCCGGCGAAAAACGCGATCTGCTCGGGCTGCGGGAAGAAGGGACACTACGCTAACGTCTGCAGGGCCAAAGCCACCCCGAACCCCAGCAGCGCCGCGTGTGGGCCATGCGGGCCGCCATCTTGGGCCTCCCCGGCCATGTGCGAACCACCGGTACAGCAGCCATTTTGGACGCCTCCAGCCACATGGGGATCATGGACGCCGCCATCTTGGACGACAGCCGGAACGCAGCAGGCCCCCAACACCGCCTCATCTGATACCCGCAGCGACACACCGACCCCTACGCTGGCATCCGTTACACTGGACCAAGCGAGACCGCACCAGCTGGCCAGTTCCACAATGGACATTAAGGTAAATGGCCACGATACAATCTGCCTTTTTGACTCTGGGAGCACGGAGAGCTTCATCCACCCCGACACGGTGCGGCGTTGCTCTCTCCCAGTCCTGCCTGCGCACCAGCGGATTTCTATGGCCTCCGAGTCCCAGTCGGCGGACATCGGCAGCTACTGCTTAGTGACACTCGTAGTAGACGGGACCGTGTACGATCATTTTAAACTTCTGGGCCTGCCCGACCTCTGCGCTGCCGTTCTGCTGGCGTTAGATTTTCAGTGCCACCTTAAAAGTGTTACGATGGCGTACGGTGGACCCCTACCCCCACTCTCAGTCCGCAGCCAGCAGCTCCCAAATTGCCCGCCGCGCACCAGGTGCAACCTCTCCACACTCACACCCCCCCCCCCACTGTTTGCTAACCTCACCCCCGACTGTAAGCCCATCGCCACAAAGAGCAGGCGATACAGTGCCGGGGACAGGGTTTTCATTAAAACCGAAGTGGAGCGGCTCCTGAAGGAAGGGATTATTGAGGGCAGCACCAGCCCCTGGCGAGCCCAGGTTGTGGTCGTTAAGACCGGCGAGAAGCAGCGCCTGGTCATCGACTACAGCCAGACAATAAATCGTTACATCCTGCTGGACGCCTACCCACTCCCCCGCATAGCTGATATGGTCAACCAGATCGCGCAGTACCGCATCTTCTCGACCATTGACCTGAAATCAGCGTACCACCAGCTCCCTATCCGCCCTGAGGACCACCAGTATACTGCCTTTGAGGCAAACGGCCGCCTCTACCACTTCCTTAGGGTTCCCTTTGGCGTCACCAACGGGGTCTCCGTCTTCCAAAGGGAGATGGACCGGATGGTAGATCAAAATGCTTTGCAGGCCACTTTCCCATATCTGGACAATGTGACCATCTGCGGCCGTGACTTGCAGGACCATGACGCAAACCTCGAAAAATTCCTCCGCACCGCCCAACTCCTGAACCTGACATATAACAAGGAGAAGTGCATATTCCGCACAAACCGCCTCGCCATCCTTGGCTGTGTTGTGGAACACGGAGTCATCGGCCCCGACCCCGACCGGATGCGTCCCCTTATGGAACTCCCACTGCCCCACTGCCTCAAGGCCCTGAAGAGGTGCCTAGGGTTTTTCTCCTATTATGCCCAGTGGGTCCCCTACTATGCGGACAAGGCCCATCCGCTGATCAAGTCCACCTCTTTTCCCTTGACGGCAGAGGCCCGCTTAGCCTTCCACCGTATCAAGGAAGACATTGCCAAAGCCACCATGCACGCAGTGGACGAATCCATCCCCTTCCAGGTGGAAAGCGATGCGTCCGACTTTGCCCTGGCCGCTACCCTCAATCAGGCGGGGAGACCCGTGGCCTTCTTTTCACGAACCCTCCAAGGCCCGGAGACCAGACACTCCACTGTTGAGAAGGAGGCCCAGGCGATTGTGGAGGCTGTGCGTCATTGGAGGCACTACCTGGCCAGAAAACGATTTACCCTGCTCACTGACCAACGTTCAGTTGCTTTCATGTTCAACAACAAGCAGAGGGGCAAAATCAAAAATGACAAGATCTTGAGGTGGAGAATCGAACTTTCCACCTACAATTACGAGATCTTGTACCGGCCCGGGAAGCTCAATGAACCCCCGGATGCTCTATCACGTGGCACCTGCGCCAGCGCGCAGATCGATAGACTGCGGGCCCTCCACAATGACCTCTGCCACCCGGGGGTCACCAGGTTCTTCCACTTCATCAAGGCCCGCAACCTGCCTTACTCTATTGAGGAGGTCAGAACCATGACCAGGAACTGCCAAGTCTGCGCTGAGTGCAAACCGCACTTTTATAGACCAGACAGGGCCCACCTGATAAAAGCCACTCGCCCCTTCGAGCGCCTGAGCGTTGATTTTAAAGGGCCTCTCCCCTCCTCCGACCGCAATGTGTACTTCCTCAATATTGTTGATGAGTACTCCCGTTTCCCGTTCGCCATCCCCTGCCCGGACATGACCAGTGCCACAGTCATTAAATGTCTGAACGACCTCTTCACCCTGTTCGGTTTCCCCAACTATATCCATAGCGACCGGGGCTCATTGTTTATGAGCGACGAACTCCGTCAGTACCTGCTAACTAGGGGTATTGCCACAAGCAGGACCACCAGTTACAACCCCCGGGGGAACGGACAGGTGGAAAGAGAAAATGCGACAGTTTGGAAGGCCGCCCTGCTAGCCTTAAAGTCTAGGGGCCTTCCAACCTCCCGCTGGCAGGATGTGCTCCCCGATGCGCTCCACTCTATTCGGGCACTGCCACTAACGCCACCCCTCATGAGAAAATGTTTGTCTTCCCAAGGAAGTCCACATCGGGGACATCGCTACCGCCATGGCTGACGTCCCCAGGGCCGGTCCTACTGAGAAGGCACGTGAGGACCCATAAAACGGGCCTCCTGGTCGAGAGGGTCGACCTCCTCCACGCCAACCCCCAGTATGCTTACATTGCATACCCGGACGGGCGGGAGGACAGAGTCTCCATGAGAGACCTTGCACCCTCGGGGGCCGCAGTAACCCACTACTCACTACCACCCCCACCCACGATCCGATATCCAGCCCCAGCAGACGGCAGGCCTGGGCCCCGCGACCCGCTCGACATCTACGAGGACGACACGCCTGTGCCACAGCCCACGCAGGACTCGACGCCGGAAGCTCCACTACCCCTGCCGTCGCCACGCCGATCACAGTGACAGACAAGACCTCCGGAGGGACTCCAATACACTAACTTTTAATACACTTCACCCCGCCGGACTCAATTTTAAACAAGGGGTGAATGTGGTAAACCACTGTTTGTATTCCACTGTGTACATGCCTGGACATGCCTCGGCTGACTCCTCCCACAAGTCCTAGTATAAAGGTGGCTGCTCCCCAGCCCTTTGTATTTCTGGACCGGTCGACCACTCGAGGCAGACCTTCATTCTTTTGTTAATAAAAGCCTTTAGTTACTCTCTTAACTCTCAGTCTTTTATGAGTAATTGATAGCGCATCAGTACCATCTGCCAAAAAGAACACTTACCAATCACAAGAATGCAAACTACAGATCAAATCCACTGGAAGTTATAATAAATCTATATTTGAGGGACTGCACTGCATGTAGATCCTCTGCCCTCAGATATAACAAGGTGGAAAGTGCATGTGCGGAGTTAACAGCACATGCCCAACAGTGTTAGAATGTGTTGATCTTGTGTTTTAAACAATATTGCCTTCCTGCCACTAGAGGCCCTCCAGTTTCCACTGACAACAGAAGATTGATTCTGGAGTATTTCCATTTATCCCACAGGTGCCATGTTATCTTTTACAACAGACATTGATCTCAAGCCACAGACTTTTTGGAGCATTCTTGCCTGAATCAGAAGGTTGTAGATTCGTGTCCCACCCCAGGACTTGAGCACATAATCTATACTGACACTACAACATAAGAGTTAGGAGAACACAAGAATTAAGAGCAGGAGTAGGGCCCCTCGAGCCTACAACGCAGTACCAAGACAGTGCTGCATTGTCATAGATGCTGTCTTTCAAATTGAACGTAAAACCATTGGTTTACAAACCCGAGTTAAATTCAGGTTATACATAATCCGGCAACAATAAAAGGAAAAATTCCTGGTGCATCAATAATCCCAAATAAAAAATTGCTTCCCTGATCTCTGTATTTATACACCCCCCATTACTCTAATCGCCCTTATCTGGGTAACTGTCCTCCACCCTGCCTATATGCCCTAATGGTCTTTTTCTCACACATTTTGACTTTGTGCAGATATTTCTCTGCCACCCCTCCCTAACTAATTTAATTTTTCCCCAATGCCCTATTTGCCCATTCCACAAGGACATGGGTGCCTAACTGGTTCAGGTGAAGGCCATCCCATCTGCACAGCCCTCCCTGGCCTCAAAAGTAGTCCCAGGAATCTGAAACTCTCCCTTCTACACCATCCTTCCAGCCATGTATTGACAATCCTGATCTTTCTCTCCTCGTCTGGTCCAGCATGTGGCACACAGAGTAATTGAGGGATTACTACCCTGGCGGTTCTACTACTCTTAATCTAGAATTTAGCTCCTTGAAATCCATTTGCAGAATCTCAAACCTATCCTATTTGTGTCAGTGGTTCCCATATGAACCGCCACCTCTGACACACTCCCATTCCAGAACCTTTGGTATTCGCTCTGTAATGTCCTGAACCCTGACACCCATGAAGGGTTCTACAAAAGACACGATCTACCCCCTTGGCTACAGAATCTTCCACAATCACGACTCACCTATCCTTACTACAGATACTGTTTCTCCCACGGGTAAACACTCAACTGACACCAGTCACATGAACTTAGTTTCCTTATCAACACGAGTAACTAAATGCAGCTTACTGCTTTGAAAATTTAATAGTCAGAATTTTGAGTTAACATATCTTTCCTTATACAGAAATATAACATCTGACCACAACGGATTAGGTTTTCAAAATGTTAAAGTTAACTAGTTTACCTCATATTTTATTTTCTCGCCAGCCTTGGCCTTCTTCAGGCGTTCCAGTGCCGCTACTCGCCCTCCTTTATCTTTGCGATCACGTTTCGAGCGCGTTACTGCCAAGCCACATGTGTTACCATCATCTGAAAAATATAATTTGAAATCACATCATACATTAATCCACACTGATGTGGGGAGTGGGACTAACTGGACTGATCTTCGAAAGAGCTAGCGCAGACTTGATGGCCTGAATGGCCTCCTCTGTGCTATTCTATTCTATGATTCTATGTACTTCACTTTAGACCTAGCGTCTATAGAAAACTTAGCCCTCAGTGAGATCACCTTTCAATCAGTAAGTTGCAGCCACAGGCCTCATCTGAAAATTTGGATTCATATATTATGCAGATACCACAAAGTGGTGTCTTTTCTATCTGTCCATTCCAATGAAATAATAAATATCCAGCAGTACTGATGGCGAAGTATACAGGTTAGCCTGGATCTTGGTCAACAGTTCAACCTAACTGTATACAGTTTTGCCCAGACCCCATATGGCACATTAGGTTCAAATTGATCAATAATGGAAACTGCCTGTGTAAATTTGTAATTGCATGACCTTGCCAGTGGGGGCACTACAGGAGGGGGAAAATGTAATTGGAGCAGGTCAAGTTTGTAGAGTCAGTTTCCAATATACTGTAAATGTAGAATTTATAATGGTAAAAGTTGACAGGGAATGCATGCAGATGAGATTTTTAATGAACAGAGCACACAATGTTTACTGCAAGTGGGACATTTACTGTAGAGGGACATTGAAGGCACATCAGGCTTTAAGAATTAAAACTGCATGGGCTTCAACATCCGGCCCTGTGATTTAGGCCTGCACCAACTGTGGCAAGGACTGGCGCTCAAGAATTGGACTTTTCAGCCACTCATGACGTTGCAGCATGGCAAAATAACTGAACTGTTTTGGCGCTTACACCATCGTCCTTCAAGATGGATGGTTGCCTATTGCTAGAGTGACATTTACAGTTGATTACTGAGAAATTCAAAGTCCTGTAAAGATTTGAAATGTGTAGTGATTTAAGCCGGGAATCAAATGGAATCTCATCAAGCTAGCATCAGCAATGATGACCATCATGTAATGTATGTACCTTTAAGGGGAGAACTACTTTTTACAGCTCCTGTATACTGTAGTACCGGCAGTGGCCACACCTGTATATAAACCCTGAGTAGTGATCTGTACAATTAGTTCTAGAGTAACCCTCATTCAGTAAACACCTGTTGAATCATTCCCTGCAGTCTTGTTGTCTAATTATTGAAGGACACAACATCAAGATACACGGATCTAACATTGGCGACGAGCAGATTCGAACCTACCTGTAACTCTGCATCACCTCCCAGGGATTCGCTCCTGGAGAACAGTGGAAGGAGGTCGAGTCCAGAAGCACGGGCGTCGACCACGGGCAACCGCCCAGTCATCCAGCGGAGATTTGAGCATCGCAGGGGAGGCTGTCGAGAGCCAGGCTTGGCTTTCCAGCCACGGTGGTCCAGCGAAACGGGCTGGCAACAGGTGCTGCGCAGACTCTTCCCGGACAGCGGCGGCTAGAGCCGACCGACGGCACAGAAAAAGGCCGAGCAGCGTCGACGGGGGAAAGAGAGAGAGGGTAGAGCGCACAGGGCGCAGCCGGTGTTCAGGACCGAGCGGCGTCAACGGGGGAAGAGAGGCGAGAGAGAGCACAGTGCAGCCGGTGTTCAAGGGCCGAGCAGCGTCAACGGGGGAGAGGCGCACGCAGGAAAATGCGCAGAGCGCAGCTGGTGTTCAAGGGCCGAGCAGCGTCAGCGGGGAAGAAAGGAAAGCGCGGGAGACGCCATTTTAAGCCGCAGCGGGGAAGAAAGGAAAGCGCGGGAGACGCCATTTTAAGCCAGTCTAACCACACCCAAAAATGCCTAAGAGTGGCAGTATCACAGCGTTCGACAATGAAGTCGAAGATTGGGCGACATATTTCGAACACATAGAAGTATACTGCAAGGCGAATGAAGTGCCAGATGACAAGAAAGCGCTGGTATTGTTGAATTCAATGGGTGCAAAAACGTATGGCTTACTACGAAACCTAGTAACCCCAGAGAAGCCAGTAGAAAAGGATTTTGAAAACATAGTGTTAATCCTACAGGACCACTTAAACCCCACACCGCTGCAGATAGCAGAAAGATTTAAGTTTCACAAAAGGAACCAGCATAAAGATGAAAGTAATGCTGAGTATTTAACGGAACTGCGCAAGCTATCGAAACACTGCCAGTTTGGAACGGGACTAGCAGATACTTTAAGGGACAAGTTTGTGTGTGGGCTTCAAAGTGAAGGAACCCAGAAACGGCTTCTATCAGAAAAGGATCTTACGCTGGACAAGGCTTTCAGCATTGCAGTATCACACGAAGCAGCAGCACGGGGCGTGGCAGAGATACAACGGAGACCGCAAGAATATGGCACAAATGAAATGTCATACGGAAATCGCTGCGGCAGAACAACACACGACCATAATGATTGCTGGTTCAAGGACAAAGTGTGCAGACAGTGTGGAAAAGTAGGACACATAGCAAGAGTCTGCAGGTCGGGAAAGAAAACCAGCAGCAAGAAATCTCCACAGGAGAAGTACAAGAAGGTACATAAGGTGACGGAGAGTAGTTCAGACGAACAGAAAAGTGATACAGACTCCGGAAGCAAGGAGCTGGGTTGTCTGAAACTACATAATGTGATCAAAACGGAGGATCACCAAACTATCTGGGTCACGCTCAAGATAGCAGGAGTCCAAGTGAAAATGGAATTGGACACAGGATCAGCCCTAACAGTCATAAACTGAAGGGACTACAAGCGGCTATTCTCACATATACCCTTGAGAGATACAAAGATTGTCTTGAAGATGTACACGGGGCAAAAAGTCTACCCCAAAGGAAAAATAAGGGTGAACGTTATATATAACGGCAAGGAAACACCAAAAATGGACCTATATGTATTGCCAGAGGGAAGACCACCACTACTAGGACGTGAATGGATCCGGAAGATACAGCTAGATTGGCATTCCATACAATCACTGACTGTAGATGCCAAAAAGGAGGATGACGTCACACCTGGACGACTGTCAAAAATGCTAACTGACGCACAAGTGTTCCAGCAGGGACTCGGAACACTAAAAGGCATAACAGCGACGATCAAAA
This sequence comes from Somniosus microcephalus, assembly GCF_052327205.1. NCBI lineage: Eukaryota > Metazoa > Chordata > Chondrichthyes > Squaliformes > Somniosidae > Somniosus > Somniosus microcephalus. The sequence continues at coordinate 54,957,130 of NC_141000.1, forward strand.
TAGAGCAAAATGCAAGCCCAAAGTTTTTTTTAAGGCCAGACCGGTACCTTATGCGATCCGCCCAGCCGTCGAAGCAGAGCTGGAAAGTTTGGAACGTTCAGGAGTACTGTCCAAAGTGGACTGGAGCGAGTGGGCTACACCCATCGTTCCTGTAATGAAGAGGTCGTTGAGTAATACGCCTGGGGAACCAAAGAAGGTTCTCATCTGTGGGGACTTTAAGGTGACAGTGAACCCAGTCCTTCACACTGTACAATATCCGCTTCCGCGGATTGAAGATATTTTCGCCTCGCTATCTGGAGGGAAACGCTTCACTAAGATTGATCTGGCCCAGGCGTACCTGCAAATGGAGGTAGAAGAAGCCTCGAAACAGTACCTCACGATCAACACTCATAAAGGTCTCTCCCAACACAACCGGCTGGTGTTCGGGGTAGCATCAGCTCCGGCTATTTGGCAAAGGGCAATGAAACAAGTCCTGCAAGGAATTCCAGGGACCCAGTGTTATTTGGACGACATCCTGGTCACGGGCAAAAATGACAGTGATCACCTCGCCAACCTGGAGCAGGTGCTCACTAGATTGAAGGAATATGGGCTGAGCGCTAATCGCCACAAATGCGAGTTCTTCCAGAAGCAGATCTCGTATTGTGGCCGCGTTATTGATAAAGAGGGGTTACATAAGTCCCCTGAAAAGATTGAGGCAGTAGTCAAGGCACCAGCACCGGAAAATGCGTCACAACTGAGGTCGTTCCTCAGGCTGGTGAACTACTACCATAAGTTCTTGCCGAATTTGTCTACCGTACTACACCCACTGAACACCCTACTGCAAACAGGGGTACCATGGAAGTGGAGTGACGAATGTAAACGAGCTTTCCAGAAGAGCAAAGCATTGATCACATCAAAAGAGGTGTTGGCTCATTTCAACCCAGCACTACCAATTCGGTTGGCGTGTGCTGCATCACCCTATGGCATTGGAGCGGTGCTGTCGCACAAATTCCCGGACGGCTCGGAGAGGCCAGTAGCCTTTGCGTCTCGGTCACTAACCTCAGCCGAGCGTAACTACGCCCAGATTGACAGGGAGGCCCTCAGCCTAGTGCGGGGAGTGAAAAAGTTCAATCACTATCTGCACAGGCAGAAGTTCACCTTGCTGACTGACCACCAACCACTTGTCTCCATCTTTAATCCAAAGAAGGGCGTTCCGGTGATGACTGCGCAACGGCTACAAAGATGGTCCCTTTTTCTAGGGGCGCACCAATATGAAATCGAATATAAGGGCACGAAACAGCATGGAAACGCTGATGGGCTATCACGCCTGCCACTGCCTACTGCGGAGGAAGCACCAGCAGTGGATCCTGTCGAAATATTTCATTCGACTATAATTGAATGCTTGCCAGTAACTAACGCTGGTATAGAGAAGGAGACCTGAAATGACCCGACACCGTCTCGGGTATATGATTTGACGGTGAAGGGATGGCCAGCACATGGCGACTCACTGTTGCCAGCATTCTCATCCAGAAGAGAACAGCTGTCAGTATGCCAGGGGACCTTGATGTGTGGATCCCGAGTGGTAATTCCACCCAAGTTAAGGGAGAGAGTGCTCAATGAGCTTCATGAAGGTCATCTGGGAGGGGTGAAAGTGAAAAGCTTTGCTAGGGCTTATGTGTGGTGGCCGGGGATCGATCAGCAAATCGAGGACCTGACAAAGAGCTGCTCAGGATGCCAGAAGGTCCAAAATGCACCATCACATGCCCCTCTACACCCATGGGAGTGGCCCTCATCTCCATGGCAACAGGTGCATATTGATTTTGCTGGTCCATTCATGGACTCAATGTTTTTAATAGCCGTGGATGCGCACTCGAAATGGCCTGAGGTGATCAAAATGTCCTCCACCACCACAGAGAAAACTATTGCAGTCCTATGGACCATTTTTGCCAGGAACGGCTTGCCAGAGCAGATTTGCTCTCATAGCAGTTCGTGTCCGAAGAGTTTCGAAGATTTATGAAAAGGAATGGGGTAAGGCATTACACATCCGCCCCTTATCATCCAGCCACAAATGGATTGGCTGAGAGGTTCGTACAAACCTTTAAGAAGGCAATAAAGGCTATGTACAACGACAACATTCCGTTGCAGCACAAGGTGGACAATTTCCTGTTCGCCTACCGGAATGCGACACATGCAGTCACCAACCAGGCCCCGGCCATGATGTTCTTTAACCGAAGGTTGAGATCTTGTCTGGATTTGCTCAGACCAAATGTACGAAGAGATGTTGAGAGTAAGCAATTCCAGCACATCAATGAGAAGCCGACAAGGAGCTTCAATGTAGGGCAACCAGTCTTGGCCCGCGACTACCGAACAGAGAAATGGCAACCAGGAATGATATGCACACGGCAGGGGCCACTAATGTACACAGTGGATGTTGGGGAGAACATTGTGAGACGCTATGCTGACCAGATCCTAGAGTCACAGGAGCGAGTCAACCCCATGTCTCGGCCATACGTACCTGGTGAGGAACCCGACGTACAGGTCGCATCTACCTCAGAAACAATAGCATTGGAAGCTGATGAATCAACTGACGACAGGGTGTTAGAATCGCCTCCGCACCAAGAGCGAGACACTCGGGAAAGGCGTTATCCAGAAAGAATCAGGAAGCCTCCCCAAGACTGAATTTATAAATAGACTATTTTCAGTTAATGTTGCATGTTAAAAGTGTTAATTGTAATTAGTTTGATATTTAATTGTTAAATGAGTGTTATGGTACTGTTAATCTAAAAGGGGAGGAATTGTAATGTATGTACCTTTAAGGGGAGAACTACTTTTTACAGCTCCTGTATGCTGTAGTACCGGCAGTGACCACACCTGTATATAAACCCTGAGTAGTGATCTGTACAGTTAGTTCTAGAGTAACCCTCATTCAGTAAACACCTGTTGAATCGTTCCCTGCAGTCTTGTTGTCTAATTATTGAAGGACACAACATCAAGATACACAGATCTAACACATCAAACTATCGGATTGTCGTAAAAACTCATCTAGTTCGCTAATGTCCTTTAGGGAAGAAAATCTGCCGTGCTTACCTGGTCTGGCCAATGTGTGACTCCAGACCCACAGCAATGTGGTTGACTCTTAACTGCCCTCTGCGGTTCAAGGCGGCGGCTCACGAGCACCTTCTCAAGGGCAATTAGGGATGGGCAATAAATGCTGGCATTACCAGCGGCGCCCACATCCCATGAACAAATAATTTTTAAAAAATCATTAAACCAATCACAATGACAGCAGTCCACTCCACCATGGCTGACAACTTGTCTCAGGTTTGGAGTTATCCTGAATGTTTTCACTGAAAGACTGTAGTAAGATTACTGGATACAGATACATTGAAGGACAGTCATTAAAACAGACCATAGTAGAATAGTTGCAATATAAATTCATCAGGCATACAAAACAGCTAGCCTTTTAATACAATTGAGGAGATTTACTTTAGGAAGGGGGAGAAACAAACATGGTTAAACATAAAACAGCGACATTCGGCAACTCTGCAGCAACGATTTACTATCAGCAAACATGAGTGTTGTTGCATTGCAAGGTCGTAGGTGAAGCAATGAAGTCACATGATAACTCAAACTTCCTCTGTTACTGCACTGAATCTCAAATTTGAATCAAGTTTGAAGAGACCATCCCAGAGTGAAAACTAACAGAGGTTAAAAGCAGCCAGTATACATTTAATATTTAGTACCCAGCTTCCAGACAGCAGCTGTATCTGTAACACATCAGAACTTAAACAACCAACTGCAGCAGTAACATCTGGGACATGCCACCTGTACATCAGCTGTATCTGTAACACTGTCCTGAGCCTGTGCAGCAGCTACACGGTCAAAATACAACCTTTGTATCTACAATATCCAGTAACCAGCTCTCATATACCAACTGTATCAGTAACACCCAGCACATGCCTCCTGTACACCAGCAGTAACTGTACTGCCAGTGCCTGGTGTCCAGATCCTGCACCTGGAACACTGCACCCCAACCCCAGCCCCTCTCCCCCCTTTACCCCAGCCCCTCTCCCCCGCTTTACCCAGCCCCCCTCCCCCCGATACCCCAACCTCTCCCCCCATACCCAGCCCCTCTCCCCCCCCCATACCCCAGCCCCTCTCCCCCCCATACCCCAGCCCCTCTCCCCCCCCATACCCCAGCCCCTCTCCCCCCCATACCCCAGCCCCTCTTCCCCCCCCATACCCCAGCCCCTCTCCCCCCCCATACCCCAGCCCCTCTCCCCCCCCATACCCCAGCCCCTCTCCCCCCCATACCCCAGCCCCTCTCCCCCCTTATAACCCAGGCCCTCTCCTTCCCCCTTATACCCCGGCCCTCTCCTCCCCCGTTATACCCCAGCCCCTCCCCCTTATACCCCGGCCCCTCTCCTCCCCCCCTTATACCCCGGCCCCTCTCCTCCCCCCTTATACCCCGGCCCCTCTCCTCCCCCCCTTATACCCCGGCCCCTCTCCTCCCCCCCTTATACCCCGGCCCCTCTCCTCCCCCCCTTATACCCCGGCCCCACTCCTCCCCCCCTTATACCCCGGCCCCTCTCCCCCCCATACCCCAGCCCCTCTCCCCCCCATACCCCAGCCCCTCTCCCCTTTACCCCCGCAGCCCCTCTCCCCAGTTACCCGACCCTCTTCCCCCCTTTACCCCAGCCCCTCTCCCTCCCCCCTTTACCCCAGCCCCTCTCCCTCCCCCCTTTACCCCAGCCCCTCTCCCTCCCCCCTTTACCCCAGCCCCTCTTCCCCCCCCTTTACCCCAGCCCCTCTCCCTCCCCCCTTTACCCAGCCCCTCTCCCTCCCCCCTTTACCCCAGCCCCTCTCCCCCCGCTTTTACCCCAGCCCCTCTCCCCCCGCTTTTACCCCAGCCCCTCTCCCCCCGCTTTTACCCCAGCCCCTCTCCCCCCCTTTTACCCCAGCCCCTCTTCCCCCCCCTTTTACCCCAGCCCCTCCCCCCCCTTTTACCCCAGCCCCCCTCCCCCCTTTACCCCAGCCCCCCCCTTTTACCCAGCCCCCCTCCCCCCTTTACCCCAGCCCCCTCCCCCTTTTACCCCAGCCCCCCTCCCCCCCTTTTACCCCAGCCCCCCTCCCCCCTTTTACCCCAGCCCCCCTCCCCCCCTTTTACCCCAGCCCCCCTCCCCCCCTTTTACCCCAGCCCCCCTCCCCCCTTTTACCCCAGCCCCTCTCCCCCCCCCTTTACCCCAGCCCCCCTCCCCCCCTTTTACCCCAGCCCCCCTCCCCCCTTTTACCCCAGCCCCCCCTCCCCCCTTTTACCCAGCCCCCCTCCCCCCCTTTTACCCCAGCCCCCCTTTTACCCCAGCCCCCTCCCCCCCTTTTACCCCAGCCCCCCTCCCCCCTTTTACCCCAGCCCCCCCCCTTTTACCCCAGCCCCTCCCCCCCTTTTTACCCCAGCCCCTCCCTCCCCCTTTACCCCACCCCCTCTCCCCCCCTTTACCCCACCCCTCTCCCCCTCTTTACCCCACCCCCTCTCCCCCTCTTTACCCCACCCCCTCTCCCCCTCTTTACCCCACCCCCTCTCCCCCCCTTTACCCCACCCCCTCTCCCCCCCCTTTACCCCAGCCCCCCTCCCCCCCTTTACCCCAGCCCCCTCCCCCCCCTTTTACCCCAGCCCCCCTCCCCCCCTTTTACCCCAGCCCCCCTCCCCCCCTTTTACCCCAGCCCCTCCCCCCCTTTTTACCCCAGCCCCTCTCCTTTACCCCACCCCCTCTCCCCCTCCTTTACCCCAACCCCTCTCCCCCCCTTTACCCCACACCCTCTCCCCCTCCTTTACCCCACCCCCTCTCCCCCTCCTTTACCCCACCCCCTCTCCCCCCCTTTACCCCACCCCCTCTCCCCCCCTTTACCCCAGCCCCTCTCCCCCCCTTTACCCCAGCCCCTCTCCCCCTTTACCCCAGCCCCTCTCCCCCTTTACCCCAGCCCCTCTCCCCCTTTACCCCAGCCCCTCTCCCCCCTTACCCCACCCCCTCTCCCCCTCCTTTACCCCACCCCCTCTCCCCCCCTTTACCCCACCCCCTCTCCCCCTCCTTTACCCCACCCCCTCTCCCCCTCCTTTACCCCACCCCCTCTCCCCCCCTTTACCCCACCCCCTCTCCCCCCCTTTACCCCAGCCCCTCTCCCCCCCTTTACCCCAGCCCCTCTCCCCCCCCTTTACCCCAGCCCCTCTCCCCCTTTACCCCAGCCCCTCTCCCCTTTACCCCACCCCCTCTCCCCCTCTTTACCCCACCCCCTCTCCCCCTCTTTACCCCACCCCCTCTCCCCCTCCTTTACCCCACCCCCTCTCCCCCCCTTTACCCCACCCCCTCTCCCCCCCTTTACCCCAGCCCCTCTCCCCCCCTTTACCCCAGCCCCTCTCCCCCCCCTTTACCCCAGCCCCTCTCCCCCTTTACCCCAGCCCCTCTCCCCCTTTACCCCAGCCCCTCTCCCCCTTTACCCCAGCCCCTCTCCCCCCTTGCCCCAGCCCCTCTCCCCCCCTTACCCCAGCCCCTCTCCCCCCCTTACCCCAGCCCCTCTCCTCCCCCTTACCCCAGCCCCTCTCCTCCCCCCTTAGCCCAGCCCCTCTCCTCCCCCCTTACCCCAGCCCCTCTCGTCCCCCCCTTACCCCCAGCCGCTCTCGCCCCCTTACCCCCAGTCGCTCTCGCCCCCCCTTACCCCCAGCCGCTCTCGCCCCCCTTACCCCCAGCCGCTCTCGCCCCCCTTACCCCCAGCCGCTCTCGCCCCCCCCTTACCCCCAGCCGCTCTCGCCCCCCTTACCCCCAGCCGCTCTCGCCCCCCCTTACCCCCAGCCGCTCTCGCCCCCCCCCTTACCCCCAGCCGCTCTCGCCCCCCCTTACCCCCAGCCGCTCTCGGCCCTCCTTACCCCCAGCCGCTCTCGCCCCCCCCTTACCCCCAGCCGCTCTCGCCCCCCTTACCCCCAGCCGCTCTCGCCCCCTCTTACCCCCAGCCGCTCTCGCCCCCCCCTTAACCCCAGCCGCTCTCGCCCCCCCTTACCCCCAGCCGCTCTCGCCCCCCCTTACCCCCAGCCGCTCTCGCCCCCCCTTACCCCCAGCCGCTCTCGCCCCCCTTACCCCCAGCCGCTCTCGCCCCCCCCCTTACCCCCAGCCGCTCTCGCCCCCCCCTTACCCCCAGCCGCTCTCGCTCCCCCCCCTTACCCCCAGCCGCTCTCGCCCCCCCTTTACCCCCAGCCGCTCTCGCCCCCCCTTTACCCCCAGCCGCTCTCGCCCCCCCTTACCCCCAGCCGCTCTCGCCCCCCCCTTACCCCCAGCCGCTCTCGCCCCCCCCTTACCCCCAGCCGCTCTCGCCCCCCCCTTACCCCCAGCCGCTCTCGCCCCCCCCTTACCCCCAGCCGCTCTCGCCCCCCCTTTCGCCCCCCCCTTACCCCCAGCCGCTCTCGCCCCCCCCTTACCCCCAGCCGCTCTCGCCCCCCTCCCCCCTTACCCCAGCCGCTCTCCGCCCCCCCCTTACCCCCAGCCGCTCTCGCCTCCCCCCCCCTTACCCCCAGCCGCTCTCGCCCCCCCCCCTTACCCCCCAGCCGCTCTCGCCCCCCCCCCTTACCCCCAGCCGCTCTCTCGCCCCCCCCCCCTTACCCCCAGCCGCTCTCCGCCCCCCCCCTTACCCCCAGCCGCTCTCGCCCCCCCTTACCCCCAGCCGCTCTCGCCCCCCCCCTTACCCCCAGCCGCTCTCGCCCCCCCCCTTACCCCCAGCCGCTCTCGCCCCCCCCTTACCCCCAGCCGCTCTCGCCCCCCCCTTACCCCCAGCCGCTCTCGCCCCCCCCCTTACCCCCAGCCGCTCTCGCCCCCCCCCTTACCCCCAGCCGCTCTCGCCCCCCCCCTTACCCCCAGCCGCTCTCGCCCCCCCTTACCCCCAGCCGCTCTCGCCCCCCCTTACCCCCAGCCGCTCTCGCCCCCCCCTTACCCCCAGCCGCTCTCGCCCCCCCCTTACCCCCAGCCGCTCTCGCCCCCCCCTTACCCCCAGCCGCTCTTAGAGTCATAGAGTTATACAGCACAGAAAGAGGCCCTTCGGCCCATCGCGTCTGCGCCGTCCATCAATCCCTGTTTGCTCTCCCTCGTCCCGTTACCCGATCCCGCTCCCATTAGCCGGAGCCTGCGTGTGTGTGTGTGTGTGTGTGTGTGTCACACTCTCTCTCTCTCTCTCTCTCTCTCCCCCATTACCCTGTTGATCGGGCTCGGTTCCAGCCTCCTTCTCCGGACCCATCCTCGTCCCCTTTTGCCTGCTGTTGATTCACAACGAAATCTGGCGCCAAATCCACCGGAACTAAAACTGAATGAAATTACTGGGTCGGAAAAACGTCACGCAGGAGCGCGCGAATAGGAACCGTGCACAATAGAGCGCGGCCATCTTTGATCAAGAAAAATGGCATTTCTGCCTGTCTGTGAATTGAAAGATTTCTGTGCTGAACTGATGGACTGCCAATAACATCAACAGTCGAAGCGACAATCAATTACGAACACACACATTAAGACATATCCTCAAAGTAATAGTAGTGGGATGAAATATTGCAATATTGAACATTTCCAAATTCTGTTATATCTTCTAACTATGCCTTTAAAATTGGGGGTCCAGGAGATATTAGCCAAACGAGAGACAGTCTAAGGTGACATTCTGTACTGGTGGGGTCTGCAACAAAGCTCCATTCATCTCTGGCCAAGGCATCCATTTGTATAATTGCTGATGGTATGTAATTAGCTATTTAGAAATGCAAGAGACAAAAAGAAAAATTGTAAATGCCAATATGTTTTTAAAAACCCACAAAATTCTGGAAATGTGCAGGCAGTTAGCAACTGAAAGAGGAAGATACGTTAAAGTTTCAATTTCAATATGACTCATTAGTCATCAAATGCTAACTAACCTTTTGTACATTTCCAGCACCTTCTGCTTTTATATTAGATTTCCAGAATTTGTGGGTTTTCGTTCTACCTCTTAGCTCCAATGTTATTCGATTCCTTAAAGTCAGGAGATATGAGTTTTGGTCAAAGAGGTGTTTCTCAAAATGCTGTGGTAATTAAAATGACACAAAATTCCAGCAGGCAGTTTTACAGGTGGCACTTCATCCAAAAGTCCAGCTGATGTCATGAACTACAAGAGCAAAGCTCAATGGGTTTATGGACTTCTGAACCCTGAGATACAGCTGTTCACTGACGCCCTAGTATTTTTGTATTTGTATTATATAGAAATATATATGTTACTTCGTCATTGTGCTATAGCTTGTGTTTTACCTGTGATTAGGAGAGGAAGGTGCTGCTTCTGCTATTGGTTTTTGGTGAGGGGATCATGTTGCAATATGTAAATTTAGATTTAAATTACCATACATTTGTGTCTAAATTGCAAAAGTGTGTAAACTAGAAGGGCATTAATTTATAAGTTTATCAGTATATACATCTATACGCATATTAATATATCATTGTATTAGAATTGTAGTACATTGATGTATCAATAAGCCATGTGACACAGGACATTGAGGAATATTAGTTTTGTTATGTGGGATCGCAATGTTACCAGTTTTTTTGTGGCAGTACATTTTAGACAAGAATTCACTATGATGTATAGGTATGTATAAACAAAACCAGTCGATCTCTTATTGCATTGTATACAGGAAGCCAAGTGTAAGTGTAATCTTCAGGTGAAGCGGGGATAGAGGTTGGGGGACAATTGGACCAGATTGTGCAGAGCAATGTTCCCTCTAAGCTGCACAGCCCGGCTTTTACACCGCGGATGCGGATAAATTTAAAGGGACTGCGCATTAAAAGAAACGGGCCACGCAAAACAAAGCACAGCTTACAGGGAACATTGGTGCAGACATAATTCATTTCCCACTTTAAAGTCCTACATTCTGTTCTTATTTTATATAATACTGTACTTTGATTTAATATCCTTACCTATATACAGGAAACTCTCTTTTAACTGGCACCTAAATATCCAGAAATCTCTCTTAACCGGCAAAATTCAGGAGTAGGTTCAGGTAAGTTTTTTACTATATATTAGTGGCCATGTAACCGGGGTTCCTGGATCGGTGGTTGAGTAACCGGGACTCCTGCACAAATGCCGTGTAACCGGGGCTCCTGCACCTGTGGCCGTGTACGGGGCTCTTGTACCTTGGTAAGTATACCTCTCTGTAATCCGGACTTTTTGATCAATCGGCACCACGCCAGTCCCGTCGGTTCCGGATAAAAAAGAGTGTCCTGTAGTATTAAAAATCATAGAAGAGGTCATTGTAAATGAAAAACATACTTAGTACAGCGCATTCTTCGAAGTGTGGCTCACTCCTGTTATCTTGTGTGACCTGGTACAGTAATTAAACTTAAACCACATGAGGTGTTTTTATTGGCACTCACTGCCCTGGCTTTCTCCTGCCAATAGCCCCCATCTGCTGCTCTTGGGATCCTCTGTCTGTCCATTTCATAAAGAACCTCCCTCCTCAGCCTAACCTCTTACAGAAGCACTTCAGTAACTGAATCTAAGGTGATATCCTGTACTGGTGGGGACTGCAACAAAGCTCCATTCAATTTTGGTTACTTTCAGTCGTGTTTTGACATAGAGAGAATGAGCAAAAGAGCAGAGAAAGAAAGAAAAATAATTTGCCATTATATAGCACTTTTCACGTCCTTAGGATATCCCAAAGTGCTTCACAGCTAATTAATTTCTTTTTGAAGCGTAATCACTATTGTATGCAAATTAACTGTCATATTTCTCTTAAAAAAAGTCCCACATATAGCAATGAGATAAATGATCTGGTTTTGGTGGCAATGGCTGGAACAGAAATGTTGGCCAGGACAGCTGGAGAACTCCCTGCTCTTTGAATTGTGTCATGGTTCTTTTATGTCCACCTGAACAGGCAGACAAAACCTCAGTTTCACTTCTCATCTGAAAGACAACACCTCTGACAATACAGCACTCCCTTAGTACTGTACTGCAGTGTCAACTCAGATTAAGTGTTCAAGTCTTCGAGTGGGATTTGAACCCATGCTGCTCTGACTCAGAGGGGAGAGCCTACCACTTCAAATCACCCTGCAAAATGTTTGCTCACTCACAATTAAGTCCCTGCACATCCATGACTTCAAGTTGAGGCAATAAGTCAAAGTCTTGGGCCTGACTAAAGCCTGGCATACTGTTTTTGACCCCTTCATTCTCACTGAGGCCGCTCCAGCCAGCATCACATTCTATCACACTCCCCACCACAACCACCATGGTGGCGGCATGGCAGTCATCTTGGGATCCCACCTTGGCCTTCACCCTATACCTCTGGCTCCTTTATCACATTTGAATACTTTACCCTTTAACACCCCTTTCACCTCTAGTTTAAGAAAGCTCCTCGATAAAATGATTTAAAAGCTCTGTCAATTTAATAACCTCTACCTAAGTGCTTAATACAATTGCCAACTGAACTAAATGTTTATTGTAAACTCACTATTAATTGAATGCCTTCTATAAACTAAGGGGCTATTTTGTGGCCTTGTGCTTAACAAGCGCTCATTGCAAGGGTGCAACTCACTAGAAAAATGTGGGGAGACCTGTTGTACCAGATCTCTGATACAATTCCATTGCCTCCAATTTTTCTATCAGGGTTTGGGCAATGGGGGAGGAAGAGCGCTGCACCTCAGTAAGGTGTTAAAATTAAAATTGAATGCAAAATGAGTCCAGGTGATGCCACCTTTTCCTTCACATTTGCCGGTTGTTGGTGAGTTGCTGCCTGCCCCCATTTAAACTGGGTGCTGAGGGCCGAAGAGTCACATTGTAACCAACTGCCATTGCTGTGAATAATTTTTTTCAAATTTGAGATTTGAAGCAACAGTTCGAATGTTGCTGTGTTGAGCCTTCTGCCCAGAAGCACCTCAATGTTCATGGAGGTTAGCTTCCTGAACGGAATGATGAGAATCCCTTTTAGAATCTCTGTTTGTATTATTTGAAGGAAGAGGAGGACAATAACATTTTGGATTCCAGGGAGGTGAAGTATCACTGGAGGAGTAGAGCATCTGTACACCAGTACCCTGTAGGAAGAATTTATAATCCCCAGAGGACCGTTTTACAGATTTTATGTGTAACAGGTACAGTGTACTGCAAGCTTCCCTGTAGCCATTTAGTAAAGGGGCTTTTCAGTGTAGCACTTAGATGGTCCCAGTTTAGATTCCCTGGCCTAGAAATTGGGTTGGTAGCGCCGGCGCTGAGCGCCTAAAGAGACCTAGAATTGGGGCGAAGCCCTATGTTGGGGTGGACGCTATGAAGATAGCGCCAACTCAGAAATTGACTATACATTTAGCGCCTGCGCTAAGTGTTTGCGCGCGCCCGCGAGCGCAAGCAGCTCATGACGTCATTTCAGTGTGCAACGCCTTTTAGGAGCGCCTGAGCGCATATTGGGTGGCGCCCGGAGCCTTAGCGCCCAGCGCTATTAGTGACAGTTCGAGGGAGGGCTAACAGGCCCTTCTCGGAGTAGGGCGGCGCTATTTAAAGGGGACAGCTCTAGTGCAGAATCTTCTGCCACTTGGCCTGCTCATTGCGATCGCTGCTAGAGAGAGTTGGCGAGCTAATGTGGAGCGGAGTTCTGGGATTTGAGCTTCACAGTACTTGGGACCCTCAACCCTGTCCGAAGCAATTGCAGCACTACACCTAAAAGCCTTTTGACCAACTGGCATCGGAATGGGAGCTTGTTCAGAGGGCGACGGCCTCATCGCCCAACACTGTGAAGGGGCAGAGAGACGGCGGGAGAGAGGGCAGGGATTGGCCAGAAGGAGGAGGGGCAATCGAGGTCGGACAATCCGACAGGATGCTGCAAGGGTCTTTAGGCAGCAGGTGACAAGCCTTGACATTTCGGAGGAGCAGTGTTAGCGAAGGCTCCGAATCTGGAGGGACATTGTTACTGATCTGTGCCACCTGCTTGGTCAGGATCTGCAGCCGCGTGAACGCTGCAGAACCTCTCTGTCCGTGATGGCTACACTGACTGATGGCCTCCATTTTTATGCCAACGGATCCTTTCAGTCAGCCATTGGGGACAATGCAACTGACGCTCAGGCTGCAGTCCGCTGTTGCATCCAGCAAGTGACAGAGGCCCTTATAGGCAAACGTGTCCATTCATTACCTTCCCTCGGACCCTGCACAAGCAGGCGGAGGAGGAGGAGTATGAGGAGGAGGAGGAGGAAGAGCAGGCGGAGGAGGAGGAGGAGGAAGATGGAAGGGCTGCTGAAAGTGGAAGGTCCATACGTCAGAGGCTCCTCTGGACTCGTCTCGACACCCCTGTGGCGGAATGATGAGAGTCTTACCTCATGCGCACTTTGGATGTTTGAGGGCCTCTACATGCCAGCATCACTGAAAGTAGTCACATGCACCAAGCAACATTGAAACTTCTGTTTATTGACACAAAAGTCTTTCATTACAGCTAAACAACGTAAAGTGAGCAGAAACCATAACTTACAAAATAAATGTGACCTGTTCGGCCAAGCCGCAAAAGTCAACAAAAATCTGCAACTATAACAGCAGCTGAGGGTGTCCTTCAATTTGGACAAACAAACGTCTCAGCACCTCCCTCTACAACTGGCCCCGTGAGGGAGAACGACTTCTCTTTCGCGCCCGGCCCCTTCCCTCCCTGCTGCTCCTACGTAATTGCACCCCAGTGGCGGGCTCAAGGCTGGGGGACGCTTGCTGACTGTCTGGACGCGCAGAAGCCCCTGAGGTACGGCCTGGCCGACCTCTGGGCTTGGAGGGTGCGGACGCAGGATGCTTGCTTTGAGCATGGCTGGAAGCAGTGTGGGCTGCAGGTGGTGGCAGCTGCAATGCAGGCGTCCCAGCGCTGGCATGTGCAATGGTCTCCTGACGAGAGAGGACACCTGCACCATGGTCGGACGACACACTGGCTATCTGAGGGGAGAGGCTCGGCTCATCCGCCACAATCGCAGGCTCCACGGATTCCTGGCATTGTACGGGAGTGGAAGGGCCCGGGGTGATCCTATCTGATGCAGAGAGGGTGGCTGCAGTCAGACATCGCGTTGTGTCAATCTGGCTGTGGAGGAGCCCAGCAAGTGACTGCGTGGCAACAGTGAGGACCTGTGTGCCAGGTGCCAGTGCTTCGGAGAACGCCTGGACAGTTCTTCCCATGGCTTCGGACAAGGCAGGAGCCGACCGCTTCACTGCCTCGGACAAGCCCTGCACAGACCTTTCCAGGGATTGTCCAAAGCCCTGAACAGTCCTTTCCATTGCCGACTCAAAGCCGTGGACAGTCCTCTCCATTGTTGGGCCGAAGCCCTGGATAGTCCTGTCCATTGTGGCCCCGAAGCCCTGGATAGACCTGTCCATTGTTTCCCCGAACACCTGGAGAGACCACGCCATTGTTGCGCCAAAGCCCTGCAGAGTCCTCTCCATTGTTGCCCCGAAGTCCAGCATACTCCTAGCCAATGAATCTATTGACTCCGGTGTTGAGTCTGTGTGTCCCAGTTATGCGTATGACCAATCACTGGACACAGACAACAAGAATAACTTTTAACAGGTCTTTACTATTCGGAGGTCAGGGCTGAACTGCCCAGCAAATCCCTACACAACACTTATATACCGGTGTGGTCACCACCGGTATTACAGTATACAGCAGCCAAGAGAAAGTAGTACATCTCTTAAGGTAGTTCTCTTAAGGTGGAGCAGGTTACATACACCACAATCCTCCCTTTTTAGCTTAACAGTTATATCCCCATTTAACATAACATAATAACATATAGATATATACAACTTCATGCAAAACAGTTCAAAGATTCAGTCTCTGAGGAGGCCTCCTGATTCGAGTTGGATAACGCCTTTCAGGGGTCTCTGATTCTCGTTGCTGGGGTGACTCATCTAGTTGGTCTCTTATGGATTGGACATCATCATCAGGTACATTCACTTCTGAGGTAGATGCTTCAGGTTCACTAACTTCATCCACGGTTGTCTCTGCCGTAACCATGGGTTCGACCCTTGTTCTCGATTCTACCAGTTGGTCAGCATGACGCCGTATTACATTTTCACCAATATCTACCGTGTACATCAGGGGTCCTTGTCTGGCCCGAATTGTTCCAGATTGCCATTTCTCGTTTTTATAGTCCCGGGCTAACACTGGTTGTCCTATTTCGAAACTCCGAGTGGTCTTGTTATTTATATGCCGGAACTGTTTGTTTTCAACTTCCCTCCGCACATTTGGTTTTAACAAGTCCAACCTGGACCGCAACCTCCTGTTATAGAACATCATGGCAGGACTTTGGTTTGTCACTGCATGAGTGGCGTTTCGATATGCCAGTAGGAATTTGTCCACCTTGTGTTGTAGTGGAATCTGATCTTCGCTCATGGCCTTTATTGCTTTTTTGAACGTTTGTACAAATCTCTCGGCCAACCCGTTTGTAGCCGGATGATATGGGGCAGAGGTATAATGTTTCACCCCATTCTTCTTCATGAATTTCTGGAATTCTTCTGACACGAACTGCGGTCCGTTGTCTGAACATATTTGTTCTGGCAATCCATTTCTTGCAAATATCGTTCTTAGCACCGCGATCGTCTTTTCCGAGGTAGTGGTAGTCATCTTAATCACTTCTGGCCATTTAGAATGTGCGTCCACCGCAATTAAAAAGATGGAGTCCATGAATGGACCAGCAAAGTCAATATGTACACGTTGCCATGGGGTTGAAGGCCATTCCCATGGATGCAGCGGTGCAATCGGAGGTGCATTTTGCACTTTTTGGCACCCTGAGCAGCTTTTCGTCAGATCCTCTATCTGTTGGTCGATACCCGGCCACCACACATAAGCCCTAGCAAGGCTTTTCATCTTGACTCCCCCCAGATGACCTTCATGCAGTTCCTTTAGAACTCTCTCTCTTAACTTAGGAGGAATAATCACCCTTGTTCCATACATCAATGTTCCTTGACAGACGGACAGCTGGTTTCGTCTTGCTGAGAATGCCGGTAACAGTGGATCACCATGTGCTGGCCATCCCTTCACTGTCACTTCGTAGACCCGGGACAGTGTCGGGTCGTTCCTGGTTTCTCTTTCAATACTTGCATTGGTGACTGGTAAACAGGGTCAACCGTCGGTGCCTCCTCCTCTGTAGGTAGTGGCAGGCGCGACAGCCCATCAGCATTACCATGCTGCTTTGTACCTTTGAATTCAATCTGATATTGATGTGCCCCTAGGAAAAGGGACCATCTCTGGAGTCTCTGTGCTGTCATCACCGAAACACCCTTCTTAGGGTTAAAAATGGATACCAACGGCTGGTGGTCTGTCAGAAGCGTAAACTTTTGGCCCTGCAGGTAATGATTAAACTTCTTTACTCCCCACACAAGGCTGAGAGCCTCCCTATCTATCTGAGCATAGTTGCGCTCAGCGGAGGTCAATGATCTGGATGCGAACGCGACTGGCCTCTCCAGGCCATTTGGCAACTTGTGTGAGAGTACTGCCCCAATACCATATGGAGAAGCATCACAAGCCAAACGAATAGGCAGCGTTGGGTTGAAGTGAGCCAACACTTCCTCTGAGGTGATCAATGCCTTGCTTTTGCGAAAGGCCCTCTTACAGTCCTCACTCCACTTCCATGGTACTCCCTTCTGCAAAAGAGCGTTCAGCGGGTGCAGCACCGTGGATAAATTTGGCAGAAACTTATGGTAATAGTTAATCAACCCTAGGAACGACCTCAACTGGGATACATTATCCGGAGCAGGAGCCTTCACAACAGCTTCGATCTTGTCAGGAGACTTATGAAGCCCCTCCTGGTCAATGACATGACCACAGTACGAGATCCGCTTCTGAAAGAACTCACATTTCTGGCGATTAACTCGAAGTCCATATTCTTTCAATCTGGTGAGCACCAGTTCCAAATTTGCAAGGTGTTCCTCGTCATCATCTCCTGTAATCAGAATATCGTCCAGGTAACATTGTGTGCCTGGAATTCCCTGTAATACCTGCTCCATGGCCCTCTGCCAAATTGCTGGAGCCGATGCCACTCCAAAAACCAGTCTATTATACCGGTACAAGCCTCTATGCATGTTGATCGTGAGATACTGGCGTGACTCTTCCTCAACTTCCATCTGTAAGTACGCCTGCGCCAGGTCTATCTTGGTGAAGTGTTTCCCGCCAGACAACGAAGCGAAGATATCCTCAATCCGCGGAAGCGGATACTGCACCGTGTGAAGCACCGGATTAACAGTGATCTTGAAATCTCCACAGATGCGAACCTTCCCCGGTTCACCCGGCTTGTTGCTCGATGAACGCTTCATGACGGGAACAATGGGCGTGGCCCACTCACTCCAGTCTACCTTAGACAGTACTCCTGAACGTTCTAGCCCTTCCAGCTCAGCTTCCACAGCAGGTCGTATCGCATAAGGTACCGGTCTGGCTTTGAAAAATTTCGGGTTTGCATGTTCTTCAACCTTGATGTTTGCCGTAATTCCTCTCAGTGTTCCCAGTCCCTGTTGGAACACCTCTTTAGCATCGTCCAATATTCTGGACAATCGTTTAGGTTTGACATCTTTTTTACCGGAATCTACCATTAGTGCTTTTAAGGAATGCCAGTCCATATTTATTTTCCTAATCCACTCCCGTCCCAGTAGTGGTGGACCTCCCTCAGGTAGCACATATAAGTCCATTCCTCGGCTTTCTTTGCCCTTGTGGACCACCTTTACCTCTATCTTCCCGATGGGGTATACTCTTTGCCCCGTGTATGTTTTCAATACAATCTCCGTATCCCGTAGGGGAATATGTGGGAATAACCTTTTGTAATCTTGCTTATTCATGACTGTCAATGCCGATCCAGTGTCCAATTCCATCTTCACTTGGACTCCTGCTATCTGAAGTGTGACCCAAATTGTTTGGAGTTCTGCTTCCTTACCAACATTGTGTACTCTTGGACTACCCAGTTCATTACTGCTGGAGTCTGAATCTGACTTCTGTTCGTTCGAACTGTTCTCTGTCACCTTGTGTACCTTTCTGTACTTTTCCTGCGGTGACTTTTTGTTGCTGGTCTTCTTTCCTGACCGGCATACTTTAGCTATGTGACCAAGCCTGCCACATTTTCTGCATTCCTGATTTTTGAACCAGCACTGGTTCTGATCGTGCGTTGTCTTTCCACAACGATAACATTTTACTGTACCCAAGACCAATTGATTGGTGCTGAGTTCCGGTGACCGTAGCTGCATTTCCGCAGTGCCTCTCGCTGCGGCTTCGTGCGATGCTGCAATAGTGACAGCTTTATCAAGAGTAAGATCATTCTCCTCAAGCAGTCGCTTTTGTGTTCCTTCTTTTAACAATCCACACACAAATTTATCTTTCAGCGCATCTGCTAGTCCTGTTCCAAACTGACAGTACTTTGATAGCTTACGCAGTTCAATTAAAAATTCAGCGTTGTTTTCGTCTTTCAGCTGCGTTCTTCTGTAAAATTTAAATCGTTCCGCTATCATCAGCAGCGTGGGGTTTAAATGATTTTTCAGGACAGTAACAATATTCGCGAGAGTCTGATCCGCCGGTTTATCTAGTGATAGAAGGTGCTTCAATAGCCCGTATGTCTTCGCACCCATTGCGCTTAATAAGGTTAGTGCTTTCTCATCATCTGGTACCTTATTTGCTTTACAATAAACTTCCATGCGTTCTACATACGTGGTCCAATCTTCGATATCGCTATCAAAGGTATTAATGTTCCCATGCTTAGGCATCCTTGCAAGTTTTTAAATTTTTCTTTTTCTCAAAATGGCGGCTTCCCGCGCTTGTCTTCTTCTCCCGCCTACTAAAATGGCGGCTTCCCGCGCTTGGCGGTCTTTCCTGCGCTCATCTTCTTCCCCCGCCGACTACAATGGCGGATTCCCGCGTTTACCTTCTTCCCCCGCTGGCTGCAATGGCGATTGCCGTGCTGCTGCCGTTCTCGCCTCCCCAGCGGTTCTCAATTCCCCGACGCTGCTTTGCCTCGCAGCCCCGCTTGCAGCCCGGTCCTTTACACTGGCTGCGTTTGATTTCTCCGCAGCTCTCATGACTTAAGCTGCCCCAGTCGCTGCGCCTCTCGTCCTCGATTGCAGCCCGGCCCTTTTTACCGGCCGTGGTCGAGTTCTCCGCCCTTATTCCTCCGTTTTCCCTCCCCTACTCCACAGCCAACGCGGCCGACTTTCTGCTCGTGTCGCTGATCGGCTTACCCACCACCGTGGTAGAAGGGATGATCACTGCCTGTCGCTGATGGAGGGCTTCGTGGTCAGAATTCTTTTTCTTTTTAACCCGGGTTCTCGATGCCTCCCGTGCGATGGTGCTCAGCAGGATGATGAGGGCGGATGCCTCTTCTCGACGCCCGTTCTGAGGACGAAGCTGCCTTGGATGTAAAACTGCCGCAGGGTAAGATCGGACTCGTCGCCACTGTTGAGTCTGTGTGTCCCAGTTATGCGTATGATCAATCACTGGACACAGACAACAAGAATAACTTTTAACAGGTCTTTACTATTCGGAGGTCAGGGCTGAACTGCCCAGCAAATCCCTACACAACACTTATATACCGGTGTGGTCACCACCGGTATTACAGTATACAGCAGCCAAGAGAAAGTAGTACATCTCTTAAGGTAGTTCTCTTAAGGTGGAACAGGTTACATACACCACATCCGACATCTTCTCCACTGCAGCCATCAGCTCCGTGTGTCTGACCCGGGCCTGTTTGCTCATCTCTGCCAGGCGACGGACCTCATCTGCACTCTGTGCAGCAGTCATGATGACCTGCGGGGAGACGGTGGCCGAACTTGCCTATCCCCCCTGCGTTGCTCCATGCCGCTTGGTCCGGCAACTGGTTCATCCTCAGAGCCACCCCCTCCCCTCCAGGGGACTACTATCCCCAGTCTGCAGATGTCTCAGCTCCCCGGATTCTGCAGCGGCTGGTCCGGATTCCTCCTGGTCCTCGCCTCCACTGGCACTGGCACTGGCAGCTTCAGCGAGTTGAGCCCGAGTTGGTGCTGCTTCATCTGAAAGTGGGAGGTGGAAGAGTGGCTTTAGCAGAAGGACAGGTTTGCTGAAAGGCATCCCAGATTGCGGCAAGGCTCTGACATGGCTGCACACTGAGGATGCATGCTGGCGGGGGGACCAAGTGGAAGGCAACAGGTGGAAAAGGTGAGAGTCTTACCCTCGCTGTCGGTAATGGGGTCGGCAGATGCAGTGGTGACTGGACCAGACAGACGTCCTCCAAGTATCTGGTGCACTCTCTCCTCCAGATCTGTTAGAGTGACCGCTTGTGCAGGTCCGCCACCGGTTCGACGCTGCTCCTTCCGAATCTGCGCCATCTTGGACTGCAGGGGAAAGAAGGGGAGGTTCTGTTACATGAGGCCTTGAGACCTCCTCGCATGCCCCCCATTGTGCAAGAGCCCTTACATGAGGCCTTGAGACCTTCTCGCATGCCCCCCATGGTGCAAGAGCCCTTACATGAGGCCTTGAGACATCTGTCCATGTGTGTGCCCAGAAAGGGTCATGGGTGCATACTGACAGATGGCCATTAGCACATCATTGCAGCAGGGTGCCCGAAGTCAGCTGCAGATGGAGGGAAGCACAAGTTTGGTAAACCATCACTCACCCTGACGATCCGTGTGAGGTTGTTGAATTTCTTCCTGCACTGAACAGGGGTCCTGGTCGCCATGCTGCTGGAGTTCACCCTCACAGCAACCTCCCTCCAAGATCGTCGGTAAGCCTTCTGATTTGGCCTCTTGCCATTATCCGGGTACAGGACCTCCCGACGGTGTTCAACTGCAGCCACCAAGTGGTCCAGAGCCTCAGTGCTGAAGCGCTCTGTTCTCTGCCTAACCTTCTCCATAATGATCACCTTGTACCGCCAGACAAGGGCGAGCGCCGAATCTGAGGCCTGCAGAGCGTTGGGTGTTGAAGCTCAGTCTGACTGACCCACCCCTTTTAAGAGCCGGCCGGCGCCTGTAGGTCTCGTGCTTTCCCGTAATTGAGTTCACCTGCGCTGCGCCCGTCCGCGTCGATATTGAGTAGCGCCTGACCTTTTGCGCCTTAAGAGCACCATGCAACGGCTGATTTAGCGCCTCAATCCCCTTTGGGGGCGATGCAACCCAATATCGCGCCAGGCGCAGATAAGCCTCGTCTGGCTATAAACTTAGCGCATCGCCAGTTCTAACGCCTCAACCGGGGCTATACCCAATTTCTAGGCCCCTGTCTTTACTGGGTTAGTTGATCTTAGCTATAGCAGCAGTTGGGGTACAGTATAATGATTTGTCTCAGCAATTGGCTAGGGTGCGAGACCCCAATCCTAATTGTTATCCAGTAACATCTGCTGGAATGGGCAAGTATATGGACATCAGCTGAGAACAGGAATGGGCTTACACGTAAAGAATGACCATGCGATGAGAAAGGGGAGGGATGTGACAACTCTGGAGTCTGTCTTAGCTGGATTCTCCTGCAAAGAAAGGGAATAGATTTGAACTAAAATCTTCACTATTTGTTCCCCTTTTCTCTTCTCTTCTCCTGAAGATGGTAACTCCTGCTGAGATATTGTCCCAAGTCCTGGCTGATTTTTCCTCTCCCGAACGCAGGGCACTGAGGCTCATTGAAACAACCCCACCTTTTTCTTCTTTACAAAATGTTAAGTTGAGGTATATTTTCATCTGTTCACTAATGTTAGCAAAACCATTGGCATGAGTTTAAAACAGGAAAGCAAATAAAATGTACAACATTATTGTAACCAATATCACAAGAAAGCATAATAGCAGACTCCTTATCAGTTAGCTCCATGTTGGGCTACTTTTCTGTCCCACATCTTTGATATTTGGGATCTCTTCCAGCACCTCTTTCCCAAAGGACAGGGTTTTGTTGTCATTTTAAAAATAAAATAATTAAGAAAATATGAGGAAGGTATTTCAAGGTATTTTACTATAAACAAGGGTACATATAGCAGTTCCTGCAGAATAATCTTATTACTAAACCCAATTGGTTCACTTCAGGGAAGGGAACCTGCAAACCTACCCGATCTGGCCTACAGGTGACTCCAGTTCCACCGTACATGGTTAATTCTTAATGCCCTTGGGGCACTTAGGGGTGAGCAGTAAGTATTGCCTTTCCAGGGTCGCCCACATTCCAAGAACAAATTTTAAATAAACTAAAGGATGTCATTCAAAATGTTACCAATCCCTGCCACAGAAATGTATCTTTTGCCTTTGTTCTCTATTTTCTCCTTTATTTCTCCAGTTTTCCTCCCATGATGTCCTCTGGTAGGCCAGGATAAGACAGTCCCAGATGTACATTTCTCCTTGACCCCCACAAAACACAAACTTAAAGTTAGCTTTTGTTTCTTTACTTGTCCCATTACTACACACTTTCGCCTTACACCATCATCCCTTTTGTCATTTAATCTCTCCTGCCTTCCACCCTATCACAGACCTTCCCTTTTGTTCTTTCCTTCCCTCCCCCCTTTCCCAGCCTCTGTACTTTCTTAAAACCTGTTACATCTGTAACTTTTGCCAGTTCTGACAAAGTGTCATCGACCTGAAATGTTAGCTCTGTTTCTCTCTCCACAGGTGCTTTCTCCACACCTGCTAAGTATTTCCAGCATTTCCTGTTTTTATAAACTTAAAGTAGGCTGAGGTGGGAAAAGTACATTTCTACTTTTCTTGTCATAGTACTTAATATTTTCCCATGTTTGTAAATTTACCTCAAAGCCTTGATAATTCAGTAGTCAAGTCAAATCCTGACATCTAAAAATTAGTCACAGTTTTAGATAATTCCTGGCACAGCCTTCCTACGAATTAGAAACAGCAATAAGAAGAATCTTTCATTCTTTCTCTTTACATCAATTCATGCCAGCCCCATGGCTGGAATGGTACCTAAATACCTGTGAGTGGAGCTGAACTGACCGAAAGCTGCATTGACTGAGTTGCACACATTTGTCTCTAAGACACTTTCATTACACACTTTTTTGAAACTTAAAAGGGAAGCAAAGTTTCTGTTTAATGTAATCACTCAATGTCTATGTGGGAAAAATATAATCACAACAATCCCATTGCCAATAAAAAACAAACTTGGTACCCCGCCCCCATTTCAGGTCTCTCTCCCTCCAGTAACATCAATGAAGGGAAGGAGCCAGCTGTGTCCTGAAGTGAGTCCATTCATTTTAATGGGGATTGAAACTTCAGAGATATCTGGGAGCCCGGTTTGCAGCTGGACGGCTCCAGATCAGCTCTTACACTAACCTGAAGTGGCAATCCCTGTCAGTGCCTTTACCTGAGTGACTCAGGGGAGCAACCCAAAATGGCAGATCGTTATCAGGGCACTAAGTGTGAAGTTTATGTTTTTTAAAGCGACTAGCTACTTCTCTGATTATATTTCTACCACATAGACCTGGGGGTTAAGTACTTTGAACAGAAGTACTCCCTGAATAATTTCCTTCCACGTTAAATATTACTGCAAAAATTCAGTGCACTTAATATTTAAGTTGCAGAATGTTCTGACAGGAAAGGAAATACAGGCCACACAACAGTTTATAGAAATCTTGAATCCAATGAAGCAGACAGATTTCTTTACAGAAAAGGGAACTTCAAAGTATAAATAATAAAATGCAGATTATATTTATCCCTAATAATTGTCCTTTAGAGCTCTTTTCACCGTCCTTTCCTAAAACATTGCATATAAATCCTGCTTCCAGTCAAGTTAAGTTATAAACTAAAAGAAAATACACAACGTTGATCTCTTCTTGTATTTTAATGTAAGTAAGTGTTTCTAAGTATTCAGATATTCAATTATTCTGTTTCCATCACACTGTGCCAATAGCTACTATTTCAGTATAATCTTGATTTAGACAATAGGAGTTTGTATTGTATTTTCTCCCATTAACACCCATTCACCCAAAAACATTCCATTGGCAAGCACCCAATATTTTGCCTACTATTCCCACTGTCACTGTCACAAAAGGTTAGTTATGATAAGAACAAGCCAGTATCATTCGGTGCTACAAGGAGATTGGAGCCTGGAAAGTAAATGCAGGAAAATAGGCAAGGCATCTTAATCTCATCATCAGCTCAAAGCAAAGCGGAGTGAACCTTTACACAACTCAGTACATTCGCATGGGATGAGAGAACAACTTGACATGAACTTTGTCCGATGAGCTGTCACTGAGGCACATACAAGTGCTGTTTGCTGTGAGTGCACTTACCCAAACAGCCCGAGAGAGGAACAGCCTTCAGCACCAGGACACAAGTGATGTCTGACAGAAAGCGCAAACAACAGGAGGCAGAACTGGGTGATATGCACGTAGTCAAGATTCTACAGAAGGTAGGAGAGGATTTTGTGTGGGGTGGGGGGTGATCATTTTTTATAAAACTCTGGCCTAGGCATCCATTTGTACAATTGTTGATGGTATGTAATTAGCTATTTAGAAATGCAAGAGACAAAAAAAAATGCCAATGGGCCAGAAATTCCAGGCCAGAAGCGTGAGTACGGTCGGGTTACTCACGCATCTGGCCGTTGGAAATGCCGGCGTTCAGCAGGAACAGCGCATGCGGGGAACGCCGGCATTTCCAGACCCGAGGTCTATTCACAGCGCGTGCGACTGCACAGGCAGCGCTTGCGCAGTGAACTTTGTAGATTTCACTGATGGATTCAGTGAGGGTAAGTCCCTAGAACTTGCACTTGAAAAAAGCAAGTGTAAAGTTGTTCATTGGCTGGGGAAGGAGATATATTTTATGGAGGAGCTTATGAAATGCAATATTTAGGTTTGGGAAAGGGAGGGAAGTTATTTTAAGAAATTTTAACTAAGTTTTAAACTTTAATTTTTTTTTTTAAACGGGTTTTCAGAACGGTAGGTAGAAGGAGCAATTGTGGCTGTGTGAATGGAATGTGAGAATGAGTTATGTATGTATGTCCACATATATTCCTTTACGTATATGTATGTATGTTTTATATTCCTTTACTAATGTGTATGAATGTATGTTTTTAATTATGATTTTCCAATAAGTTACTTTCTCTGAAAGTCATAATTAAATAATACATTCATACACATAAGTAAAGGAATATATACATAACACGCAAAGGAATATATACAGACATACATACTTTCAGAAGCTCCACGATAAGAAATATCTTCCTCCGCAGCCTCTGGAGCAACTGTACCCATGCTTTTTTCATGTGTAAGTTGTAATGACTGGACCTCACTGAAAGCATTAATGAAAGCGGCGAATTATACTGCGCACGCGCTGCCTGTGCAGTCGCACGCGTTCTGCCTCTGAACCCCTTCGTTCAGAGGACAGGAAATGCCGGTTTTCCCCACATGCACTGTGCATGCTGAAAACCGGCATTTCATCCGGCCAGATGCGTAAGTACCCCGACCGTACTAGCGCATTTGGAAGGGAATTACTGGGCCAACATTTTACATGTCAATAAAATAAAAAATTTAACAATTGCACAACTTGCCCCCTCGCATCTGCGACTGAGGGTCCAAGGAGGTGCATTGCGCAAGAGGTCATCATCGTACGTATCCTCACACTGTTCCCTTTGGGGAACTGTATGAAGTGGTGGAAGGATTTATGGCCGTGATTAACGCTCATTCCGTGACCGTAACCATCTTTGAACCAGCCATTAGGGTGGTTGGTCCTATGGCGGGCGGGTTTTACGGGCTCCCACAACCCATCTGAGGGGGGGGGGCCACCAACACCCACGGACGCAAGCATCCCGCTGGATGTCCACCCAGAATTTAAAGTTGGAGCTCCGACTCCACTTGCCGGGACTGTCTGGAGTGGGGTTCAAAACCCTACTCCTTCTGGCCCAGCGGCGGGGATGCTTACTGCTACGCAAAAGGCCCACTCCGTACAAAAGGTGACACCCATACGTTTCCTGCGCCTTTTCCAACCCGTGACTGGAGCCCTATGCTGCCATTTCACGTTGCTAATTGGATTGGGCCTTTGTCATAGCGGTAGGATCCCCGCCGCTGGGCCAGATCAGGGTAGGGTTTCGAACCCCGCTCCAGACAGTCCCGGCAAGTGGAGTCGGAGCTCCGGCTCTAAATTCTGGGTTGACATCCAGTGGGATATTTGCGTCCGTGGGTGTGGGTGGCCCCCCCTCCTTGTATAGCTTGTGGGAGCCCGTAAAACCCTCCCGCCATAGGACTAACCGCCCTAATGGCTGGTTCAAAGATGGTTACGGTCACGGAATGAGCGTTAATCATGGCCATAAATCCTTCCACCACTTCATACAGTTCCCCAAAGGGAACAGTGTGAAGACACGTATGACGATGACATTGCTAAATAAATAAATGGAATTTAAAAAATTCTTTTAGGGCTTTTAAAAGTCTTTAAATTGCTTTAAGTCTCTTTAAAACTACTTCAGATTACTCAAAATAATGTAAACATTTAAAAAAGTTTATGAAAGTTACCAAAATCTTCAAAAAACTTCCAAAAACCTATTTAAACTGCTGCTTTGCATGTAAAAATGGTTAGCAGCTTGACAGAAACATTGGGGGCGTGTCCAGTGAAACTGAGACCTCAAGGGGCGTGTCTCACTTGCACTGCACGCTCCTGGCTTCGCGCTGGCTGCACTCCTGGACGGCGTGACATCATACGCTGCCCGGGATTCTTCTTCTGGAAACACCAATTCCAGGCGTCCCTGGAGCTGATCGGCAGTAGCGCGGGGTAAGTGTAAATACGGGGCTTGCACGCGCTGCAAGCCCCGTTCTGGAATTTCTGGGCCAATATGTTTTTTTTTAAAAACACAAAATTCTGGAAATGTGCAGGCAGTTAGCAACTGAAAGAGAAAGATACGTTAAAGTTTCAATTTCAATATGACTCATTAGTCATCAAATGCTAACTAACCTTTTGTACATTTCCAGCACCTTCTGCTTTTATATTAGATTTCCAGAATTTGTGGGTTTTCGTTCTACCTCTTAGCTCCAATGTTATTCGATTCCTTAAAGTCAGGAGATATGAGTTTTGGTCAAAGAGGTGTTTCTCAAAATGCTGTGGTAATTAAAATGACACAAAATTCCAGCAGGCAGTTTTACAGGTGGCACTTCATCCAAAAGTCCAGCTGATGTCATGAACTACAAGAGCAAAGCTCAATGGGTTTATGGACTTCTGAACCCTGAGATACAGCTGTTCACTGACGCCCTAGTATTTTTGTATTTGTATTATATAGAAATATATATGTTACTTCGTCATTGTGCTATAGCTTGTGTTTTACCTGTGATTAGGAGAGGAAGGTGCTGCTTCTGCTACTGCTTTTTGGTGAGGGGATCATGTTGCAATATGTAAATTTAGATTTAAATTACCATACATTTGTGTCTAAATTGCAAAAGTGTGTAAACTAGAAGGGCATTAATTTATAAGTTTATCAGTATATACATCTATACGCATATTAATATATCATTGTATTAGATTTGTAGTACATTGATGTATCAATAAGTCATGTGACACAGGACATTCACAGAATCACAGAAACCCCACAATGCAGATAGAGGCCATTTCGGCCCATCGAGCCTGCACCGACACATATCCCACCCGATCCCCGTAACCCCTACACCAACACATATCCCACCCTATCCCCGTAACCCCACGTATTTAATCCCCCTAACACTAAGGGTCAATTTATCATAGCCAATCAACCTAACCCGCACATCTTTGGACTGTGGGAGGAAACCGGAACACCCGGAGGAAACCCACGCAACCACGGGGAGAACGTGCAAACTCCACACAGACAGTCACCCGAGGCCGGATTCGAACCCGGGTCCCTGGCGCTGTGAGGCAACAGTGCTAACCACTATGCCACCGTGCTGGCATTGAGGAATATTAGTTTTGTTATGTGGGATCGCAATATTACCAGTTTTTGTGGCAGTACATTTTAGACAAGAATTCACTATGATGTATAGGTATGTATAAACAAAACCAGTCGATCTCTTATTGCATTGTATACAGGAAGTCAAGTGTAAGTGTAATCTTCAGGTGAAGCGGGGATAGAGGTTGGGGGACAATTGGACCAGAGTGTGCAGAGCAATATTCCCTCTAAGCTGCACGGCCCGGCTTTTACATTGTAAATACCGCGGATGCAGATAAATTTAAAGGGACTGCACATTTAAAAAAACAGGCCCGCAGAACAAAGCACAACTTACAGGGAACATTGGTGCAGACATAATTCATTTCCCATTTTAAAGTCCTACATTCTGTTCTTATTTTATATAATACTTTGGTTTAATATCTTTACCTATATAGTATTAAAAATCATAGAGGAGGTCATTGTAAATGAAAAACATACTTAGTACAGTGCATTCTTCGAAGTGTGGCTCACTCCTGTTACCTTGTGTGACCTGGTACGGTAATTAAACTTAAACCACTGAATGGTGTGCATGGGGTGTTTTTATTGGCACTCACTGCCCTGGCTATCTCCTGCCAATAGCCCCCATCTGCTGCCCTTGGGATCCTCTGTCTGTCCATTTCATAAAGAACCTCCCTCCTCAGTCTAACCTCTTGTAGAAGCACTTACTGAACCTGCAAAGTTAAGAACATAAGAACATAAGAAATAAGAGCAGGAGTAGGCTATACGGCCCCTCAAGCCTGCTCCGCCATTCAATAAGATCATGGCTGATCATCGACCTCAACTCCGCTTTCTCGCACGATCTCCATATCCCTTGATTCCCGTAGAGTCCAAAAATCTATCTATCTCAGCCTTGAATATACTCAAAGACTCAGCATTCACAGTCCTCTGGGGCAGAGAATTCCAAAGATTCACAACCCTCTGAGTGAAAAAAATTCCTCCTCATTGTTATGTTCATTAATAAATAGACATTCTTATTATGAACAGCTAGCTTTGGCTAGTCATTTATTCAATACATGTTCTCCAGGTACAGCATCCTGTAGAGATTCAGCATGTGTACTTCTGTGTGCAGGCAGCCATCTTGACTACTGCCTTGTGGGTAGCCTAGTGCATCGTGGGTAGTGTAGTCTTAAACACATACAACGAAATATACAGCTCTATGGCTCCATCTAGTGTACCACTCTAGAATGACATGTTATTGATCATTACATCCCCCTTTCTTTGAGGTTAACAAAATCAACATCAATCAACTTTCAAGAAAAATGATAAAGATGATATCAGTAACACTTTTGTTAGTGCTCTATAAACATAAACATTTTCACAACAGTCAATACATTTTCAATATAGTTTTTCTTTGTACTCAAAGATTAAGTCTATCAGGCTTTTTTACTTCACGTGTGGATCTTCTCAGCACGGGTAAGTCTGATGTGTTTGCATGAGATTGTTCTGGTGATGATTGACAAGATTCAGTTGCGGCATTGTCATCAATCTGCTCTTGGATAGTTTCTAGTGTTTTCAGGAGGGAATGGCGGTTCCTCCTGAGAATCTGTCCTTCTTCAGTTCTAACAGTGTATGACCTTGGTCGTACTTCCTCAAGAACTGTAGCTTTCCTGTTCCATGCATCTGGATCCTCAATCCTGACAACATCATCCCGATCCTCAATCCTGACAACATCATCCCTTGTCAATGGTTTTAGAGTTTTGGATGACTTGTCATAGTATGATTTCTGTTTCAGCTTTAACAGTTGAAGTCTCTGTCTTAGTTCCTTACTTTGCTTTTCATTTGCACAGCAGGGCAGCGTGGTGCGCAACTTGCGACCCATTAGTAGTTCAGCAGGTGAAGAACCACAGTCTAAAGGTGAGGCTCGGTAGCTCAGCAGGGCGAGATAAGGATCAGACTTGCTTTCTGTCGCTTTCTTCAGTAGCTGCTTGAGAACTTGAACACCTTTCTCTGCCTTACCATTCAACTGAGCATACAGAGGACTGGATGTGATGTGCTGAAAGTCATACTGTGCTGCAAACTGTTACCACTCCTTACAGTTGAAGCACGGACCATTGTCGCTAATGGCAATCCTGGGAATTCCATGTCTGGTGAAGATGGATTTCACATGCATTATGACACTGCTTGCTGTGGTGCTTGAGAGCAGCGCCATCTCAGGATAGTTAGAATAGTAGTCAATCACTATTAGATATTCTTTACCATTTAAATGAAAAAGGTCCATACCAACCTTTTGCCATGGTGCTGTTGGTATGTCAGCTACTATCATTGGTTCCTTTGCTTGTTTGTTTTGGTGTTTCTGACATGTCTCACATTTGCCTATCATGTTCTCAATGTCCTTATTTATGCCAGGCCAATAAACAGTGTCTCTTGCTCTCCTTTTGCATTTTTCAATTCCGAGGTGTCCCTCATGAATCCTTTTGAGCATGTCTTGACGTAGAGCCTGTGGAATGACTATTCTGTTCTGTTTTAGTAATAGTCCATTTACGACACTCAACTCTGACCTTATGTGATAGTATTTTGGACAGGAACCTTTTGGCCAACCATGATGAATGTTCTCTATTACTGTTTGTAACACTGTATCTTTTACTGTTTCTTCTGCTATTTGCTTTGATTTTGTGTCTGACACGGGCAGCGCAGCAGTGACCATACTCACATGAACATACACATCTTCTTCAGTAGAGCTCACTTGACTCATTGTGGGTGCTCGGGATAGTGCATCTGCTAACACTATGTATTTGCCTGGTGTGTAGATCAGTTCAAAGTCATATCTTTGCAGCTTCATCATGAGTCGTTGAATCCTTGGAGACATCTCATTCAGATTTTTTTTTATGATGGCAACCAGTGGGCTGTGGTCTGTCTCCACTGTGAAGGTGGGAAGTCCATATATGTAGCCATGGAACTTTTCTAATCCAACTACCAAGCCTAGACATTCCTTTTTTGTCAGTGGGTCGGGGCATGTTGAGTATGGCGTTTACTTTTTCTTTATCTGGCTCTATTCCTTTACCAGATAGATTATCTCCTAGGAAAGTGACTTCCTGGATGCCAAACTGACACTTGGCTTTGTTGAGCTTCAGTCCATTCCGGCGTATGCTCTGTAGCACTTTAGTCAGTCTCTCATTGTGTTCTTTCAGTGTGGAGCCCCAGATGATGATGTCATCAACATAGACCTGAACTCCTTCCAGACCTTCAATTATGTGTTCCATCGCTCTATGAAAGATTTCAGATGCAGATGTTATCCCGAAAGGCATTCTGAGGAAACAATACCTGCCAAATGGTGTGTTGAAGGTACAGTATTTGGTGCTCTCTTCATCCAGTTTTAGTTGCCAAAATCCTTGTGAGGCATCGAGCTTTGTAAAGTATCTGGCACCTGACATTTCACTGGTGATTTCTTCTCGCTTAGGAATCTGGTAGTGTTCACGTTTTATGTTTGCATTTAAGTCCTTTGGATCCATGCATATTCTTAGATCATTGTTCTTTTTCTTTACACATACCATGGAGTTAACCCAGTCTGTTGGCTCTTCGACTTTCCTGATGACTCCTAGTGTGGTCATTCTGTCCAGTTCATTCTTGAGCCGGTCACGCAGGGGTGCTGGAACTCTTCGTGGAGCATGTACCACTGGCTGAGCATCCTCCTTTAGCTGGATCTTGTAAGTGAATGGTAGAACTCCAAATCCTTTGAACACATCCTGGAAATTATTTACTACAGAATCCATTGAGTCATCTGGTCTGTTTATGGCACAGTTTATACGGTATACTCTCTTGACCAGTTCTAAGTCCTCACAAGCTTTGTCACCCAGTAGTGAATCAAGTCCTTCAGCCACAACAGAAAACATGAGATGATGCACTTTGTCTTTGACTGTCACTTTAAGTCTGCATACACCTAAGCTATCTATTTTCTGTCCATTATAGTCCTTCAGTATTACTGACTTTTTCTGTATTTTGGGCTTTTCTTTCATGTTTTTAATGTCACTCATACTGATTAAGTTTGCTTTTGCCCCAGTGTCCAGTTTCAATGTAACTAATGCTCCATTTATCTGCAGTGGGATCATCCATTTGTCCTCTTTTACTGCATTAATTTTATGTTCAGCATTGTCCATATCTGAGGGCTGCACATTTTCTGTATCATTTTTGACATTGTCACATGACACCATTCGTACAAAAAATGTCTTGCTTAAATCAGTGCCCTCAATCACATCGACTTGTTGCCCTTTCTTTGTTTTTACTTTTGAAAAGCATTGTTTGGCAAAATGATTCTTTCCATGACATTTTGTGCACATTTTTCCAAACGCTGGGCATTGTTTTAACTGGTGTTTGTAACCACAGCGTTTACAATTAAAAATTCCTTCCTCCGATTGCTTTTAATTTCTGTTCTGCCCATGTTTCTTCCCTTTGTAGGACACAGCACCGACAGCAGCACTTACTACAATCGCATCATTATTGATTTCAATGAAAGTCTTCGCATGCTTTTGAGCTAGCTCGCTGGCTTGGCATATTTTCACAGCATTTTCCAATGTTAGTTCGGTTTCTCTCAACAGACATTCCCTGACCTTTTTATCATGAATACCAAACACAATCTGGTCACAAATCATGGATGCTTTCAGCTCAGAGAAATTACATGTCTGTGCTTTCAGTTTCAGATCAGTCAAAAAGCTATCAAAAGTCTCATTTTGCTGCTGTGTCCGAGAACAGAACACGTACCTCTCATAGGTTTCGTTCGTTTTGGGAGAACAATGTGTATCAAACTTCTTTAGCACATCGTCTAATTTTTCTCTGTTCTCCTCTGGATTAAATACAAATGCATTAAATACCTCTATCGCCTGTGGGCCTGCAACCGTGAGCAGCAACGCTATCTTCCTTGTGTCTGGCTTCGTACCGAACCCGATGGCAGCAATGTAGAGTTCGAATTGTTGTTTGAAAGTCCGCCAATTGTAGTCGACATTTCCCGTGAGATTCAAAAACTCCGGTGGCTTCAAATTCTCCATGTCGCTTTTCACAAAGTTCAGCAGATCTTCACCAATCCTGGCACCATATTATGTTCATTAATAAATAGACATTCTTATTATGAACAGCTAGCTTTGGCTAGTCATTTATTAAATACATGTTCTCTAGGTACAGCATCCTGTAGAGATTCAGCATGTGTACTTCTGTGTGCAGGCAGCCATCTTGACTACTGCCTTGTGGGTAGCCTAGTGCATCATGGGTAGTGTAGTCTTAAACACATACAACTAAATATACAGCTCTACGGCTCCATCTAGTGTACCACTCTAGAATGACATGTTATTGATCATTACACTCATCTCGGTTTTAAATGGCCTACCCCTTATCCTGAGACTATGCCCCTAGTTCTAGACACTCTAGCCAGGGGAAACAAGCTCTCAGCATCTACCCTGTCAATCCCCTTCAGAATCTTGTATGTTTCAATGAGATCACCTCTCACTTTTCTAAACTCCAGAGAGTATAGACCCATTCTACACAATCTCTCATCATAGGACAGCCCTCTCATCCCAGGACTCACTGGTGAACCTTCATTGCACTGCCTCCAAGGCAAGTATATCCTTCCTTAGATAAGGAGACCAAAACTGTGCACAGTACTCCAGGTGTGGTCTCACCAAGGCACTGTACAATTGTAGCAAGATTTCCTTACTCTTATACTCCAACCCCCTTGCAATAAAGTCTAACATGCCATTTGCCTTCCTTATTGCTTGCTGTACCTGCATGCTAGCTTTCTGTGTTTCTTGCACAAGGACACCCAAATCTCTCTGAACACCAGCATTTGAAAGTTTCTCACCATTTAAAAAATATTCTGTTTTTCTATTCTTCCTACCAAAGTGAATAACCTCACATTTCCCTACATTATACTCCATCTGCCACCTTACTGCCCATTCACTTAGTCTATCTATATCAGACTCTTTGGGGGGAAAATTCAGTTGTTTGCACCTCCCGTTAGCGCCTTAAGAGGGCGCTAATGGGGCACAAAGCAACTAGCGCCCGGGCGCGGCGATGTTTGCGCTGCTCGCGAAATTAACTAGACATTTTGCGGTGGCACTAAACACTACCACCACGATCTCCTGCGCCGGCAGATTGTGACGTCAGTCGAGTGCGCAACGCCCCGTTAGCACCCTGGACTGGATATTGAGTGGCGCCCCCTGCCTTACCGCCTGCTGCTAGCAACGACAGGTTGAGGGGAGCGTTATGCTGTCAGAAAGGGACTAGGGGAGCGCTATTTAAAGGCGACCGCTTCCTGCCTTTTTTTGTCGGTGACATTTTTGCACCATGCATTCTGAGAGAGAGAGAGAGACTTCTGGAGAGATTCAACGCTGTGTGAAGGAGTTTTGAGTACTGAGCAGCACTTTGCAGGTTTATTTTGATTTGCCCTTCCTTGCTTCGCCAGCGCCCTGAGGTAGCGCCTCGCTCCTCGGCCTTTGTGCCTTAAGACAGGTGTGAAGCGCCTGATTTAGCGCTGCAATCACCTCCAGGGGCGATAAAAGCCAAGTTTGCAGTCGGAGGCGATAATTAGCGCCAGGTGCTAAACTTTGCGCACGGCCGATAATGGCGCCCCAAATGGGGCGATACCGAATTTTTCCCCTTTGTGTTCTCCTCACAGCTTACTGTCCTACCTAGCTTTGTATCGTCAGCAAACTTGGATACATTACACTCAGTCTCTTCATCTAGGTCATTAATATAGATTGTAAATAGCTGAGGCCCCAACACTTATCCTTGTGGCACCCCACCAGTTACAGCCTGCCAACCTGAAAAAGATCAGTTTATCCCTACTCTGTTTTCTGTCCGTTAACCAATCCTCTATCCATGCTACTATATTACCCCCAACCCCCATGAGCCCTAATGTTGTGTAATAACCTTTTATGTGGCACCTTATCGAATGCCTTTTGGAAATCAAATATACTACATCCACTGGTTCCCCTTTATCTACCCTGCTTGTTACATCCTCAAAAAACTCTAATAAATTTGTCAAACACGATTTCCCTTTCATAAAACCATGTTGACTCTGCCTAATCATGTTATGATTTTCCAAGTGCCCTGATACCACCTCCTTAACAATGGATTCCAGCATTTTCCTGATGACTGATGTCAGGTTAACTATCCTGTAGTTCCCTGTTTTCTCTCTCCCACCTTTCTTGAATAGCGGTGTTACATTTGCAACCTTCCAATCCACTGGGACCGTTCTAGAATCTAGGGAATTTTGGAAGATCAAAACCAATGCATCCACTATCTCTTCAGCCACCTCTTTTAGAACCCTAGGATGTAGGCCGTCAGGTCCAGGGGATTTGTCGGCATTTAGTCCCATTAGTCTCTCTAGTACTTTTTCTCTACTTATATTAATTACATTAAGTTCCTCACCCTCATTAGACCCTTGATTCCCCACCATTTTTGGTATGCTTTTTGTGTCTTCTACTGTGAAGACAGATACAAAATATTTGTTTAACGTGTTTGCCATTTCCTTATGATAAAGGATAGAGAGTTGTATATCCAAGTTTGCAGATGACACTAACTAAGTTAGGAGGAACAGTAAGTTGTGTAGATGAGAGCAGGAAGTTAGAAAGGGACATAGACAGATTAAAGGAGTATGCAAAACTCAGTGAAGGAAAGTGAGCTTATCCACTGCGGATCCAAGAAAGACATATCGGAGTATTTTCTTAATGGTGAGAAGCTACGAGTTGTGGAGGAGCAAAGCAATTTAGGTGTCCATTTACACATTACTAAAAGCTAATGCATAGGTAAGTACAAAAAGTAATCAAAAAGGCAGTTGGAATGTTAGCTTTGATCTCAAGGGGGGCTGGAATACAAAGGGGAGGGAGCTATGCTTCAGTTCTACAGAGCCTTGATCAGACCCTATCTGGATACTACTTTCATTTCTGTGAACTGAACCTCAGGATGAATATATTGGCCTTGGAAGGAGCACGGGATAAAATTATGACAGCAGGTTACATAAACATGGCTTGTATTCCCTTGAGTTTGGAAGGTTGAATGATGATGTAATTGAGGTTTGTGTATGCATCTCCTTCCAGTCAGTAGGAGTATGTTTGTGTGTGTGTGCTAGGCCGATGTAGCAGAGCCTGGTCTGCAATCATCTTGGATCCCCTTGCCATTGGACCAAGACCTTGCTCTGTCAAGCCCGTGTGGTAGCTGGTGTGCAACGGCCATCCCACGTTAAAAGAATTCACGCACAGGCATCTTCCACCCTTTAAAATGAAGTTCGGGACCTGGAACGTCAGGACCCTCGTGGACAACCCCAACAGTCAACCCAAACACCCCACCCACCCGCCCCTTCAACCACCATCTGCCCCACCTGTGACGGAGACTGTAGGCCCCGCATTGGACTCATCCGTCACCCGAGAACTCATTTTTAATGTGGAAGCAAGTCATCCTCGGCTCTGAGGGACTGCCTAAGAAGAAGATTCCCCATAATAATTCCTCCTGTCTCAGCCTCTAAGGGACCAACATTTACTTTTGCTACTCTCTTCCTTTTTACATACTTGTAGAAGCTCTTACAATCTGCTTTTATATTTCTTGCTAGTTTTCTCTCATATTCTTATTTTTCCCTTTTGATCAATTTTTTGTCATTCTTTGCTGGTTTCTGAAACTCTCCCAATGCTCAGGCTTACTACTATTCTTCATAACATTATAAGCTTCCTCTTTCAATCTAATACTATCCTTAACTTCTGTAGTTAGCCAGGGTTGGACCACTTTTCCCGTGGAGTTTTTGTTTCTCAATGGAATGTATTTTTGTTGAGAATTATGAAATATTTCTTTAAATGCTAGCCACTGCTTATCTACCGCCATACCTATTAATCTATTTTTCCAGTCTACCTTAGCCAACTTGCCCCTCATACCCATGTAATTGGCTTTATTTAAGTTTAAGGGCTCGATTTTGCCATTGTGGGCGGGCTGGGGCGTGTCAGGTGGCATTCGTGTCAGGACCCCGACTCCGAAGTGAAGTGGGGAAAAAGTGCGATTTTCCCCTAATTGGGTAATTGATTTCCAGCATGTGGGAACCCCTGGCCCAATGAGTCTTTTCATCCAGAAAGTCGCCTCCGATGACATCATCAATGCTGCTGGATTTAAGGCCTGCAAGCAGCCTTGCTTCTTCTGGAGACTGCAAACTTTATGGCCATTGTAGTAAGCACTTCATTGATCGACTATGTCCACCAGTAGGCCAAAGTGTGCTCCACGCTTTGATGAGCCCTCCCTCCAAGCTCTGGTGGAGGGAGCAAGATCCAATAAGGAGGTGCTGTTCCCTTCCTCAGGGAGAAAAAAGCCACCCCAGCAGATTAAAGCTGTATGGCTGCATGTGGCCCAGGACATCAACTCCATATCAATGAGCCGCAGAACCTGGCTGCAATGCAGGATGAGGTTTCATGACCTTCTCCGCACAGGAAAAGTGAGTATGACAATCTGATCCCCATCGCCTCTCCTCACCAGCACTCTGCTTTGCCAACCTGTTCCTCCACATCCCACTTGACACTTACATCCCTGCACCCTTACCCATTCCCTGTCTTTCTATGGTCACATTCACTTAACTATTCGACCATGAAACCCTCACACTCCCTATAACTGTGATGCAACGACAACTACTTACAACACACAGGGGTCTCCTGAGTTTTTCCAGCATTTTCTGTTGTTATTTCTCCTTCTAAGCATCTATGCTATGGATTCTCTACACTCACTCCTTCATTCTCACTCAAACTCCACTTGTGTCCCTCACTGCAGGAAAAGAGAGCCCACAATAAGAGGGAAAGAGCCATGGCAGGAGGAGGGCCACCCTCAGTAGCTCAGCTCACCACTTTGGAGGAGGTGGCCCTGGAGATTGCCGGAGTGGAGGACGATTCCCAAGTGGGGGACGGACAGACGGGCGCATCACAGCAAGCTGGTGACAGAATAGTTTGGCATCTCTCTCATTGACATTGCATGAGTCACTGATAATGATTCTGATGCTCTAACAGATTGACTTATGATCATCTGCACTATTCAATGTGCATGTAACCTTGACCTCACATCTCTAACTCTTTCCTTTACTCCCCCACAGGACCATCGAAAGCCCCCGTGCCCACTGTCCAGGAGGAACAGCCTGAGCCTCCAGACTCCTCAGAGGAAGCTGCAACCTCTGAGGGCGCAGCATCAGCAGAATTCAGCACACCCAGCACCAGTGCAGACACTCACACATCGATGGGACCTTCGCAAGAAAGAGTAGTGTTGTCACCTGGCGTATCACAGCTCACAAGTGAGCATCAGCAGACAGGGACAGCAGTGGAGAGTCCTCGTCGGAGGGCGCAGGATTCTGCCAGCTCGGCTCAGCTGCATGCCACCCCTGTGCCTCCGGGTACATCCAGAAGGAGAGCGGTGCTGGAACTCCAGGAACAGGTGCAGGAGTCTCTGGCAGGTTTTGGCTCCAGGGTCGCTGTGAGTGTGGAGCAAATAGAGGAGTCCATCACAAACATGAGCAGAGCCTTTGTGGAGGCATTGGTGCATGAGCGCATGAACGCATCACCACAGAAAGGATGGCAACCTCCGTGGAAAGGATGGCTACCTTCATGGTAAGGCTGGCTACTGTAGAGGAGAAGATGGCTACGGTAGAGGAGAGGATGGCTACGGCCATGGACGAGCTTAGTCGCCAGAGTCTTGAAAGCATGGTCATTGTTCAGAATAGACTGACATCTCTTGAGGAGCGATGGTCAGCTATTGAGCATACAAACCAGACCTTCATGGAAGTCCTCTGGAGTAGGACTCATGGCCCCCCTGCAGTGCAGCAAGGTGCTGTCAAGCCACTTGCTAGCTCTGAAGTGGGGCTGACCCATGAGAGTGATGTTGGTGGCAGACAACAAGGAAGTGGGGGCTCCTCTCCAAGAGCTCACATGACCATGCCACTGCAAAGCCCTCGGTCAGGAGTCCTCACCCAACTGAGATGGACGTCTCAGTCCCTGCACAGCCGCAAGAGCAGCAGACTGTTGCCGAGCCCTTACAAGTTCGCAACCCCAGAGGACGCCCACCAAAGGTGTCGAGACAGGAGCAGCAAGAAAGTGAGCAAGGGGCCACCACATCTGCTGAAGCCTCAGGGGAAGCACCACGTAGGAGCACGTGTAAGAGGAAGATAAAGCACAAGTAGTCACAAGGGTAGTTACTTGGGTGTTGTGATGTATTTTTTGACCAGCCATCCTTGTCATGGTATCATAAACAGATTTGATGGCGAACTGTTGAAGTTGTGGTCATTTCGCAAATGGGAATTGCACATTTAAGGCTTAGGGTGACTTGCAATTGTCAGTATGGTGGTCAGAGTGATAGGAATCCGCAGATTCTTGTCCATTGTCAATGGTCTGGTAAGAAGGTGCGAGGCAAAAGTGTTTGATTGTGCAGGCTAAGCAAATGTGGCCAACATGAGTGTGTCCCTTGCATCCCGGCCAGTAATGTGGTCGCGCGCTGGTGCCTTCTGGCCTGTGCAGCTTCAGGTGGGTGAGCAGCAGCTTGGTGCTCCTGTTGCTGCTGCTGTTGGTGCTGCTGTTGCTCATGGGTCTGCTGCTGCCACGGCTGGTCTTCGTCTGAATCTGATGTCCAGGAGGAAAGGAAATAAATGTTCACCATGCTTCTGGTGTATGCCTCAGTTGAGGAAGTGCTCAGTCAAGGTGGGGAGAGGGGTTTCCTAGCAGGTCACACTGGAGATGGGTGTCAGGCTCCAAACTTCCACAACAATGAGTATGCCTGCTAACAGCTCCCCCAGACCTGAGACAACAAATTTCTGCCGCCTCCAAGTGATCATTGGTGAAAACTCCTTTTTAATGGTGGAGCTGCAGCTGTTAGTAAGCAATCTAATTGTGAGACCACCAGGATTACCTGGCATGTTCCAGAGGAGGCGTGTAGGATGGGGGAAATGTCTAAAAATCAGAAAGGCCTCTCAAAATGGGATTATAGAGGCAATTAAGTGGTTGTTAAGGGCCTTAAAGGCCTCCCCCGCCTCTTGGAGGCGAGATGGAAACAGGGTCTGAAAACACGAATGTGGGAAAATTGCTCGGAGGCGGGATCGGGCCCGGCCGCCATTTTTTGTGATTTTGACAACTCATACTCCTCCAAACCCGCCTCCTCGGGCCTGGTAAAATTGAGCCCGAAGACTCTAGTTTCGGACTTAGGCAAGTCACTCTCAAAATTAATGTGAAATTCTATCATATTATGATCACTCTGCCCCAGAGGATCCTTTACTATGAGATTGTTAATTAATTCTGTCTCATTACACAATACAAGATCTAAAATAGCCTGTTCCCTGGTTGGTTCCATGACGTATTTCTTGTGTATTGTTCTTGGAAACTGCCCTGAATGCATTCCGTGAACTCGTCCTCCAGACTACCTTTGCCAATTTGATTTGTCCAGTCTATATGAAG
Source organism: Somniosus microcephalus (assembly GCF_052327205.1). Classification (NCBI taxonomy): domain Eukaryota; kingdom Metazoa; phylum Chordata; class Chondrichthyes; order Squaliformes; family Somniosidae; genus Somniosus; species Somniosus microcephalus. Next base: position 54,997,330 of record NC_141000.1, read on the forward strand.
ATTAAAGTCCCCCAAGATTATTGCATTATCTTTGTTACAAGCTCCTACTATTTCTTGATTAATATTCTGTCCAACGTTATAGCTACTGTTAGGGGGCCTATATACTACTTCCACCAGTGTTTTCTGCCCCTTGTTATTCCTTATCTCCACCCATACTGATTCTACTTCCTGATCTTCCGAGCTGAGATCCTTTCTCTCTACAGTCCTTATGTTATTCTTTATTATCAGGGCTACTCCCCGTCCTTTTCCATTCTGCCTGTCTTTTTGAAACGTCAAGTACCCTGGAACATTTAGTTCCCAACCTTGGTCACCTTGCAACCACGTCTGTGTAATGACTATTAGATCAAACCCATTTATCTCTATTTGTGCCACTAGTTCTTCTATCTTGTTACGAATGCTTCATGCATTCACATAAAGAGCCTTTAATTTAGATTTTTTACCATTATTCCCTGCTTTGACCTTATTCTCTGCTGCACTGCTACCATTAAACTCTTTGTCCCTTCCTGTCACACTCTGCTTATTTTTACCCAAACCGCTACACTGCTCTATTGCCTTGGCCTTTCTCTTTAGATTTCTAAATTTCCCCTCACCTGACCCCTCCATCCTCCCACTTTTTTTTAGTTTAAAGCCCTATCTACAGCCCTAGTTATTTGATTCACCAGGATGCTGATCCCAGCCCGGTTTAAGTGGAGCCCGTCCTGACGGAACAGCTCCCTCTTTCCCCAGAGGATTCTCTTCATCTCCCCTCTGGCTCTTTTGCGAATTATCTCAAATCAGTGTCCTTTGGTTACCGACTCACCCGCCTGTGGAAACAGTTTCTCTTATTTACTCTATCAAAACCCTACATAAGTTTGAACATCTCTATTAAATCTCCCCTCTACCTTCTCTGCTCTAAGGAGAACAATCCTAGCTTCTCTAGTCTCTCCACCCTTCTTTTTCTTATTACTGATAAGAAATAAGAAAGAGGTCCCTGCAGCAGACCTCTTCGACCTATTTCAAGCCTGCTTCTTCCTTATGTTCTGCCTCTCGCACTCAGGTTATTTTGATGATTCTCTCCTGCTCCTACCTCTTGTACAAGGCAGAGTCCATTCAATGTTATTGAAGGTGGACGTTACCCAGCCTACTATGTGTGTAACAAAATACCCTCACAAAAGGCTTCCTGTGGAAAAAAAGGAGCAGAGTGAGCATTCCCTCACTTGGTGTCAAATGAACTCTGCTTTGAATGGATAATGGGAGCAATTCAGAAAAATGGGACGAATTAGTGGCTTTAAACATAGGAAAGAACAGATCTGATATGGAAAATAACTGCAGCCCCATCTCACATCAGTAATAAGAAAAAGAATGGTGGAGCGACTAGAGAAGCTAGGATTGTTCTCCTTAGAGCAGAGAAGGTGGAGGGGAGATTTAACAGAGATGTTCAAACTTATGTAGGGTTTTGATAGAGTAAATAAGAGAAACTATTTCCACTGGTGGGTGGGTCGGTAACCAGAGGACACTTATCTGAGATAATTGGCAAAAGAGCCAGAGGGGAGATGAAGAGAATGCTTTTACATAGCAAGTTTTTATGATCTAGAATTCACTGCCTGAAAGGATGGTGGAAGCAGATTCAATAGTAACTTTCAAAAGGAAGTAGATATAGGAGAAAGAGCGGGGAACGGGGAAAGAGCAGGGGAGTGGGACCAATTGGATAGCTCTTTCAAAGAGTCAGCCCAGGCACGATGGGCTGAATGGCCTCCTTCTGTGCTGTAAGATTCTATAATTAATGTAATACATCTTAACTTCCTCCTGGTACTGGAGAAGCTCTGAAAGGGAGCTGGTGAAATGGAATCAACCATAGTGGGAGCCAGAGAGAAGGAGTCAGTTGTAGTGTGAGCTGGAGCCATTACTACTCCATCAATGTAGCAAATATATATATATATATAATTGCAAAACACAGGATTCATGAAAGCATGAAATAAGAAAAGACCATTCAAGCCCATCAACCTGTTAATTCTATAGACCCCATACAATTCATTTGATCATGGATTGTACCCAACCCATTTAATCTTTCATGGAAAGTTTCTATCTGCCCTCAAAATGGAATCATGAAAATCCTCTGAATATCAATCTAATCATACAGTCTACATCATTTTTTCTTGATTGACCATTAGAAAGTGCAAGCTTAAATAAAGGTATTCTGTTGTTAATGCTGATCTTTAGTGTTCTGTTTAATCATTAATATTTAGAGGGAAAAGGAGAGAAAAATAAATACTGTAAAATATCAATGTATTGTTCAATACAGACCAGAGGTTCAAGGTTTTATCCCTAATTTCAATTAGACAGCAACTGGTATGCTACAATTCACCTCTACACCTCTGGACTTCTAAGTCAGCCAGGTTTCCCACTCCTGATCTATTCTATGAGCACTGATGCATGGACTGCGAGTGAAAACGGGATCGGGATTGTTTCTGATTCCCTCCATGGTCAAATAGCCTACTGATGCTCACTACATAGCTCATATGTGAGTTTGGAATTTCCTTAGAGCTGCTGCTCCACTGCCATCATTTCACAGCAGAAACTTTTGTTTATTAATTGTAAAAAATATTGGAGATGGAGGAAAAAGGCTGTTTGACTGACGATCAAGAATCATCCACTCAGGTAATGAAGGGGGTGATTTTCATTCAGAAGTCGGGAAGGAGGCGGGACTACAACTTTCGGGGTTGTAGTCCCGCCTCCATCGAGATGCAGCCAATCCACGTGATTTTAACTTGATTGACCTTGTTAAGCCAGGCCAATTAAGGGCCAGCCGGCAACAGGTGACGTCACAGACTGAAATTTCATCTGTCAAGACGTTTTAACAGATGAAATATCAGTGTTTCACAGCTGTTTGAAGCTGTCAAACACTGACAGTCTTACTTCTAACCTGAGTCCTTCTACAGAGACTCAGTTAGAAATCTCACCGGCACAGAAAGCTGCAGGCTGTCACTTTTGACAGATCGCAGCCATTCTGCTTTCTGTGCCGGTTAGATGATGGACTCCCGAAACCTAAAGGAAGGAAGGCTGTAAAGGTAAGTACAGGTAATTTAAACTTCTTTACACACTTTAGACACACCAAACACACTTACCTTTGCACTCATGCACACATCTCTCACCTGAACACCGACATCTCGACCCCTCCAAGTCCTTCAACCCGACGGCCCGACAACTCTAACTTGGCGTGGTTTGGAGCCATTGGGAATCCCATACTTCAAGCTTTAAAATAGGGATTAGGCTAAAAACTGCCTGTTAACTACCTGTTAATAGGCAGTTAATTGGCACTAATCCCTTCCCGCCTCGGGTAGGCGGGTCCCAGTGCGGGGCGGGTACCCGCCTCCTTTGAAACTTACATGGAGGCGGGTTGGGGGCAGGATGGTGTCGGGACACCCGAATTCGGGACTTTAACCCCCTGCACGCCTCCAATCCTGACTCCACGGGTCAATGAAAATCGACCCCGAAGAGTCTGTCACTTTTCAATTGGCCTGGGAAGGTCTGAACTGTCACTGAGCCAAAGCTTGGTTACAATCCGTTAATGTGGATTGTTTTGTGTGTGTGTGCTGAACTTGGTATTGACTCTGAAGCCTATTGTTTCACTGAATTGTAGAATCAGCACACTGTGGGCGTAGTCTTAACATGCAGCCTCTCCTTGTAGACAATACATACATAGTCTACTTCAACTCTGCCCACAGACTAAGCGTGATCCTATTTGTACAAATACATTACTGTCGCCCAGCTTAGTCATCTAATTTCAATTTTTTACTAAATTATTCCGTTTGCAAACGTTGGCCTATTTGTCAATTTTCTTTTCACAATTTGCTAATTTGTTCTAAAATGTTGCCATTGTGAGTTCTACGTAAAATATTACAGTGAATGTGCTATCTCATTTTTCACAAAATCAACATAATACACATTTTCAGGAACTTACCATCTGCAAATGAGTGATTGTATATCAAACTGTGTGTAAACCAACACGTCAGGCAGTTTATTCTGTCACTGAATTTAGCAGAAACCTTCAGCAAAATCTCCATTTATTAGATTCCAGATTTAGCAGTCAGCATCATCGCATCCATGAACCAGATGCTAGAAAATGAGGCCACAGACAAATTGTTGGAGAAAATGTAAATGATCTCCATGAGATGTCAGGGTAATGGCCCAGGTACTCAATATCATCTAATACAAAAACAGAAAATGCTAGAAACACACAGCAGGTCAGGCAGCATCTGTGGGGAGAGAAACAGAGTTAACGTTTCAGGTCGATGAAATTTTCAGGTCAATGATGACACAATATCATCTAGTGCTTATTCAACGTGTTATTTACAATGTACTATTGCCTGGCACTACACAAGTGGCAGAATGTAGGTTTACTCCCTTGTACTGTTGAATTGCTGATTTCAATCTTGCTGCTCTGGGGAGATGTCGAGCAGAGGTTAAGCACCTTCCCTTGGGAAGAGAGGAAAAATCAAAGGGAGAGCCATTCTGGGCAACTGTTGTGCATTTCCTGTTGGTCAACTCAAAGTAGCATTGGTTAGAGCGTTGGAGCGAGTCGTCTGCATGTCTGCAGGTGGTTTATGGATGGCCCAGGGTAACCAGAGGATGAAAGGTAACAGAGAAACTGGATACTCTCACTGAACACATTTTAAAAAAGGTAATTGCAGTCCCAGTAACAGAATGTAGTCCTGTTTGAAGTTGTATCAAAAACTACTACAAAGAATAGCAAGAATAAAAACAGACAGGCCACTCGGCTGCGACCTAGGCATTGAATCAGGGCACGATGAAGGCACACCCAGCCTAGTCGACCCTAAAAAGTGCCCCTCGCTAAAATCTGGTGATTGGTGCCAAGGCTGGAAGAGCTGTCCCACAGACTAGTCAAACAACATAGTCATACTCACAGAATCATACCTATCAGTTAACATCCCAGACTCCTCCATCACCATTCCTGGTTATATCCTGTCTCATCACAGGACAGATCCACCAGAGGTGGGGGATCAGTGATATACAGTTGGGTGAGAGTGATCCTCAACATTGAATCCAAACCCTATGAAGTGTCATGGTATCAGGTCAAACGTAGGCAAAGCCTGCTGATTACCACCTTACGCTCTCCCTCAGCTGATGAATCGATACTCCTCCATGTTAAAATCCCCTTGGAGGAAGCACTGAGAGTAGCAAGGGCACAGAATGTGCTCTTGGTGGGAGACTTTAATGTTCATCACTAAGAATGGTCCAGTAGTAACAGCACTGATCGAGCTGGCCAAGTCCTGAAGGACAAAGTTGCTGGACTGGGGTTGCGGTAGGTGGTGAGAGAAAAAAACAGGAGGGAACAATCTACTTGACCTTTGTAGGGGGTGGCGGGTATGGCGCGTGCGCCCAGTCAGTTATGCCCCTGACTGTTTGTGAGCGGTTCGAATCGCTCCCACGCCCCTGGGTTCTAGACACCAGACTTAGGTACAGGCGGCGATACAGAAAAACTCGAGTAGACAAGTGGTTTGGATGTGAGAAAACCAAGATTTTATTAAAACAGAAAATAAAAGTCTTATGTGAAGTTACTAGTATAAAAATACAGGCGAATTACAAAATAACTATATACTTATACAGGGAATGGGGAACACACGGCATATCGAGGGAAAACAAACTACATTAACAATCCCCTTATCCTTATCCCACCCCCTAAACCTAACTAGGTTAAGCTATGAGGGGCCAGAATTCATGCTCATCAATCCAAAGCAAAGCCCACTGTTAACGAATGCAGTTTTGAGGTTTGGTTCTCTGTCCTCTTAGGTACCCCGTTGCCACGTGGTCTTCAGGGGCGCGGTGCTGGAGCTGCTGCTGCGACACACCTTCTTCTCCTCCGCTGCTGCCGTCGTCTCGTCGCGATGGGTTCTCCTCTTCTTCTCCCTCGGGCGGTTGTCGGCGGTAACGTTATGCCTATAGGGCAGTTGGCAGTTTTTACTGCCTAGATTTTCCTACCCAAGCGTGAGAACACCAATATACTTGTCGTGGCATGGACACCTGCGTTTTCGCAGTGTTCAACAAGACGTTCGTCTTACCAAGCGCCAGCTTATAACTAGGCACTTGGCCTCATCAATACGTTTTTCGCTGCCCTGCTCTGCTCTTACCGAGTTGTTACCGTCTTCTTCGTCTCCTTTCGTCTCATCTCGTTCGGTTACTATACAAGTCCTGGTCTGCCTACTCACTTTCGTCTCGCCCCTTTTTGCGGCCTGGGCGTCCTGGATGGCTATGGACTCGGGTCTCGGTCCCCTTCCCTGCAGTTGGTATGGTGTCCTTAGTTGCTGAAACTCTGCTACGGGGAGCAAGGAGAGAACCCGCCATGAGGCCAGGGCACGAGTACGGGCGGCGGCAGCCCCAAGACCAGACAACAGGTCAGAGTCAAGAGCGCAAGAGTCAAGAGAGTGATTGCTACCCGGGGCCCACAGTTATACTCCTTTCGAATGGGCCCTTATCTGCGCGCCAAATCAGGTTAGTTCATTGTTTCAATTTTGGCGGGATGTTTTAAATAATTATAGCAATCTAAACTAACTGTTTTTAGATGGCCGTTTATCGCACCTAATGGCCTGATGTCCGGGCTGTATTGTTATTAATGCATTCTAATCGGCCTGTACAGCCTTGACGGCTCCCATAAGCTGTTTCCGATTATTTATGCAGGCAACTTGATGGCCTCAAGTATGGGCCTAACTGGTTTTGATCTGTCTACGATCTGGCTTAATGCATATGCAATGTTTGCTGTCTGTTTTCCAAAATACAAAGTCCTTTTTTTCCACAGAAACTGCATTTTAGGTTTCGATTTCCCCAAAACCTGCTTGTGCTGCTACAGAGTCCAAGCTTTTAAAATCTTGCAGGCTTTTGGTCCCGAGGTGCGGACGCCATCTTTTGGGTACCCTTTTTAAAATGTCCATGCAGGGTCCCTTTTTATTAATAACTTTGGGGGAATGTGGGAATTTTGCGAATCTTACACTTTGTCTTCACCAATCTACCTGTTGCAGATGCATCTGTCCATGACTGTATTGGTAGGTGTGACCACCTCACAGTCCTTGCGGAGACCAAGTCCCATCTTCATACTGAAAACACCCTCCATCGTGACATGTGGCACTCCCACTGTGCTAAATGGGATAGATTAAGATCAGATCTAGCAGTTCAAAACTGGGTATCCATGAGGCAGTGTGGGCAACAGAATTGTACACCACCACAATCAGTAACCACATGACTAAGCATATCCCTCACTCCTCCATCACCATCAAGCTAAATGACCAAACCTGGTTCAATGAGGAGTGCAGAAGAGCAGGTCAGCAGCAGCACCAGGTGTACCTTAAAATAAGGTGCTAACCTGGTGAAGCTACAACATAACACTACATGCATGCTAAACAGCAAAAGCAGCATACTATAGACAGAGGTAAGCAATCCCACAACCAATGGATCAGATCAAATCTCTGCAGCCAGTGTCATTCCCCATCCTGACTAGGACATATATTCATTGTCGCTGGGTCAAAATCCTGGAACTCCCTACCTAATATCATTGAGGGGTCACCTTCACCACACGGACTGCAGCGGTTCAAGAAGAAGGGCCACCAGCACCTTTTCAGGGCTACTAGGGATGAGCAATAAATGAGGCCTTGCTATCGATGCCCACATCCTGCGAATGATTAAAAAATACTTAATCTCTATAGTAAGCTGAACAAAAGGAATAACATTAAGGGGAGGGGAAATTCAGTGTCGCTGCTTTTGGGGCGCTAACGTCACCAGGGCGCTAATTTTACCCCGAAAAAATTAGCGCCCCTCCACCTGAAATTCAGTTGTAGTGCCCCAAGCAGGAGGTGAAGCGCTACTGGAAGTGCTCCACCTCCTTCTTGGGGCACTACAACTGAATATTGCAGCATTACGTGCAACAGTGCCACACGTGTCAGCACGTAGCGCCACGTCATTGCAGGCCTCCCTCCCCTGATTAAAGGGGAGGGGCCTAGCGCTGCATGCACTGGGGCCCTGCTAGGCCACTGGGGAGTGGGGTGCTGGGAAAACAGCTCGGCACTCAAGTGGAGTGCCGGGCTGAGCGAGCGCAGCCGGCACCCCTGTTAGATCCGTGGTTCAGTGGATAAATAATTACACGGATGCTGTACATAAACAAACAACAGGTCTTTACTGGAGGAGGGTCATCTCTAGACTGGGGTACAGAGGCATGCGCACAGCTTATATACCGGTGTGGTTACTGCCGGTACTACAGTATACAGGAGCTGTAAAAAGTAGTTCTGACTTAAAGCACATACACTACAATTCCTCCCTTTTTAGATTAATAATACCCCCTTAATATTCAAATAACAATTACATTTTTACATGTACATTTAATAACAAAAGTCCATTTATAGATTCAGTCTTTGGGACGGCTTCCTGACCCTTTCGGGATAGCGCCTTTCCGGAGGTTCTTGTTCTTGGTGCAGAGGCGATTCTGACCCCTTTTCATCGGGTAGTTCATCGGGTTCCACTGCTACTGGGTCTGAAGTAGATGCTACCGGTATGTCGGGTTCATCCCCAGGTGCTCGAGACATGGGGTTGACGCCTTCCTGTGACGCTAAGATCTGATTGACGTGGCGTCTCACAATGTTCTCCCCGACATCCACTGTGTACATTAATGGCCCCTGCCTTGTACATATCGTTCTGGGTTGCCACTTCTCTGTTCGATAGTCACGTTCCAAGACTGGTTGCCCTACATTGAAGCTCCTTGTCGGCTTCTCGTTGATGTGCTGGAATTGTTTGTCCTCAACATTTCTTCGCACATTTGGTCTGAGCAAGTCCAGACGAGATCTCAACCTTCGGTTAAAGAACATCATGGCCGGGGTCTGGTTGGTAACTGCATGTGTCGCGTTTCGGTAGGCTAATAAGAAATTGTCCATCTTATGCTGTAGTGGAATTTCCTCGTCGCACATGGCCTTTATCGCCTTCTTAAAGGTTTGTACGAACCTCTCGGCCAATCCATTTGTGGCTGGATGATATGGGGCGGATGTGTAATGCCTTACCGCATTCCTTTTCATGAATTTTTGGAACTCGTCGGACACAAACTGTGGTCCATTATCAGAGCAGATCTGCTCTGGCAAACCGTTTCTGGCAAATATGGTCCGTAGGACTGCAATCGTTTTCTCTGTAGTGGTTGAAGACATCTTTATCACCTCAGGCCACTTTGAATGAGCATCCACTGCTATTAAGAACATTGAGTCCATGAATGGACCAGCGAAATCAATGTGCACCCGTTGCCATGGAGAGGAGGGCCACTCCCATGGTTGTAGAGGGGCATGTGGTGGTGCATTTTGGACCTTCTGGCATCCTAAGCAGCTCTTAGTTAGGTCTTCGATTTGTTGATCGATTCCCAGCCACCACACATAAGCCCTAGCAAGGCTTTTCATTTTCACTCCCCCCAGATGACCTTCATGTAGCTCCTTTAGCACGCTCTCCCTTAACTTGGGTGGAATCACCACTCTGGATCCACACATCATTGTCCCCTGGCATACTGACAGCTGTTCTCTTCTGGATGAGAATGCTGGCAACAGTGAGTCGCCATGTGTTGGCCATCCCCTCACCGTCAATTCATATACCCGTGACAGCGTCGGATCATTGCGGGTCTCCTCTATATCCGGGTTTGTTACTGGCAATCGTTCAATTATCGACGAATAAAATATCTCGATAGGGTCCACTGCTGGTGCTTCCTCCACCGTAGGCAGTGGCAGGCGCGATAGCCCATCAGCGTTCCCATGCTGTTTCGTGCCTTTATATTCTATTTCATATTGATTCGCCCCTAGAAACAGGGACCATCTTTGTAACCGCTGTGCAGTCATTACTGGCACGCCCTTCTTAGGATTAAAGATGGAGACAAGTGGTTGGTGGTCAGTCAGCAAGGTGAACTTCTGCCCATGCAGATAATGGTTCAATTTTTTTACTCCCCATACTAGGCTGAGGGCCTCCCTGTCAATCTGGGCGTAGTTGCGCTCGGCTGAGGTTAGTGACCGAGACGCAAAGGCCACTGGCCTCTCCAACCCGTCTGGGAATTTGTGCGACAGCACCACGCCAATGCCGTAGGGCGATGCATCACATGCCAAACGAATTGGTAGTGCTGGGTTGAAATGGGCCAACACCTCTTTTGATGTGATCAATTCTTTACACTTCTGGAAAGCTCGTCTACGTTCGTCATCCCACTTCCATGGTACCCCTGTTTGCAGTAGGGTGTTCAGCGGGTGTAGTACCGTAGACAAATTTGGTAAGAACTTGTGGTAATAGTTTACCAGCCCGAGGAACGACCTCAGTTGTGACACATTTTCCGGTGCTGGAGCCTTGACTACTGCCTCAATCTTGTCAGGGGACTTATGTAACCCCTCTTCATCGATGACGTGGCCGCAATACGAGATCTGTTTCTGGAAAAACTCGCACTTGTGGCGATTAGCTCGTAGCCCATATTCCTTTAATCTGGCGAGCACCTTCTCCAAGTTAGCGAGGTGATCACCGTCATTTTCGCCCGTGACCAAGATGTCGTCCAAATAACACTGGGTCCCTGGAATCCCTTGCAGGACCTGATCCATCGCCCTTTGCCAGATAGCCGGAGCCGAGGCTACTCCAAACACCAGCCGGTTGTATTGATAGAGACCTTTATGGGTGTTGATCGTAAGGTAATGTTTCGAAGCTTCTTCTACCTCCATTTGCAAGTACGCCTGGGCTAGATCAATTTTGGTGAAGCGTTTACCACCAGATAGCGAGGCGAAAATATCCTCAATTCGTGGAAGCGGATATTGCACCGTGTGAAGGACTGGGTTCACTGTCACCTTAAAATCCCCACAGGTGCGGACCTTCTTTGGTTCCCCAGGCGTATTACTCAACGACCTCTTCATTACAGGGACGATGGGTGTAGCCCACTCGCTCCAGTCCACTTTGGACAGTACTCCTGAACGTTCCAACCCTTCCAGCTCTGCTTCAACTGCTGGTCTGATCGCATAAGGCCTTCAGAAACTTTGGGCTTGCATTATCCTCTTTTTTAATTGTTGCTGTTATTCCTTTTAGTGTTCCTAGTCCCTCATGGAACACTGCTTTTGCGTCAGTTAGCATTTTTGACAGTCGTCCAGGTGTGACGTCGTCATCCTTTTTGGCCTCCACCTTCAGTGCCTGTATGGAATGCCAATCTAAATGTATCTTCCGGATCCACTCACGTCCTAGCAGTGGTGGTCCTCCATTTGGCAATACATATAGATCCATTTTAGGTATTTCCTGACCTTTACATGTCACTTTCACCCTTATTTTTCCTTTGGGGTAGACTTTTTGCCCCGTATACGTCTTCAAGACAATCTCTGTAGCTTTCAAGGGTATGTGTGAAAATAGCCGCTTGTAGTCGCTTTGATTTATGACTGTTAGAGCTGATCCTGTGTCCAATTCCATTTTCACTTGGACTCCGTCTATCTTGAGTGTAACCCAGATAGTCTGGTGATCCTCCATTTCGGTTACATTATGTAGTTTCAGACAACCCAGCTCCTTGCTTCCGGAGTCTGTGTCACTTTTCTGTTCGTCTGAACCACTGTCCATCACCTGGTGTACCTTTTTGTACTTCTCCTGTGGAGATTTCTTACTGTTGGTTTTCTTCCCAGACCTGCAGACTCTTGCTACGTGTCCTGCTTTCCCACACTGTCTGCACACTTGGTCCTTGAACCAACAATCTTTCTGGTCATGTGTTGTTCTGCCGCAGCGATAGCACTTCCCTGTTCCATAGGTCATTTCGTTGGTGCCGTATTCTTGCGGTCTCCGTTGTATCTCTGCAGCGCCCCTTGCGGCTGCTTCATGTGATACTGCCATATTGAAAGCTTTGTCCAGCGTAAGGTCCTTTTCTGATAGAAGCCGTTTCTGGGTTCCTTCACTTTGTAGCCCACACACAAACTTGTCCCTTAACGTGTCTGCTAGTCCCGCTCCAAACTGGCAGTATTTCGATAGCTTGCGCAGTTCCGTTAGGTACTCAGCATTGCTTTTGTCTTTGTGTTGGTTCCTTTTATGGAACTTAAATCGTTCTGCTATCAGCAGCGGTGTGGGGCTTAAGTGGTCCTGTAGGATTTCTACTATGCTTCCAAAATGCTTGTTTACCGGCTTCTCTGGGGTTATTAGATTTTGCAGTAACCCATAAGTTTTTGCACCCATGGAATTTAACAGAACCAGTGCTTTATTAGCATCTGGCACTTCATTCGCCCTGCAGTACACCTCAATACGTTCCACATATGTCGCCCAATCTTCGACTTCATTGTCGAACGTAGAGATACTGCCACTCTTCGGCATCCTTGGTTGTGCGTTAACTATCCCCAATGGCGCCTCCCGCGCTTCCCCTTCTTCTCCGCTGGCACAAAATGGCGTCTCCTGCGCTTTCCTTCCTTCCCGCGCTCGCCCGTCTTCTCCGCTGCGGCTTCGCAAAATGGCGTCTCCCGTGCTCTTCCTTCTTCTCCGCGGCTCAATGGCACCTCCCGCGCTCTCCCTGCTTCTCCGCGGCTCAATGGCATCTCCCCTTGCTTCGCCCCGCGGACCCTGATCAGCCCGTGACCCCTGGCTGTGCTCTGCGCGTTCTTCTCTTGATATTTGTCGACGCCGCTCAGTCTAGAACCCGGCTGTTTCTTACCCTCTCTCTCTCCGGTTTGCAGTATTTTTCCTTGACGCCGCTTGGTGATCAATCCCCGGCTGCGCCCTGCTCTCGTCACCCTCTTTCTTACCCCGTCGACGCTGCCCGGCTCTCTCTCTCTGCCGTCGGTCGGCTCCAGCCGCCGCTGCTCGGGAAGGGTCTGCTCTGGACCTGTTGTCGGTCTCTTACTGCTCGTTGTGGCTGGGGAACCAAGCCCGGCTCTCCACAGCCTCCCCAGCGAAGTTGGATCTCTGCCTGACTGCTGGGCGGTTGCTCGCGGTCGACGCCCGTGTTCCTGGACTCGACTATTTTTTATTTTGTTTTACGTTGCAGGTAGATTCGCATCAACACTCGTCGCCACTGTTAGATCCGTGGTTCAGTGGATAAATAATTACACGGATGCTGTACATAAACAAACAACAGGTCTTTACTGGAGGAGGGTCATCTCTAGACTGGGGTACAGAGGCATGCGCACAGCTTATATACCGGTGTGGTTACTGCCGGTACTACAGTATACAGGAGCTGTAAAAAGTAGTTCTGACTTAAAGCACATACACTACAACCCCGAAGAAAAAAGGGGAAGGGGGCAGGTGCTGCCAGTCGGCCAAAACAGAATAGCCGCCTGACACCTGCTCTTTAAGTAGTGCCGTGCAGCTGCAAAAACGCCCCCTGATCCTGTTGGACATATCGTCCGGCAATAGGCCAGGGGGTGCAACCCAAGTTTGCGGCTGGGGCGCTGTGCACGGTGATGACGTCATCGCCGGCGGCACGGGGCGCTACCAGCTGCCATTGCCGCTAATCTCCCGCTGAATTTCACGGGCGGTGTTAGCGGCGCTACGCCCGGACGCTCGGGGATTTGCGCCCCGTTAGCGCCCCTGGGAGGTGCAAATTAACCCAATTTTCCCCCCTAAATGTATTCCAGTTAAATATGTATCAAAGAATAAAGTAGATGAGAAGAAAATCTTATACCGCAGGGCATCTAGTAAGTTTATTTTATTTAGTAAAAACAGTTAATATTTGTGTATAACAGTGTCAGTGTGATCTGCAGCTTTGACTACTGTGACCACTATTAAAGATACTAACATTATTTAAGCACAGTACATCCACTGCAGTATCTCTCAGCAATAGTGAACCTGAGGCAGTTAGACAGGCTATTCCTTCTCTCCAATTTGCTCCCTGAACTCAATTTTCAAATCCGGGTAAATAATGATGGGATTACTAGAATTCTGATTCCCTGCAATTGTGTTTTGACTCCCCCCATCTGCCTCCCCTCTTGGCACAGGCTGAAGTCGTCACTGTCTCCAGCACAGCACAAGAGTTATGTGCCTTGCTTTACTCTCATCTCGTTCTTGGAAACAGCCAACCAGTGCATACTATGTAAATGAATGTGCTGAGCGAGGTAGTAACAAACCTACTGCTGAATGGTTGTTATAGCGACAGCTGAAGGCCCTGCCTTTTAGCTTATATGAGAGAATAATGCTCACATTTCCCTGGGGGTGTGAGAACTAAAATTTAAATAGCATGAGGAAAAAAAATTGACAAACAATAAAGTGATCGGTGGAGTTAGGTCGTGGAGACAGCAGCTTTTTCCTCGGTCATGCCAGTTCTTAAATTTGATGCTGAGTCACTAGAAGGTATCCCAAAATCCTCTTGTTATAAGCTTCCATCAAAAACTATGGAGGAAATAGAACACACCTGCCCTCAGCCTCATACGGTGAGTCAAATAATGGATAAGTGTGATATATATATTTGGTAGTTAAGCACCTATATGGCATAAAGTATTATCGAGGGATAAGGAACAAGGATAGAATGATCCTCTAAGGGGTTTTAAAACAATAGTTCAGTTTGCTGTGCCCCTTATTGTGCATTTAATGTGGCCAGTAAATTAGACAGCTTCATGTTTTGTATGCCCAACTATTCTGGGAGACAGCATTCACAGTCGCTCCTACATCAAGCTGTGAAGGGATAAAACATGATGTACAAGGCGATGCTTAGAGGTTTAAAAAAAATGTTTGCAATATAATAAAGTGCTTCTTTATCCACTTTAGTAATTGATTCTCCTTTGCAGCTTGCAGAGTATAAACTTGATATCAATAATAACATTAAAAATTGTATTGGATATATGTATATTATATTAAGTTTATGGTGCAATGCACAACAAATGTAGAATAGTTCAATATTACCTAGTATATCATATTGTTATCATGGATTAAAAATGCTGCCATCAGACTGAAAGTGTTAATAAAAATAAGCTGCATATGTTTAATGACTCGTGCAAGCCAAGGCTGTTAGGAAGCCGACTTTACACAGATCATACACAGAATTAGTAATTTGCAACATAAAATAGCAATCACAGCAAACGGCAGAATTCATTTTTCATCTTTAGCTTCTGCACGTTTGTTTGAACTTTGATGAATAAACAAGGTTGTGCTAAAACAAGAAAAAAACTATCTGTTGATTAAGAGTAATAAACTGGAGTGATCAAGTCACCTAGTAACTGCAACCAATTGATTACAACTCAGAGGGGATGAAATTGGATAACACTGAAAAATGGGTGCAGGCGCAGTGATGTAAAATTTGTGCTGCCTGCTACTTTACATGATTGTAGTGTACAGCCCAGCGCTGAACACGCTGCTGACAGGCTGTACGTTCAACAGGGGGCCGAAATTCTCGATGTTCGCGCGAGGCTAGCTTTACTTAAAGCTAGCCTGCACCTCTTAAAGGCAGTCTGCACCATTTAAAGGTGAGCTGCCTTCTGGTGTTGAAAAATGTTAAAAGTGCTTCAGCACGAACCCAAATGGCTCAACAGGCTAGGGAAAGGGCACTCAGGGTCTCGGGTGTAGCACTCAAGGCCTTTGTGCAGGGGGTGAATAGTGGAAGAGAGGTCCTCTACCAATGTTCCCTGTAATTTTTATTTTGGTGCATGGGCCTTTTAACTGGCTGTGTGGCCCATTCAATTATTCACGCTTGCACGGTTATTTCCATTATAAAGCCAGTGAGTGGCCTGCGCGGGATCTCCAGACTGTTGCGTGACCATGCGGCCACGCAGCTTAATGGAAACATTGTCTTCTACCCACAGGGGGCCAGGAGGCCCATCTGGAAAGAAGGATGTGGGACCAGATCGCCGAGGCAGTCACTGTCAGCAGTATCGCCTCCAGGACCTGGCTCCAGTGCCCAAAGAGGTTTCATGACCTCAGACGAGTGGCCAAGTTCAGTGAATGCATCTTCAAAAGCCGTCACCTACCAACTACACCACGAGCCTCACAGACTGCTCAATGCACGACCGGCTCCCATCACTCACCTACCAACAATCTCTACCAAACACGAGCCACACCTCACATTCCTAGCTTCACCTCACCCCCCTGGAGGAGACAGTACTGGCCATTCTTGGCAGGGGCATGGCTGAGTCCTTGGCCAGCGATGGGGCTGAAAGAATAGAAAATGCCGGTATCCTCATACGTTATTCTTCTTCTTACATCCCACTTCTCCCTCATCCCACAATATCTTCTGATTTACAAGCTGCACATAGTGTAAGCATGCACCTCTTGTTTTACCCCCTCCCCTCACCACAACCCTATCCTTGTGCCTTCCTCATTTCAGACACCCATGAAATCCAGCCTGCCCAGCCAATAAAGAAAGAAAGAAAGACTTGCATTTATATAGCACCTTTCAAGACCACCGGACATCTCAAAGTGCTTTACAGCCAATGAAGTACTTTTGAAGTGGAGTCACTGTTGTAATGTGGGAAATGTTTGACCAAGAAGAGGGAGAGGAGAGTGAAGAAAAGAAGAAAGACATGTTCAGCTGTGCGTACTTTGGAGGAGGCATTGAATAAAGCGGCAACGTCCAAAATAACAGGTTGTGCGTCAATTCAGCATTGCATGCTGATTGACGTCACAATTTGACTAATTACCATTTTTTCAGCGAGCGCAGGCAACAGCAGCACTGCCGACCTGTCCAAAATGGTGGTGTCCGTGTTCCTCTTCTAGTGCTGGAAGTGGGTGGAAGCAAGGTGGCCACCATTGTTTCTCCAAAACTGGCCTAATCAGCTGACGCTGAGGTGCCGAATTTCACAGCCAGAGCGTTTATTTGAAAAAATGCCTGACTAAAATCAAACTTTGTAACTTGCCAATTCAGTTGGCATTTTTGATCAGGTCCCTGTTGTTCTTTTAGTGAGTATTACCACTATAGCCTGCCAGCCTGTTATAATACGATAGCAAAATACTGTGGATGCTGGAAATCCGAAATAATAACAGAAAATGCTGGAAAAACTCAGCAGGCCAGGCAACATCCGTGGAGAGAGAAATAGAGTCAACGTTTCAGGTCGAAACCCTTCGTCAGGACTGAGAAAACACAGGAAATGAAACAGATTAAAAGGCCAGTTTGGGGGCTGGGAAATGGGGATGAAAGAACAAAAGAGAAGTGAAGAGACATTAAGAGGTATTCAAGATGAGACGAGATGGTGATAGGACTAGTGGAGACAAAAGACGGCTCTAGATGAGGTGTGAAATGTGCTGGCAGAATGAGAGACAGCTGCCATGTGGGAGAGAAGAAAAGGGGGAAGGGCACAAAACAAAGGTGTGGATAAAAAATATATATAAAAATGTAATAGGGGCCGAGGTTATGATCTGAAATTGTTGAACTCTATATTGAGTCCGGAAGGCTGTAAAGTGCCTAATCGGAAGATGAGGTGCTGTTCCTCGAGCTTACGCTGGGTTTTCGTGGAACAATGCAAGAGCCCGAGGACGGTGAGGTCTGAGTGGGAATGGGGCGGTGAATTAAAATGACAGGCGACCGGAAGCTTGGGGTCACCCTTATGGACTGAACAGAGGTGTTCCGCAAAGCGGTCACCCAATCTGGGAAATCCAGCCTGCAGCCATTAAATTCAAATGGCTGCTAAAATCTGAGGAATGGATATCACTTATTCTGTTTAGTCTACTCATTGCAGGACCTTTGCACTGTTTGGTTCCCTTCTTATTCCTTACCTCTAACCAAGAAGATGCAGCTTTTTCACCATCCATATGCATGTGCTGTAATTTTGATGAATACTATCACTCTTCCGCCTTCCTTTGTACTCTAATTCTCCTGAATATTTTATAACCAGGAAAGTTCAGTTCCTAATTCTACCATAATCCAAACCACATCTCTGTTAATGCAATGTGCAATCATAACATAATACATTTTAAGGTTAAAATAGAGAAGGACATAAAACAGAGTCAAAAACAAAGTTGATTAATTAAAGAAGAACACATTTCAAAGTAATGAAAGGGGACTTGGCCTGGATAAATTGAAGGGAAATGTTAACTGACAAAAGAGTGAAGCGACAGTGGGAGTTATTTAAGTAGGTCAGGGGCATTCCAATGAGGAAAAAGCAGGACAGGTTTAGGGTCATGATAAATGGACAGATTATGCTCAAAATAAAGGTTAAAATGCAGCATATGACAAAGCTACAACTAGTGACACAAAAGAGGGTCATGAGAAATACTAAAATTCAGTCATAGTAACAAAAAGAGAGTTAAAAGAGGACTATGAGATGTATTAACAGAAACAGGAAAGGTTTATTAAAACTTTGTTGGGATAAAAAGAATCATTAATTAAAAAAAAGACAACTCAAAAATGATGGAAAAGAAAATTGGACAAAGGGGCTAGCCCATCTTCTTTCTGGGGTAAGGGCCCAGCTACAGTTTGCGAACTTTTTCGGCAAGCAGGCACCTCAGATGCACTCTCCAGGCATGGGCGCCTCCCTTTGGTATATAAAGAAGGGAACCTCCCCCGACCCTGGAAAGTCTGCTGGGCTCAGCGGCAAAGGTTCCCTTCAGTCACTTCCCAGCACTCGACGGAATGCAACCTTTGTGGACTTTCAGCCCCACTATGTAAAGCTCTAACAGATTTGATTGAGGATAATGCATATTGGACCTGGATGAGTGTTTGTTTTGTTGAATACTGGAAAACACATATTAAGATAAGTGGAATAAAACAGAAAATGCTGGAGATACTCAGCAGGTCAGGCAGCACCTGTGAAGAGAGAAACAGAGTTAACGTTTCAGGCCAATGACCTTTCGTCAGAAGCTTAAGATAAGTGGTCCTTCCTTTCATATTTACCAAAATATTGAATTATTTTCTCTCTTACAAAAAAGAAAGGATGATGACTGGACTCTTGCCCTTTTTTTGGAGCCAGTAGGCAACTTACGGTTACACTGAGATGTAAACTCCCCTACATAAATACAACAAACTCACTCCAATACTCAAAACTTTGAATCCTTATGCACAAACATATGGAATTTCCACAGGAGTTCTCCTGATTTCCTGCCATAACCTTGATAGAAGATTGGCACAATGCCCAGAGAAACAATGTAAACAGCTATTTGCAGCATTTCCCTGGAGGTTCCCTCGATCCCCTGATGCAGTTATGGCAGGAGATCAGGAGAACCCCATGGAAATTCAGGATTAAAAATGTCCAAGCTGCCCATGGCCAGAAAATCCAATCCCAAGAGAGAAAAATGCAAGACTCCATGTACAAAAAATTAAAGTCCTTCCCCATCCTTTCCCTTCTCCCTCCCTTCCTTTGAAAACTTAAAAGATTTATAAGGATTTTTTAAAAATTCATTCATGGGATGTGGGCATAGCTGGCAAGGTCAGCAATTATTGCCCATCCCTAATAGCCCTTGAGAAGGTGTTGGTGAGCCCTCTTCTTGAACCGCTGCAGTCCGTGTGGTGATGATACTCCCATAGTGCTGTGAGTAGGGAGTTACAGGATTTTGACCCAGCAACGATGAAGGAACGGCGATATATTTCCAAATCAGGATGGTGTGTGACTTAGAAACATACAAACATAGAAGATAGGAGCAGGAGTAGGTCATTCGGCCCCTCGAGCCTGTTCCGCCATTTACAGTAATGAGATCATGGCTGATCATCCAAATTCAGTACCCTGTCCCTGCTTTTTCCCCATATCCCTTGATCCCTTTAGCCTTAAGAAATATATCTAACTCCTTCTTGAATATATTTAATAAGTTGGCCTCAACTGCCTTCTGTGGTAGAGAATTCCACAGGTTCACCACTCTCTGGGTGAAGAAACTCTTCCTCATCTCAGTCCTAAATGGCCTAACCCCTTATCCTTAGATTGTAACCCCTGGTTCTGGACTCCCCCACCATCGGGAACATCCTTCCTGCATCTAGTCTGTCTAGTCCTGTTAGAATTTTATAAGTTTCAATGAGATCTCCTCTCATTCTTCTAAACTCTAGCGAATATAAGCCTAATTGACTCAATCTCTCTTCATACGTCATTCCTACCATCCCAGTTATCAGTCTGGTGAATCTTCGCTGCACTCCCTCCATGGCAAGAACATCCTTCCTCAGATAAGGTGACCAAAACTGCACACAATACTCAAGGTGTGGTCTCACCAAAGCCCTGTATAACTGCAGCAAGACATCCTTGCTCCTGTACTCGAATCCTCTCGCTATGAAGGCCAACATACCATTTGCCTTCTTAACCGCCTGCTGCACCGGCATGCTTACCTTCAGCGACTGGTGCACAAGGACATCCAGGTCTTGTTGCACTTCCCCTTTTCCCAATCTATTGCCATTCAGATAATAATCTGCCTTCCTGTTTTTGCCACCAAAGTGGATAACCTCGCATTTATCCACATTATACTGCATCTGCCGTGCATCTGCTCAATCACCCAACCTGTCCAAATCATACTGGAGTTTCTCTGCATCCTCCTCACAGCACACACGCCCACCCAGCTTTGTGTCATCTGCAAACTTGGAGATATTACATCTAGTTCCCTCGTCTAGATCATTAATATATATTGTGAATAGCTGGGGTCCGAGAACCGATCCCTGCGGTACCCTACTAGTCACTGCCTGCCACTCGGAAAAAGACCTGTTTATTCCAACTCTTTGCTTCCTGTCTGCCAACCAGTTCTCTATCCAAGTCAGTACCTTACCCCCAATCCCATGTGCTTTAACTTTGCACACTAATCTCTTATGCGGGACCTTATCGAAAGCCTTCTGAAAGTCCAAATACACCACATCCACTGGTTCTCCCTCACCTATTCTACCAGTTAAATCCTCAAAAAATTCCAGTAGATTAGTCAAGCATGATTTACCTTTTGTAAATCCATGTTGACTTTGTCCGATCCTGTAACTGTTTTCCAAGTGCTCTGCTATTACATCTTTTATAATGGACTCTAGCATTTTCCCCACTACCGATGTCAGGCTTACCGGTCTATAATTCCCCGTTTTCTCTCTACCACCTTTTTAAAATATTGGGGTTACATTAGCTACCATCCAATCCATGGGAACTATTCCAGAGTCTATAGAATTTTGGAAGATGACCAGCAATGCATCTATTATTTCTAGGGCCACTTCCTTAAGTACCCTAGGATGTAGATTATCAGGCCCTGGGGATTTATCGGCCTTCAATCCTGTCAATTTCCCTAACACAATTTCCCTACAAATACTGATTTCATTCAATTCCTCCCTCTTATTAGATCCTATATTCCCTGAAATCTCTGGAAGGTTATTTGTGTCCTCCTTTGTGAAGAACCAAAGTATGTATTTAATTGGTCTGCCATTTCTTTGTTCCCTATTATAAATTCCCCTGATTCTGACTGCAAGGGACCTAAACTTGACTTCACCAATCTTTTTCTCTTCACACTTGGAGGGGAACTTGGAGGTGGTGGTGTTCCCATGCACTTGCTGCCCTTGTCCTTCTAGGAGGTAAAGGTCGCGGGTTTGGGAGTTGCTGTTGAAGAAACCTTGGCGAGTTGCTGCAGTGCATCTTGTAGATGGTACACACTGCAGCCACGGTATGCCGGTGGTGGAGGGAGTGAATTTTTAAGGTGATGGATGGGGTGCCAATTAAGCGGGCTGCTTTGTCATGGATGGTGTCGAGCTTCTTGAGTGTTGTTGGAGCTGCACTCATTCAGGCAAGTGGAGAGTCCATCACACTCCTTACTTGTGCCTTGTAGATGGTGGAAAGGCTTTGGGGAGTCAGGAGGTGAGACACTCGCTGCAGAATACCTAGCCTCTGACCTGCTCTTATAGCCACAGTATTTATATGGCTGGTCCAATTAAGTTTCTGGTCAATTGTGACCCCCAGGATGTTGATGGTGGGGGATTCGGCGATGGTAATGCCGTTGAATGTCAAGGGGAGGTGCCTGGAATCTCTTTTGTTGGAAATGGTCATTGCCTCATATTTGTGTGGCACAAATGTTACTAGCCACTTATCAGCCGAAGCCTGAAAGTTGTCCAGGTCTTGCTGCATGCGGGTATGGACTGCTTCATTATCTAAGGAATTGTGAATGGAACTGAACACTGTGCAATCATCAGTGAACATCCCCACTTCTGACCTTATGATGGAAGGAAGGTCATTGATGAAGCAGCTGATGATGGTTGGGTCTAGGACACTGCTCTGAGGAACTCCTGCAGCGATGTCCTGGGAATGAGATGATTGGCCTCCAACAACCACAACCATCTTTCTTTGTGCTAGGTATGACTCTAGCCAGTGGAGAGTTTTCCATCTGAATCCTATTGACTTCAATTTTTCTGGGGCTCCTTGATGCCGCACTCGATCAAATGTTGCCTTGATGTCAAGGGCAGTCACTCTCACCTCACCTCTAGAATTCAGCTCTTTCGCCCATGTTTGGATTAAGGCTGTAATGAGGTCTGGAGCTAAGTGGTCCTGGCGGAACCCAAACTGAGCTTTGGCGAGTAGGTTATTGGCAAGTAAGTGCCGCTTAATAGCATTGCTGATGACACTTTCCACCACTTTGCTGATGATTGAGAGTAGGCTGATGGGACGGTAATTGGCTGGATTGGATTTGTCCTGCTTTTTGTGGACAGGACATACCTGGGCAATTTTCCACTTTGTCGGGTAGATGCCAGCGGGAGAAAGGAATAGAAGAATACGGTGATAGGGTGAGATGAAGTAAGGTGGGAGAAGGCTTGTGTGGAGCATAAACACCGACATAGACTTGTTGGGCCGAATGGCCTGTGTCTGTGCTGTAAATACTATGTGTATTATGTAAAGAATCTCATCTCTTTAAGTTTCCCAAACTGGCAAAGGCTGGTTGTTTATTGGAGTAAAAAGGCTGTTCCTTGATTAGCCTAAAACCCCAAGTAGGGAGCAGTCCTCTAAACCCGGGAAGATTAATGAACTGAAGCTGAGCAGAAATTTAAATTGACTTTGTACCGAAGTATGCAAAGATGAAAGGAATTAGCAGGGGTATCAAAGGCCAGATAAGTGGAGCTCGAAGCCAAATCCTGGACACTCCCATTTTAGTGGCACCAGAGTCCGCTTGTAAAATACTTTAAACTTTTTTGATGATTGAAGCTAAAGCAAAGACTGCAAAAGTAAGATATGAAGGGTTGAATTCTCCTCTGGAGCAGGTTCAGCATCGGATGGGGGGTTGGGACAATATTACTGGCCGCTACCCCAACCTCACCGTGACCCTGATCCATTTTCCTGGGTTGGGTCATTAATTATTGAGGGCAGCTTCCTTGGCAGGGCACAGAGCGAGATCACCCACCACTGCTGACCAGCAAACGTTGGTGGTACTGCAGTGCTTCAAAGAGGAGCAGGAAGATCTAAAGGGAAGGGAAACACCCAGGCCTAGAAATTCAGTTGGGCGCGCCAGCCGTTAGCGCCTTAGGAGGAGTAGATCTCGCGCGCTAGGCGCTTAGCGCCCGGGCGCAGCGCGATCTGCGCCTCTCCCCAACTTCAGGACACATTTAGCGCCGGCGCAAAGTCTTAGCGTGCGCCCTGCTGCGCGCGCAGATCATGACGTCATTTAATAGTGCAACGCCCTTTGTGCGCCCCAAACTGGAACTTCACTCGCGCCGGCCCATTGTGCGCCAGGCGGCCCTAACGACTGTGAAGTGGAACGGTACACAGCCGAGCCGGGCCGCGGGGAGCGCTAATTAAAGGGCACTTACCCTGCACTATAAAGGCCAGCCATTTTGCAGCATTCACTCTTGTGCAACGGTTTTTTGGAGAGAGACCAAGGAGGAGAGCTTACTGGTTTGGACCAACACTGGGACAGGTATTTTTGGCTCAGGCCAGAGCTTAGCAATTATCTTTGCCTTCATTGAGAGCTCAGTGTTTGCCAGCATATAATGGGGGCTGCATTGGGTGCCAACGCTGACTTTCAGCCTTATGCCAGAAGGGCTTACAGACACCGTGAGAGAGTGGCAGCCCTGGCTAGACGCAGAGGGGGCAACAGGCGTCGCCAACTGAGGCCTTACCCACCCAGGGTATACTGCCAGCAGTCCTCCTATCTGACCATGTCTGCCGCGATGTGTGTAAGGAGGCTGCGATTCAGAAGGGAGGTGGTTGCAGACATCTGCCAGCTGCTTCAGAGAGATCTGCAGCCACAGCTGATGCGCAGGACGTCTCTGTCGGTGGCAGTGAAGGTGACGGTGGCTGTCAACTTCTGTGCCACCGGCTCCTTCCAATCCGCTGCTGGGGACATCGCTAACATCTCCCAGTTCGCCGTGCATTGCTGCATCCGCCAGGTGACCGAAGCCCTTTTCACAAGGAGACATCAATTCATCTCCTTCCCCATGACCCTGGACAAGCAGCAGCAGCGTGCAGTGGGATTTGCAAGAATAGCGGGCTTCCCCATGGTGCAGGGCGCCATTGACTGCACGCATGTGGCTTTGCGGGCACCTCTTGAGCATGCCGAGGATTACCGCAACCGGAAGGGCTACCATTCCCTCAACGTACAGCTGGTGTGTGACCACAGGCAGCGCATCCTAGCTGTCAATGCCCGCTTTCCAGGCAGCAGCCACGATGCCTTTATCCTGCGACAGACAACTGTGGCTGACATGTTCCAGGCACAGCCTCCCCCAAGAGGATGGCTTATCGGGAACAAAGGCTATCCTTTGTGTACCTGGCTCATGACCCCGCTCCGCGCGCCCACGACCCCTGCTGAAGAGGCATACAACGAGAGCCATCAAGCGACTAGGAACATCATAGAACAAACAATCGGCGTCCTCAAGCAACGGTTCCGCTGTCTCGATCGCTCCGGGGGAGCCCTCCAGTATTCGCAGGATCGAGTCTCCCAATTCGTCGTCGTTTGCTGCATGCTGCACAACCTGGCTATCCGCAGGACTCAGGCACTGCCACCTCACGTTGGACCACCACCTCAGGAGGAGGAGCAGGAGGAGCATGAGGACGACGAGGACGAGGAGTACCAGCCCAGGAGGGAGGCACAAGGTCCAAGGGCCGCCCGTCGGCGGCTTATTGAACGTCACTTCTAGGCCCCCTGTCAGGGAATGGCATGTGCCAATGAAAGAACATGATTGCAGCCGCTCCGCAAGCCCTCAGCCGATTAACGCAACGAACAGTTCAAAGATCAAACATGGACAATGTGAATAAATAAAATGCTTTATTGTTCAAACTCAGCTCCCTTCCCACATGAAAACCAAAAACAGACGAAACCCCCAAAAAACACTCAAACAAATTACTCGCTCCCACAACCTGGAGAGGATTAACAAAATAGTGCAACTAAAATGGCCGTCATTCTCGGCCTTCGTAAAAAACAAACATCACATCATCGGCCTCAAAAAACAAACATCCAAATCTCGGCCTCAAAAAACACCCCCCTCCCGCGTTTCTGCAGGCCGCAGGTCCCATGAGCTCCCCTCCCCTTCGAAACTTCCGCCACGCTCCCCTCCAGGGAAGACATGTCCCCTACATTGGCCTGGGTGGCCGCGGCTGAGGGTTCCCCTGATGGGCCGCCTTCCTCTTGCTCCTCCTCCTGCTCCTCTTCTGAGGGGCTGTCACTGGCAAGTTCAGGGACCTCCTCCTCACCATCTGAAAGCAGGAAGGCACAAGAGTAGCTTTAGACTGAGGAGAGGGCGTCAGCAAGGGATGCATGAGTGGTGGCATTCAGCGCATTGGTCGGACAGTGGCAAAGGATGTAGATCTGATGCGCAAGTGGGACGAGAGAGGTCCAAACGTGGATGTCCTTACCATTGGTGGCCAGAACAGGGTCGGCATCTCCACATGCAACAGGGCCAATCACCCGGGCACCCATGAGGCGCTCCACGCGATGTTGAAGCTCGGTGAGCGGCTGGATCTGGGGTCGGCCTCCCCCGGTCGCAGTCCGGCTCTTCCGATTATTAGCCAGCTTGGCCTGCAAGAGAAAGGACGGCCTCTAAGGACAGTGTGTCGCCCTGATCTTGTGTGCACTGCCTCCCATGGTGGAATAGCCTGGCCAGTGTGTCGCCCTGATCTTGTGTGCACTGCCTCTCATGGTGGAATAGCCTGGCCAGTGTGTCGCCCTGATCTTGTGTGCACTGCCTCCCATGGTGGAATAGCCTGGCCAGTGTGTTAAGTGCAGAATGTGCAATTGATGTTCATGCCTGTCCCATCCCTGCTGGATGAGGGCTGGCCATTATTGCTTTCAGGTCCCTTTGTCCATAATGTGAGGTGCACATGCAAGGATGAGGAGGTCACTGGAAAGGGTACTCACCCTGACAATCCGCGTGAGATCATTAAACTTTTTGCGGCATTGGACACCGCTCCTGGGGACCTCGCTGTTGGCTGACAGCTTGCTGGCGACATGCCTCCAGGCTCTCCTGTAGACGCGGAACGGCGCCTTCTTGCCATTGTCCGGGTACAAAACATGGCGCCTCTTCTCCACAGCACCAACCAGCACACTCAGATCACGCTCTGAGAAGCGCTGCGCACGTTCACGGGCCTTCGCCATGGCTTCAGGCGCTATTTGGGTCCAGCAGCAGTGTTCAGGCCTAGCTGCAGGGCTCCACTATCCAGGGCGTGGCAGCAGACACAGTCGACCCTTCCCCCTTAAGAGCTGGCCGGCGCCAGGGTGTCTGCTGTCAATCACGAGATGGCCGCACCTGCGCTGCGCCCGGCCTCGGCGCTATCGATCAGCACCTCCGGCTTAGCGCCCAAAGAGAGGCGTCCAACACCAGTTTTAGCGCTCGAGCAAACTCTTAGGGCGAAGCTAATGAATATCGGAGAAGTGGCTTCGATTTGGCGGCGGGCGCAAACTTTAGCGGCCGCCCCACTTTACCGCCCCAAAAGTGGCTACAATGAATTTCTAGGCCCCAGTGTTTAAAGAGCGTCTTATCGAGCTGCAGGCCATCCAGTTGCAGCTACGTGGTGTGAAGATGGGGAGATTCGCCCTCGACAAGGCCCTCTCCCTCCATCATTGCCAAGAGCTGGCATGCTGTCACTATCCTAGGGTGCAACGCCATCTCTCTCCTGGCAATACTTGAAGTCGGCGCTGATTGAGATGTAAGACAGGAAAATCAGATCAATTCCCAGTCCTCCCCACCAGCATTTAAAAGCAGGCGGGGAGGAGGGGGCGGGAGTAAAAGGGCAGCCGGCTAACGTCCATACTAGGAGGGGAGAGAAAGATTCCTGGCTGTCAGGGGTGGGGTTCTGGCAGTAACTCTCTCTTCCCAATTTCTCTTCATTTTCCACCGCTGTACTGCCTGATTTTGGGCATTATAGCAGAAATCAAACCTGCTGTAATGTGAATGCCAAAGAGACACCAGCATTAACCCTTCTTCCGTGCGCCCATGCTTTTAGTCGATGGGAGGAGGTGTAAATGACCAAAACAAAAGCTTTCAGTTGTTTCTTTCCATTCACTTCGGTTTCGTTATGCAATCAATACAATATGCTCCAGCCAAGACTGTCTGCTACCAGTCCTTTGGCAGAGTTGCTGGAGGCTGCAGGAGAGCAGTCTGTTGCGACTCACTGTCTAACCTTCTCCCTGCTGCTGAAGATATACCCTGTGGACACTTGGAATGTCTCTCAATAGTACAGCTGGGTTTGGAAGGTCAGCATCTGAGGATTCTTGGGTTTGAGAGTTCATTTTACCACTCCATTACATGAATAGCTTTACATTCATTTTGCATGAGAGTGAGGTGTATTTTGCTCTGGATGGCAGGCTTACTGATAGAATATAAAATAATGCTTCTTGATTGTTTTGATGTTGGATAAATTGGTGCTTAATGACAGTTGGTTAGCATTTGTAGAGGGTAGAGGGAGGTTTGAGATGGAATAGTTTATTTTCTAATCAGTGCAAGATGGAAGTGCTCGGTTTGGATGGGGTATTTGAGTGGACTGAAAAATGGTAGTAATTGTGTGGTGATGTAGCCATGGTTCAAGACAGTGTTCAATAGCAGTTTCTTTTTTTTGTTTCTGATTTTAGGTGAATTTGTGCTCATCAAATTGAGGAATGTTTGTATTAGGGAATTAAACAGGTTCCACTCTTTGAACCCATTATTAAAGGTCAGGTGCAGCATGAGTTTGAGCCCATATAAGGTGTTTCAATGTTAATATCAGAAAGACACACCGGTTCCCTATACTAGTCTGTGCTTGAAGTTGTCAGGTTAGCAGTGAACTGGACACAGTTTTCTGTTATGGATAATCATCCTCTAGTAACGGAATCATGACTGTTCAAAACGATTTCTTATTGGACTCGAGGTGCATTTAAGCTTATGTGATTATCATTGATTACTGATGCATGATTCTCCCACGGTCGACAGAACTCCTCAAAGTAGACAGACCAACCTTCACACAGCCAATGGCAGTGGTAACACATTTATTTGTGGGTCTTGCATTCTGCCATCACAACAACAATCTCCTCTTCTGCTAAACATGCTGAGCCAGTTCAGTGCATCAGTATGCTTGGGTTATGATGCAAAATAGTGTCATGATATAAACAGACTAACACATGGGAATTGCTAGCCATTAAGTCTTGGGCTTTCTACATCCGATTCTTGGAGGCAGTTCAAAGAACAAAAACGTCTGGATGGTGTGTTGGTTCACTATTCAACAGTGGAGGGCATCACAACCATGGAGAGCATCAAAAGCAAACCACATCCTCATCTGATGCCCACACTTTCGCATCTCTATCAGGTTATTGTGTATCAATCAGGAGCAGGAACC
The DNA here is from genome assembly GCF_052327205.1 of Somniosus microcephalus. Taxonomy (NCBI): domain Eukaryota; kingdom Metazoa; phylum Chordata; class Chondrichthyes; order Squaliformes; family Somniosidae; genus Somniosus; species Somniosus microcephalus. Next base: position 55,025,910 of record NC_141000.1, read on the forward strand.
CTAGCTGATATTTAGCCTTTCTAACCCAGGGACAATGAGGCCAATTTGGAGTGTCCCAACTGATACCCTGGCGTGGCAAATTAACTCAGCACATATCTAGGGTCAAACCTAAGCCCTCATGTGGCAGTAGGGGCAATATAATTCAGTGCTACTAGCAGGAGAAAATCAGCCAGCTCTTGGTCGCTAACTTTGGTGTAAAGTGTACATGTGGATGTTGGATAAGGACAGATCAGGCTTGGCTGTGTTACCCCCAATCACTGAGGATGAAATACCGGTGGCATAAGGAAGCCTAAAAATAAGACAAGGGGAGGAACTTAGTGGAGATATTAAAAGTAAAAAATTATAATGGAGAAAATAATGGGACTTAAGATAGACCAATCTCCACGTCATGATGGTTTCCATCCCAGAGTATTAAAAGAAATAGGTGAGAAAATTGCAGAAGCGTCATTCATAATTCTCCAAAAGCTCTCTAGATTTGAGAATTGTGCCTTTGGTTTGGAAAATTGCAAATATCACTCCATGGGATTGGGGGTAATATAGTCAGAATCAGAATCACAGAATCACAGAAACCCCACAGTGCAGATAGAGGCCATTTCGGCCCATCGAGCCTGCACTGACACATATCCCACCCGATCCCCGTAACCCCTACACCAACACATATCCCACCCTATCCCTTGTTGAGGATGGGTAACGGACAGAAAACAGAGAGTAGGAATGAACGGGTCATTTTTGGGTTGGCAGGTTGTAAACAGTGGAGTGCTGCGATGATCAGTGCTTGTGCCGTAGCTATTTACAATCTATATCAATGACTTAGATGAGGGGACCGAGTGTAATATATCCAAGTTTGCTGACGATACAAAGTTAGGAAGGCAAGTAAGCTGTGAGGTGGATACAAAGAGGATGCAAAGGGATATAGACTGGTTAAGTGATTGTGCAAGAAGGTGGCAGATGGAGTATAATGTGGGGAAATGTGAAATTATCCACTTTGGTCGAAAGACTAGAAAAGCAGAATATTTTTAAAAAGGTGAGAGACTACGAAATGTTGGTATTCAGAAGGATTTGGGTGTGTTTGTACATGAATCACAGAAAGTTAACATGCAGAGTTCAATGTAGTGTTTGAAAGAGAGAAATGCAAAACAGCTACTAAGATTTTAGATTTAGGTAAGGCCGACTTCAACGGGATGAGACAGAGACTGTCCACAGTAAACTGAGCAAATCTGTTAATGGGTAAAATGACAGAAGATTAGTGGGAGATGTTCAAAAAAGAATTTAACGTGAAACAGTTTATACCCCTGCGAGGGCAAGAGCTCTACTTGCGAAAAAAACAACCATGGACGACTAAAGTGGTAAGAGACAGCATAAAACTAAAAGAAAAAGCATACAAAAATGCAAAAAATAGCACAGATCCTGGCAAATGGGAAAGATACAAAGAACAACAAAAGGTGACAAAACAGATAGTAAGAGCTACAAAAAGGGAGTATGAAAAAAAACTTGCAAGGGATATCGAAATCAACACACACAATTTTTACAATTATATTAGGAAGAAGTGGGTGGTCAGGAGCAACATTGGCCCCTTAAAAACTGATAACGGTGATACTGTCAATGATAATAAGGAAATGGTGGACATGTTGATTAATTACTTTGCATCAGTATTTACTGTAGAGGAAGAGGATAGCATGCTGGAAATCCCAAGGAAATTAATATTGAATCCGGGACAGGGACTTAATAAAATTAATGTAAATAAAATAACAGTAATGAAGAAAATAATGGCACTAAAGAGTGACAAATCCCCAGGACCAGATGGTTTCCATCCCAGGGTTTTAAAGGAAATAGGTGAGCACATTGCAGATGCCCTAACTATAATCTTCCAAAGTTCTCTCGATTCAGGAATCGTTCCTTTAGATTGAAAAATTTGCATGTCACTCGGCTATATAAGAATGGCGAGAGAGGGAAACAAGGGAATTATAGACCAGTTAGCCTAACATCTGTTGTTGGGAAATTACTAGAGTCTATAATTAAGGATAGGGTGACTGAACACCTTGAAAATTTTCAGCTGATCAGTGAGAGCCAGCATGGATTTGTGAAAGGTAGGTCATGCTTGACAAACCTGACTGAATTGTTTGAAGAGGTGACCTAAAGTAGTGGAAAGGGGAATGTCTATGGATGTTATTTATATGGACTTCCAGAAGGCATTTGATAAAGTCCCACATAAGAGACTGTTAACTAAAGTAGAAGCCCACGGAATTAAAGGCAAATTATTGACCTGGTTAGGAAATTGGCTGAGTGGCAGGAGACAGAGAGTAGGGATAAAGGCTAGAAATTCCGTAGCACCCCGCTTGGGGGCTAACTTTTGAAAAGTAGAAAAAGTAGCGCCAGGCGCTAATGATTCTCTCCTGCTGGGAAATTCAGCTTTAGCGCTCCAAGAGGGAAATGGAGCGCTAAATCAAGCGCTAACCACTTCTCTTAGGGCGCTGAAGTCCGAGAGCGGGGCGGTAGCAGCAGAGCACTGAACAATTTGGAGCGCATTGCTAACGGTATCATAGACTGCTTCCCTCGCTTAAAGGGAAAGGCCAATGATGGTCCACAACCTACTTGTTGGCAGTTCTGCATTGCAAGGCAACCTGAGCGACTGCCATTACAGCCCCAAACACTCTCTCAAAGTGGAGGGCTTGGACATCTTGCAGCAATGAAACATCAAAAACTTTGAGCAGGCACCAGACTAGTGCAAATAATAAAGGTTGGCTGACCTGAAAACCATTCCCTTTAATTAGCGCTCCCCAAACGGCTAGCCGAGTTGACAACGCCTCCTCTTCCTGTTGTTGCTCATGCCCGGCGATACAGCAGGGGGCGGGAGGCAACTTCGTATCCAGGGCGATAACGGGGCGCTGCACATTTTATGATGTCACGATCTGCGAGGCGCTAGAGGCCCAGGCGGTAAGAGTTAGCGGCAGTGCTAAACCGGCACTGAAGTTCGCGGACATCGCTGCATTCGCCGCGCCCGATGGCTAACCCCTTAGCGCACCCCACCTAGCACTAACAGGAGATGCTAACCAACCGAATTTCTCCCCCTCTAATTGGCAGGCAGTGACTAGTAGTGTCCCATAGGAATCTGTGTTGGGGCTTTAACTATTCACAATATTTATTAACGACTTAGATGATGGCATAGAAAGTCATATATCCAAATTTGTCGATGACACAAAGACAGGCAGCATTGTTGGCAGTGTAGATGAAAGCATAAAATTACAAAGGGATATTGATAGATTAAGTGAATGGGCAAAACTGTGGGAAATGGATTTCAGTGTAGGCAAATGTAAGGTTATCCACTTTGGACCTGAAAAGGATAGAACAGTTTACTTTCTAAATGGTGAAAAGCTAAAAACAGTGGAGGTCCAAAGAGACTTGGGGGTCCATGTACATAGATCATTAAAATGTCATGAACAGGTACAGAAAATAATCAAAAAGGCTAATGGATGCTGGCCTTTATATCTAGAGGACTAGAATACAATGGGTGTATAAATTATGCTACAGCTATACTAAGCCCTGGTTGGACCACACCTGGAATACTGTGAGCAGTTCTGGGCACCACACCTTAGGAAGGATATATTGGCCCTGGAGGGAGTGCAGCGTAGGTTTACCAGAATGATACCCAGACTTCAAGGGTTAAATTACAAGGAGAGATTACACAAATTAGGGTTGTATTCCCTAGAATTTAGACGGTTAAGGAGTGATTTGATCGAAGTTTTCAAGATATTGGAAACAGATAGGGTAGATAGAGAGAAACTATTTCCGCTGGTTGGGGAGTCTAGGACTAGGTGGCATAATCTAAAAATTAGAGCCAGACCTTTCAAGAGTGAAATTAGGAAACACTTTGGGCAGGCGAAAACAATGCCAGCTTCAGGGGACGTGCATCGGATGACCGGCCGCTTTGGGGGCGATGCTTAAAGGCGAGGTGGCCGAGGTAAGTAAAAAAAAAAATTACCTTTTTTGATCCGTTTTTTTTCGCGGGTTCCTGCCCGTGATCAATCAGCCTAGCACACTGAGCGAGTGCCAGGCTGATCGCGCGGGTTCGCCGCTCCCTTGGTGGTCCAGGTAGGTGCCCTTTATTTTGCACTGCCTGCAGCTTTGGCCCTTCTCTTTAAGGGAGGGAAGGAGCCTTCCAACGCGGCAGCACTGCACGGCCCAGTGTGCAGCGCTGCAGAACTCACCGCCCTGCCTGCTGCCAATCGCGCTCCAAGAGGGAAGTGGAGCGCTTAGCTAATTTTCCAAACTTTTAAAAGTTAGTGCCCCAATTTCACCCCATGTTCCTAGATACAGCAAGCAATTAGGAAGGCGAATGGTATGTTAGCCTTTATCGCAAGTGGGTTGCAGTATAAGAGTACGGAAGGCTTGCTGCAGTTATACAGGGCTTTGGCGAGACCACACCTGGAGTACTGTGTACAGTTTTGGTCTCCTTACTTAAGGAAGAATATACTTGCCTTAGAGGGGGTGCAACGAAGGTTCACTACATTGATTCCTGGGATGAGAGGGTTGTCCTATGAGGAGAGATTGAGTAGAATGGGCCTATATTCTCTGGAGTTTAGAAGAATGAGAGGTGATCTTTTTGAAATGTATAAAAGTCTTAGAGGGCTTGACAGGGTAGATGCTGAGAGGCTGTTTCCCCTGGCTGGAGAGTCTAGAACTAGGGGGCATAATCTCAGGATAAGGAGTCGGCCATTTAGGACTGAGGTGAGGAGAAATTTCTTCACTAAGAGCGTTGTGAATCTTTGGAATTCTCTACTCCAGAGGGCTGTGGATGCTCAGTCATTGAATATATTCAAGACTGAGATCGATAGATTTTTGGGCACTAAGAGAATCAAGGGATATGGGGATAGGGCGGGAAAGTGGAGTTGATGTAGAAAATCAGCCATGATCTGTATGGCTTACTCCTGCTCCCATTTCTTATGTTCTTATATTATTTAAGAAAGGAGGGAGGGAGAAAGCAGATAACTGCAGACCCATCAGTTTAACATCAGTTGTAGGGAAGTTACTGAAATGTATTAGTAGAGACAGAGTGACTGAGCACTTCGACAAGCATGAGGTGATCAAAGTCAGCATGGACTTGTGAAAGGTAGATCATGTCTGACTAATTTAGTTAACTTTTTGAGGAGGTCACTGGCATGGTGGATAGCGGAGTGTCTACAGATGTTGGCTATATGGATTTCAGAAGACATTTGATCAGGAGATTAAGAGCACAAGAGATTATTAACAAAAATTAAAGTGCACGGAATTGGAGAAAAGATTGTGACATGGGTCAGTAATTGGTTGAGAGGTAGGAGACAATGCTTAGGGGTAAAGGGATGTGACAAGTGGTGTTTCCCAGGGATCTGTGCTGGGACCTCAGCTTTTCACCATATACACCAATGACTTGAATGAAGGAATAGAGAGTTGTATACAGGAAACTCTCGTTTAAACGGCACCTATATATCCGGAATTCTCTCTTAATCGGCAAAATTCATACTCCGAAAACAACACCTCAATAACCGGAAATGTTGCCGAGTCCGAGTCCGAGTCTCCCGCGGTGGCCGAGTTAGTCAGTGGGGGTAGTTCTCCAAACTGCCACTACTCGGCTTTTTGGCGCTGTCAAAGTGTCCGAACACCTCAATAACAGGAGTCTGACTCTTTGTTTGTTAAAAATAGCCTCAGTAGATAACCCTCTCCATCATCCGGAATTTTTAATCAACTGGCAACACGCCGGTCCCGTCGGTGCCGGATACCAAAGAGTTTCCTGTATTCAGGTTTGTAGATGACACTGCATATTGTATAGCTAGGAGCAGAAAGAGATATAGACAGAATGTGAGTGGACAAAACTATGGCAGATGAAATTCAATGTGATGTCTTCCACTTTGGTTCTGAGAAAGGCAAATCAGAAGGGATAAGGAGCTGTGGAGGTGTAAGGGAATTTACACAAATCACTACAAGCTGGTGCACAGGTATAAAAAGTAATCAAAAGGGCTAATGAAATGTTGGCCTTTATCTCAAGAGAGTTGGAATACAAAACTGAGGAAGTTATGTATTAGTTGTACAGAGTCTTAGTCAGACCCCATTTGGAGTATGCATTCAGTTTTGGACATTGAACCTCAGCACAGATTCACCAGAGTGATACCAAAGCGTAAAGGTTAAGTTATGAGGACAGGTTGCATAAACGTGGTGTGCATTCCATTGGGATTAGAAGGTTGAGGGGGTGAGCTAATCGGAGTCTTCAAAATGATAAAGGGATTCGATAGGGTAGATACAGAGAAAGTATTTCCTCTGGTGGGGAATCCAGGATAAGGGGGCATAATCTTAAAATTAGAGCAAGGTCATTTGGGCGGGAACTCAGGAAGCACTTTTTCCATCTAAAGGGTTGTGGAAATCTGGAACTCAATTCCCCGAAAGGCTGTGGATGCTGCTTTAATTGACATTTTCAAAACTGAGATCGCTAGATTTTTGTTGGGTAAGGCTATCAAGGGATATGGAACAAATGCGGCTAAATAAAGTTGAGGGACAGATCAGCCATGATCTAATTGAATAGTGGAACATGTTAGATCCGTGATTCTGAGAGTAGGATGTTTTTCAATAACCACACGGATGCTGTAACTTAACAATCAACAGGTATTTACTGGAGTAGGGTAGTCTCAAGACTGGGGTACAGAGGCATGCTCAAGGCTTATATACAGGTGTGGTCACTGCCGGTACTACAGTATACAGGAGCTGTAAAAGTAGTTCTCTCTTAAAGGTACATACACTACAATTTCTCCCCTTTTAGATTAGTAGTACCCATAATATTCAAATAACAATTAACACTTTAACATGTACATTAAACAACAATAGTCCATTTATAGATTCAGTCTTTGGGGCGGCTTCCTGATCCTTTCGGGATAGCGCCGTTCCTGAGGTTCTTCTTCTTGGTGCGGAGGCGATTCTGGCCCCTTTTCATCGGTTAGTTCATCGGGTTCCACTGCTACTGGTTCGGAGGTATGTCGGGTTCATCCCCAGGTACACAAGACATGGGGTTGACTCATTCCTGTGACACTAAGATCTGATCAACGTGGCGTCTCACAATGTTCTCCCCGACATCCACTGTGTACATTAATGGCCCCTGCCTTGTGCATATCGTTCCGGGTTGCCATTTCTCTGTTCGGTAGTCACAGGCCAAGACTGGTTGTCCTACGTTGAAGCTCCTTGTCGGCTTCTCATTGATGTGCTGGAATTGTTTATCCTCAACATTTCTTCGCACATTTGGTCTGAGCAAGTCCAGACGAGATCTCAACCTTCGGTTAAAGAACATCATGGCCGGGGTCTGGTTGGTAACTGCATGTGTCGCGTTTCAGTAGGCTAATAAGAAATTGTCCACCTTATGTTGTAGTGGAATTTCATCGTCGCACATGGCCTTTATCGCCTTCTTAAAGGTTTGTACGAACCTCTCAGCCAATCCATTTGTGGCTGGATGATACGGGGCGGATGTGTAATGCCTTACCCCATTCCTTCTCATAAATTTTCAAAACTCTTCGGACACAAACTGTGGTCCATTATCAGAGCAAAGCTGCTCTGGCAAGCTGTTTCTGGCAAATATGGTCCGTAGGACTGCAATCATTTTCTCTGTAGTGGTTGAGGACATTTTTATCACCTCAGGTCACTTCGAATGAGCATCCACTGCTATTAAGAACATTGAGTCCATGAATGGACCAGCAAAATCAATATGCACCCGTTGCCATGGAGAGGAGGGCCACTCCCATGGGTGTAGAGGGGCATGTGGTGGTGCATTTTGGACCTTCTGGCATCCTGAGCAGCCCTTGGTTAGGTCTTCGATTTGTTGATCGATTCCCGGCCACCACACATAAGCCCTAGCAAGGCTTTTCATTTTCACTCCCCCCAGATGGCCTTCATGTAGCTCATTTAGCACTCTCTCCCTTAACTTGGGTGGAATCACCACTCTGGATCCACACATCACTGTCCCCTGGCATACTGACAGCTGTTCTCTTCTGGATGAGAATGCTGGCAACAGTGAGTCGCCATGTGCTGGCCATCCCCTCACCGTCAAATCATATACCCGAGACAGCGTCGGATCATTGTGGGTCTCCTTCTCTATATCCGCGTTCGGTACTGGCAATCGTTCAATTATTGACGAATAAAATATCTCGATAGGGTCCACTGCTGGTGCTTCCTCCACAGTAGGCAGTGGCAGGTGCAATAGCCCATCAGCGTTTCCATGCTGTTTCGTGCCCTTATATTCTATTTCATATTGATTCGCCCCTAGAAACAGGGACCATCTTTGTAACCATTGTGCCGTCATCACTGGAACGCCCTTCTTAGGATTAAAGATGGAGACAAGTGGTTGGTGGTCAGTCAGCAAGGTGAACTTCTGCCCATGCAGATAGTGGTTGAATTTTTTTACTCCCCATACTAGGCTGAGGGCCTCCCTGTCAATCTGGGCGTAGTTGCGCTCGGCTGAGGTTAGTGACCGAGACGCAAAGGCTACTGGCCTCTCCAACCCGTCTGGGAATTTGTGCGACAGCACCGCTCCAATACCATAGGGTGATGCATCACATGCCAAATGAATTGGTAGTGCTGGGTTGAAATGGGCCAACACCTCTTTAGATGTGATCAATTTTTTACACTTCTGGAAAGCTTGTCTACGTTCATCATTCCACTTCCATGGTACCCCTGTTTGCAGTAGGGTGTTCAGTGGGTGTAATACCGTGGACAAATTTGGTAAGAACTTATGGTAGTGGTTTACCAGCCCGAGGAACGACCTCAGTTGTGACACATTTTCCGGTGCTGGAGCCTTGACTACTGCCTCAATCTTTTCAGGGGACTTATGTAACCCCTCTTCATCGATGACGTGGCCACAATACGAGATCTGCTTCTGGAAAAACTCGCACTTGTGGCGATTAGCTTGTAGCCCATATTCCTTTAATCTGGTGAGCACCTTCTCCAAGTTGGCGAGGTGATCACTGTCATTTTCGCCCGTGACCAGGATGTCGTCCAAATAACACTGGGTCCCTGGAATCCCTTGCAGGACTTGATCCATTGCCCTTTGCCAAATAGCCGGAGCCGATGCTACCCCGAACACCAGCCGGTTGTATTGATAAAGACCTTTATGAGTGTTAATCGTAAGGTATTGTTTCGAGGCTTCTTCTACCTCCATTTGCAAGTACGCCTGGGCTAGATCAATTTTGGTGAAGCGTTTACCTCCAGATAGTGAGGCGAAAATATCCTCAATTCGTGGAAGCGGATATTGTACCGTGTGAAGGACTGGGTTCACTGTCACCTTAAAATCCCCACAGATGCGGACCTTCTTTGGTTCCCCAGGCGTATTACTCAACGACCTCTTCATTACAGGAACGATGGGTGTAGCCCACTCGCTCCAGTCTACTTTGGACAGTACTCCTGAACGTTCCAACCCTTCCAGCTCTGCTTCGACAGCTGGTCTGATCGCATAAGGCACTGGTCTGGCCTTAAGAAACTTTGGGCTTGCATTTTCCTCTATTTTAATCGTTGCTGTTATTCCTCTTAGTGTTCTGAGTCCCTCCTGGAACACTTCTTTTGCATCAGTTAGCATTTTTGACAGTCATCCAGGTATGACGTCGTCATCCTTTTTGGCCTCAACCTTCAGTGCCTGTATGGAATGCCAATCTAATTGTATCTTCCGGATCCATTCACGTCCTAGCCGTGGTGGTCCTCCATCTGGCAATACATATATGTCCATTTTAGGTATTTCCTGGCCTTTATATATCACTTTCACCCTTATTTTTCCTTTGGGGTAGACTTTTTGCCCCGTGTACGTCTTCAAGACAATCTCTGTAGGTTTCAAGGGTATATGTGAAACTAGCAGCTTGTAGTCCCTTTGGTTTATGACTGTTAGGGCTGATCCTGTGTCCAATTCCATTTTCACTTGGACTCCATCTATCTTGAGTGTAACCCAGATAGTCTGGTGATCCTCCATTTTGGTTACCTTATGTAGTTTCAGACAACCCAGCTCCTTGCTTCCGGAGTCTGTGTCACTTTTCTGTTCGTCTGAACTACTGTCCATCACCTTGTGTACCTTTTTGTACTTCTCCTGTGGAGATTTCTTACTGTTGGTTTCCTTCCCAGACCTGCAGACTCTTGCTATGTGTCCTGCTTTTCCACACTGTCTGCACACTTGGTCCTTGAACCAACAATCCTTCTGGTTGCGTGTTGTTCTGCCGCAGCGATAGCACTTCCCTGTTCCATAGGACATTGCATTGGTGCCATATTCTCGCGGTTTCCGTTGTATCTCTGCAGCGCTCCTTGCGGCTGCTTCGTGTGATACTGCCATACTGAAAGCCTTGTCCAGTGTAAGATCCTTTTCTGATAAAAGCTGTTTCTGGGTTCCTTCACTTTGCAGCCCACACACAAACTTGTCCCTTAACGTATCTGCTAGTCGCACTCCAAACTGGCAGTGTTTCGATAGCTTGCGCAGTTCCGTTAAGTACTCAGCATTGCTTTCGTCTTTGTGTTGCTTCCTTTTATGGAACTTAAATCGTTCTGCTATCAGCAGTGGTGTGGGGTTTAAGTGGTCCTGTAGGATTTCTACTATGCTTTCGAAATTCTTGTTCACAGGCTTCTCTGGGGTTATTAGGTTTCGCAGTTGTTGTGTCTGTGTGTTGATAGAGACACTGAAGACAGGAGTTGGTTTCATAGGTGTTTACTAAACAAAGTCTGGAGGGGAACTAACTGATACAACACAATATACAGGCTTATATAGCCCGAGTGGCATTACAGTACACATGGGGCTCTTAAAGGCACATACACTACAATTCCTCCCCTTTTAGCCAACCAGTACATAATATTTTAAGTAATTATTAATTACATGTTACAAGAAAAATAATCCACACATTGCTGTAGTTAATTAATTATAAGTCAGTCTCTCTGGAGGCTTCCTGACTCGGTCCGGATAACGCCTCGGCGGTGTAGTAGTTTCTGGTGGTGTAGTAGGTTCTTTTGGCAAGGCTGATTCGGCTTGAATGCCAGTGTCGGGTTCATCGGGTTCCAGTATCACCGGATCGGAGGTAGTTATGGGTATCTCTACTTCATCGTTAGGCGTATAGAGTTGTGGTGTAGGTTGTCCCTTTTCGGATGACTCTATGATCTGGTCAGCATGGCGCCTTATTATGCTTTCTCCAATGTCCACGGTATACATCAGCGGTCCTAGTCGTGTGCAGATAGTTCCAGGCTGCCATTTCTTGGTACGGTAGTCCCGGGCCAAAACTTGTTGACCTATCTGGAAGGTTCTAGTTGGCCTTTCATTCATGCCTTGAAATTGCCGGTTCTCCACGTCCCTTCTGATGTTGGGCTTGATCAAATCCAGCCGGCATCTTAGGCTTCTATTGAAGAACATCATGGCGGGAATTTGGTTTGTAACCATATGTGTTGCATTCCTGTATGCGAACAAGAAGTTATCCACCTTGTGCTGAAGTTTTATGTCTTCATTACCCATGACCTTTATGGCCATCTTGAAGGTCTGGACAAACCTTTCAGCCAATCCATTGGTGGCGGGATGGTATGGGGCGGACGTGTAGTGCTTAACCCCATTGTTTTTTAAGAACTTCCTGAATTCTTCGGACACAAATTGCGGTCCATTATCAGAACAGACCTGTTCCGGCAGCCCATTCCTGGCAAATATGGTCCTTAATACTGTGATGGTTTTTTCCGTGGTGGTGGAGGACATCTTTATTACCTCCGGCCACTTGGAGTGTGCATCAACTGCGATTAAGAACATTGAGTCCATAAATGGACCAGCAAAGTCGATGTGTACCCTTTGCCAGGGAGATGAGGGCCACTCCCATGGATGTAGAGGGGCTTGGGGTGGAGCGTTTTGGACCTTCTGGCATCCTAGGCAGCTCTTGGTCATTTCTTCGATGTCTCCATCGATACCTGGCCACCAAAGAAACGCCCTGGCTAGGTTCTTCATTTTCACTCCACCCAGATGCCCCTCGTGAAGCTCCTTTAGAACTTTATCCTGGAGTTTGGGTGGAATCACCACTCTGGATCCACACATCAAGGTTCCTCGGCACACTGACAGCTGTTCTCTTCTTTGCGAGAATGCTGGCAACAGTGGTTCGCCATGTGCTGGCCATCCCTTCACTGTTAAATCGTAGACTCGTGAGAGAGTTGGGTCATTTCTAGTTTCCCTTTCAATGGCAGAATTTGTTACTGGTAGACATTCGACTATGGTAGAGTGGAAAATCTCCACTGGGTCTACGGTAGGTGCTTCTTCTACCATTGGCAACGGTAGGCGCGATAACCCGTCAGCATTCCCATGCTGTTTTGATCCTTTGTATTCTATGTTGTATTGGTGTGCCCCTAGAAAAAGGGACCACCTCTGTAGCCTTTGCGCTGTCATAATGGGAACACCCTTTTTAGGGTTGAATATGGAGATGAGGGGTTGATGGTCAGTCAACAAGGTAAATTTTTGTCCATGTAGGTAATGGTTGAATTTCTTCACTCCCCATTCCAGGCTGAGTGCTTCCCTGTCGATTTGGGCATAGTTACGCTCAGCTGAGTTCAATGAGCGTGACGCAAAAGCTATCGGCCGTTCCGAGCCATCAGGGAATTTATGCGATAATACTGCTCCTACGCCGTAAGGGGATGCATCGCACGCCAGTCTGATTGGCAGTGATGGGTTGTAATGAGCCAAAACTTCTTTGGACGTGATTAAGTCTTTGCATTTATGGAAGGCACGTTTACAGTCTTCGCTCCATTTCCAAATTACTCCTGTTTGTAGCAGTTCATTAAGAGGGTGTAGAAGAGTTGATAAGTTCGGTAAAAATTTATGATAGTAATTTATTAATCCCAGGAAAGACCTTAATTGTGAAACATTTTCAGGTGCTGGGGCTTTTATGACCGCTTCAATTTTTTCAGGTGACTTATGCAACCCTTCCTTGTTAATTATGTGGCCACAATATGATATTTGATTCTGGAAAAATTCGCACTTGGGGCGATTTGCTCGTAGGCCCCGTTCTCTCAGCCTAGTGAGCACCTGCTCCAAATTGGCAAGGTGCTCGTTGTCGTTTTCTCCTGTTACAAGGATGTCGTCTAGGTAGCATTGAGTCCCCGGAATCCCTTGGAGGACTTGCTCCATAGCTCTTTGCCAGATAGCTAGAGCGGATGCTACTCCGAAAACCAGTCGATTGTACTGGTATAGGCCTTTGTGTGTATTTATTGTGAGATACTTTTTAGAGGCCTCTTCAACCTCTATCTGTAGATATGCCTGTGCCAAGTCAATTTTGGTAAAACGTTTCCCTCCGGATAGTGAGGCGAAAATATCTTCTATCCTCGGAAGAGGATACTGTACCGCGTGAAGGACCGGGTTTACAGTCACCTTGAAGTCTCCACAATTGCGAATTTTTCTCTATTCTTCAGATTTATCATTATTCAACGTTTTCTTCATGACCGGGACGATGGGTGTTGCCCACTCGCTCCAATCTATTTTGGATAATACGCCTGCCTTTTCCAAATTCTCCAGCTCTGCCTCGACTGCTGGACGAATTGCGTATGGCACTGGCCTTGCCTTAAAAAACTTGGGAATTGCCGCATCTTCCACTTTTATTGAGGCGGTGATGCCTTTCAAGGTTCCTAGTTTCTCTTGAAACACTTCCTTGGCGTTGGCCAAGATGTCTTTTAATCGTTCAGGTATGATGTCATCATCATTTTTTTCCTTACTGGTCACCGTCAGCGCCTGAATGGAGTGCCAGTCTAAACGTATTTTCCTGATCCATTCACGCCCCAACAGCGGTGGACCACCATCTTGTAGAACGTATAAATACAACTTCTGTATTTCCTTGCCGTTGTATACAACAGGCACCCTTATTTTTCCTTTGGGGTATACCTTCTGCCCCGTATATGTTTTCAAGATAATGGATGTGTCTTTTTAAGGCATATGCGGAAATAGCCGCTCGTAATCCCGTCGATTTATGACGGTCAGAGCTGATCCTGTATCTAGCTCCATTTTAACTGGGGACCCTGCTATTGTGAGGGTAACCCAAATGGTCTGGTAATCTTCTTTGGCAATTACATTATGTAATTTGAGACAGCTTAGTCTCTTGTTTCCGGAGTCGCTATCGCTCTTCTGGTCTTCGGAGCTACTGTCCGTCATCATTTGTACCTTTCTGTGCTTTTCCTTATTGATTTTTTTTTCTGTTAGTGGATTTTTTAGTTCCAGATCGGCATACACGTGTAATGTGTCCCATCTTTCTGCATTGCCTGCATGCTTTGTCCTTGAACCAGCAGTCCCTCTGGTCATGGGTGGATCTGCCGCAGCGATAACATCTCTTGAAACCCCGTGTCATTTCATGGGTGCCGAAGTCCTGTGGCTTTTGCTGTATTTCTGCAGCTCCTCTTGCACTGAAAGCCTTGTCCAGTGTCAAATCTTTCTCAGAAAGTAGCCTTTTTTGTGTTCCTTCACTTAGGAGACCGCAGACGAATTTGTCTTGTAGAGAATCTGCCAGTCCTGCCCCGAATTGGCAGTGTAGGGTATCAACAATCTCCTTAAAATTCTTGTCCATCGGTTCGGCTGGAGTGATTAAGTTTCGTAACAGCTTATATGTCTTTGCGCCCATTAGATTTAGAAGTACTGAAGCTTTTTTTTCATCTTCTATTCCATTTGCGGTGCAATATACCTCCACTCTTTCCACATATGTGGTCCAATCCTCTATCTTGTTATCAAAAGCATCAATATTGCCAGACTTAGGCATCCTAGAAAAAAAATGGCGCTTCCCGCGCTTCCCCGCTGCTGCTGCCGATGACAACGCTGTTTCCCGCGGTTTCTGTTCTTTTTATTTATTTATTTACAGTTGGAGACTCGTTCCCGCCGGACTCTCTCTCTAGGTCTGAACGCCGACCTGCTTGCAGCGCCGGCCGTCTCCCGAGTGCTCCCTCCCCGTCTGTTACTGCTTGCCTCAGCTTTCGCTGCTTGGCCTAGCTGTAGAGCCAGCCGCTGGAGCCCCAGCCCGACGCCCAGGAAGGATTATTGCAGTACCTGCCACCAGCTTGGCTAGCTGGTGAAACCACAGCTTCTTCTTTTTCTTGATTTTTCTTCAACTTTGGACGCCAGAGGAATCGATGTCCTTGAGGTGCTGCCGAATTGCAGGTAAGTCCGTTTCCAATTCGTCGCCACTGTTGTGTCTGTGTGTTGATAGAGACACTGAAGACAGGAGTTGGTTTCATAGGTGTTTACTAAACAAAGTCTGGAGGGGAACTAACTGATACAACACAATATACAGGCTTCTATAGCCCGAGTGGCCATTACCGGCATTACAGTACACATGGGGCTCTTAAAGGCACATACACTACAGCAGTAACCCATAAGTTTTTGCACCCATGGAATTTAACAAAACCAGTGCTTTCTTAGCATCTGGCACTTCATTCGCCCTGCAGTACACCTCAATACGTTCCACATATGTCGCCCAATCTTCGACTTCATTGTCGAACGTAGAGATACTGCCACTCTTCGGCATCCCTGGGTGTGATTTAACTGTCAAAAATGGCGTCTCCCGCACTTCCCCTTCTTCTCCGCTGGCACAAAATGGCGTCTCCCGCGCTTTCCTTCCTTCCCGCGCTCGCCCTTCTTCTCCGCTGCGGCTTCTAAAAATGGCGTCTCCCGCGCTCTTCCTTCTTCTCCACGACTCAATGGCATCTCCCGCGCTCTCCCTTCTTCTCCCCGCGGACACTGTTCAGCCCTTGAGCCCTGGCTGTGCTCTGCGCGTTTTTTTTTCTTTTTCTTTCTGTGCGCCTTTCCCGTTTCCACCGCTCGGTCCTGAACCCGGCTGCTGCTTTACCCTCTCTCTCTCCGTTTTGTTTTTCCTCGACGCCGCTCGGTTTTCAACCCCCGGCTGCGCCCTGTGCGCTTCACCCTCTATCTTACCCCGTCGACGCTGCTCGGCTTTTTCTCCGCCGTCGGTCGGCTCCAGCCGCCGCTGTCCGGGAAGGGTCTGCGCTGTACCTGTCATCAGTCTGTTGCTGATCGTCGTGGCTGGGGAACCAAGCCCGGCTCTCCACAGCCTCCCCTGCGATGTTCACTCTCTGCCGGACGACTGGCGGTTGCTCGTGGTCGACGCCCGTGCTTCTGGCCTCGACTTTCTTCCACCGCCCTCCGGAGCGAATCCTCGAAGGGAAATACAGAGTTGCAGGTAGATTCAAATCGACACTCGTCGCCACTGTTAGATCCGTGATTCTGAGAGTAGGATGTTTTTCAATAACCACACGGATGCTGTAACTTAACAATCAACAGGTATTTACTGGAGTAGGGTAGTCTCAAGACTGGGGTACAGAGGCATGCTCAAGGCTTATATACAGGTGTGGTCACTGCTGGTACTACAGTATACAGGAGCTGTAAAAGTAGTTCTCTCTTAAAGGTACATACACTACAGAACAGGCCCGAGGAACTGAATGACACACTCAAGTTCATGCCAACGCTCATTGTTTAGGCTCACACTAGGTACTGAAGAATGACTGGCACCCGTAGAACCAAAAACCAGCACATGTAATCACTTTCAAGAGAGGAGGGGAGAAAATTAGAAGGTGTGGGTAGGGTTGGGTCTGTTGGGCCAAATGTCTTTTTTTCTGGCTCCTAAAAATATTTATGTTCTTAAGTACTTAAGGATGAGTACTTATGCTTCCTTTGACAACTTATTAATTTATGTGGCTGAAGGTAGTTTTGTTTAATATTAGTGTATTAATGCAGTTTTGTTTCATTAAAACGTGATGCAAATTATGGAACATTGGAGATACATTTGTGGCCACTGAACAGTGGCCCTGGCAGAGCTAGAGCTACCTGGGGCCTAGTGTCATTCCTTAACAATGGCAAGTGACTGCATCACCTCCACCTCTGGGACCACAAAATGCAAGTTTTTGAAAATGCCAATATTCATCCACACTTCTATAGCATCAATAAATTCTTGTCTAATTATTCGTGGGATTCAGAAAATATTCCATTCATGAACTGCCTTACATAACCCATGATCACTTGCAGGTTGCTGCCAGGGCATTTGCAGAACATGTTCTGTAATACACAAATGAGCATCCGGTATCCTTTATTTCATGTATGGTATACATGTGTATATGTCACGTCACTCAATGTTATCTAACATCAGCAAGTGTATACTGCTACATTATTACACTTCAGCCCTACCTCTTACAAAGGGGTGATTAATTATTAACATGATTTCTTTGTTCTTGGTATGTTTTGCTAGGCATTGATAGAAGTTTAGAAACATTGAAGACAAGGTACATCTCTAAGCTGCTATACATCAGACATAATGGGGTAGAGTTTCCGCTTTTGAGCAATTGGTGATCCAGGCACAAATTGTGCCCAAAGTTGCACCCATTTTGAGAAGTGTTTCTTTTTCTCGAGTTTGCATATCGCCGAACGCAAAATCTGCCATGAACCAGTGCAATCAGGCAGCGTTTTTAAAACATAATTCAAAAAAAAAATTGCTGTCAAAAGTAAGTGCAAATAAGTAACTTGGTGCAGTTTGATTAATACAGCTGAAAATCGGTTTATCATAAAAAATTAGCATTTAATTACAGTGTCAATTCTCCACCTGTGAGTAACCCAATTTTAAATTACTGAAAATGACTTTTAAAAAATACACAGAACCATTTGCTAGTTATATTTGCTAGTCAGTTTCTTAGTAAATTAAAAAGAAATTACAATCTTAAAACTTTTAAAATGTGCCTATTAGTGTCCTTCCGACCAAAAGATCCAGCTTAATTTTTGGAGCCTCCTCGAAGGCCTGTGAACGAGCTCAATTAGCGGAAACTCCCAATGGTGATTAATTCAACAGGGGGGGGGGCGTGGCCAGTTTTGTGGGCAGGGCCGGCTTCTAGTGTAATGTTTTTTAAACTAGCGCAAAAGATCGTGGAAATGCTTTTGCTGAACGTAATTTGCACTTAAAATTCTGCGATCTTTTGCGCTGGTTATGCCAATTTTGGGCGAATTGCGCCAAAACAACCAGCGCAGCCAAGCAGGAACTCTACCCTAACATGTAGAGTTCTACAATCTATTCTGATTGCAAAGTTACTTCATTCAAATTATTTGTTCATTTGAATTGAAATTACGCAACAAAAGCTCCCATTGAAAATCTGGTGCTTCATTTGAACTTCTTTATTTGAATTATTGGTTAATTCAAATTCCCACCCCAAATGGGTCTTGGCCAGTGAAATCTACTGCAAAATTGAATTCAATCTGGCTCAAAACAGGCCAGAGTAGCTAACTAAAGTTTCTTGGCTATCCAACCTTGTCGTGCAGGAAAAGGTAAATTAATTAATTGAAGAATTTGGAGCCAACCTTAGGTCAGATTTTCCTAAAAATAACAGCGTCTGAACGACGCATGCCGTTATTAATGCGCAAATCATCCAACAACTTGTAGCAAGGAAGAGATAGCCTGTGAATTGTAAATCACCACAAATTGCTGGTCGATTGTGCCACTCCGCCGTTAGCTTTGCAAAAACAGCACCTCGCCCGTAACCTCCCCATTCTTTTCATGAAGTTGCTGCATTTGCACATTAATTGCCCATTAAACTCGCCACAGAAAGTTAAGTTTAGCAATTATCAGCGTAAGTACTCTTTTAACGATGCGATAATTGCTAACTACTGCCCTCACTTGCCCTCAACCTCACTTGCCCAGAAAGAAACAATTATAATGATGTTCCCGCAGAAAGCATGTGACAAAATTCCTTCAGGTTGTGAATTGTTTTAGGAGATTTAAAAAATATCAAATTTTAAACTTACATTTTTTTTCTTACTTTTCCTTCCATCTCTCTTTTTTCTCTCTTAATCCGGTCTTTCTTTCCCTCACTTCATTTCTCTTTCTGTACCTGATTTGACATTGAATTCACCCACTCTAATTCACCCTCCTTCTCCAGTTTATTTCTCAATCCTTTAATCTCAGAGGTTAAAGGAGATACACTGTTTGTCCTGTTCTTCACCAAGGTCCAAAATGCCCTATTGTCATCTCTGCACCATTATCAGCTCGCACTTCCAGCAAAATTTTTAAAACCCTAAACATGCAATTGTACATCTAACTAAGGGGCATGCCATGAGATGTCCCACTCCAGCAACATCGGGCCCCTTGTTTCAGCATCGTGGATCAGACGCTTCAAAAAACTGCCACGCAAACAAATCCAGGTTCACATCTGAGGTGGAAAGCGATGTTCCCGCAGAAAGCATGTGAAAAATTCCTGATATTTTATCTCCTTATAAACCTGAAGACATCTTTAATGCCGAGGAAACTGGCCCATTTTTTACAAGCCGCACCAAAGTAAAACGTTAGTTTTCATCAATGAGAATTGCTCAGGTTAAGAAAAGCAAAGCAGGGAATTATCTTCATGGTTTGCACTGGTTAAAAAAAGAAAGGTACTGGGAATGACATAAACGTCACGCCTGGAATTTCCATGGGAGTTCCCCAGTGGGAGATCGGAAGAACTGCGAGAGAGACAGTGTCAATGGCTAAAAACATCAGTTTGCACCATTTTTTCAGGGTTTCCGACAATCTTCTACCAAAGTTACTGTGGAAGCAGCTGCATCCGACACAGTCGAGGGTCCCACACGGGTACTGGCAGCCAACTCTGTAGCAGCGAACATCTTTGAGCGCATCAGCTCTCTGTTGTGACTGCCAGCAGACAGGAATCCATTGTAGGTGTTGATGCGGGGAGTCCTGATGTCCACATTGCTAACCAATATGGAAATTGTTGATGCTGTGCAGGAGGATGCTGCTGGTGGGAATGAAAGTGAGCAAGATGCCCCTGAGTGTGAATCCAGTGGAAAGATGGAGGTATAGCAACCTCGATCCCAGAGTATTTTATGAAATTACTGAATTTAGCGATGTACAGCTTATATAGTGCTCAAGTTTCAACCATGTGCATTTTAATAGTTGCTTTGATGTTTTATGGCATACTTTAGTGTTCTTGTAGTGTTTTGGTGTGTTCATTCATTAAAATTGCTTAATTTGAACTACTGGATAATTTGATTTTTTTTCAAGCAAAAGAACAACTTTGAGTTAACAGGCGTAGACTGTATGCATTCCCAGTACCGTGTGCCAGTCATGGACAAATGACAGACAAAAAGGTGATTGCAAACAAGCTTAATTTGTGGCTGCATATAAGTTTGTATTTTACAGTTTTTCCCTCTGTCTTGTTTTTGAAAAAAAAATTCTAAACTCGTAGTGAATATTTAGCAGATCTCCCATGGCGTTGCTCAAGGGTTTATAGGAGTGTTATACCGTAAAACACAAATGATATATAATATCTATCAATCTATATATTGTTAAAAGTGCACTTTCTGTCCATCAACCCTACTTGCTGTGTCGTAAACATGACCCACGTTGTTCTGAGGTAGATTTTCCTTTTTGCACCAAGGCGTATGAGCGTGGAGGGCAGAAGCCCTTATTGCAAAATCAGGTGCAAAATGCTTTCAATTTTCCATCTATTCAAACACATAATTCCGAGAAAGTGCAATTTTTAAAAAATGTATTCATTGGATGTGGGTGTTGATGGCAAGGCCAGCATTTATTGCCCAACACCAAACTGAGTAGCTTGCTAGGGCAGACTGGGTAAGGGTGACAGATTTCATTCCAAAAGGGCATTAGTGAACCAGTTGGGTTTTTATGACAATCCGATAGTTTCATGGTCACCATTACTGATACTAGCTTTTTATTCCAGATGTATTTAATTAACTGAATTTAAATTCGCCAGCTGCCATGGTGGGATTTGAATTCATATCTCTGGATCATTAAGTCCAGGCCTCTAGGATTACTAGCCCAGTAACATACCCACTATGCTACCGTTCCCATAACTGCAGGTAAAAAAGCCATGAAACAGGCCAACCGCATTTGGGGTTTTTATAAGTAAGGGCATAGAGTACAACAGCAAAGAGGTAGTGAATAATTTGTACAAGGTAGTGGCTAAAATACCGTGTGCTGTTTTTGGTGCCCCATTTAAAAAACAGGACATTAAAGCCATAGACAATGCACAGTGTAGATTCATCAGGATGATGCCAAGGACGAGAGAATATATAATTATGATGAGGAGAAACTCAAAACTATTTTCAATGGAACAATGAAGGCTAAAAGGAGATTGAATTGAGGATTTACAGTTATAAAGGGGTTTGATAGGGAAAATCTATTTTGTCTGGTTGGGGAGTCAGTGATGGGGAAAGTTATAAATTTAAAATTCTGACTGAGAGTGAGGTTAGGAGAATTTTTTTCATGCAGAGAGTTGTTACAGCATGGAATATTTTGTCACATTGAATGGTTGAGGAAAAGACTTGCATCTTTTAAGGGAAGAGTAGATAAACATTTGAAGAAGAGGATGATAAAGGGCTACGGAGAGAATGACTAGGGCAATAGTTTACTGTTCCTGCATTAACAACAACAACTTTTATTTATATAGCGCCTTTAACATAGTAAAACGTCCCAAGGCGTTTCACAGGAGCGTTATAAAACAGAATTTGACACCGAGCCACATAAGGAGAAATTAGGGCAGATGACCAAAAGCATGGTCAAAGAGGTAGGTTATAAGGAGCGTCTTAAAGGAGGAGCGAGAGGTAGAGAGAGAGCGCGGTTTAGGGAGGGAGTTCCAGAGCTTAGGGCCTTGGCAGCTGAAGGCACGACTGCCAGTGGTTGAGCGATTAAAATCGGGTCTGCTCAAGAGGCCAGAATTAGAGGAGCGCAGATATCTCAGAGGGTTGTGGGGCTAGAGGAGATTACAGAGATAGCGAGGGGCGAGGCTCTGGAGGGATTTGAAAACAAGGATGAGAATTTTAAAATTGAGGCTTTACTTAACCGGGAGCCCATGTAGGTCAGGGAGCACAGGAATGATGGGTGAACGGGACTTGGCGCGAGTTAGGACACGGGCAGCCGAGTTTTGGATAAGCTCATCTTTACGGAGGGTAGAACTAGGGAGGCCGGCCAGGAGTGCATTGGAATAGTCAATCAATGTTAAAAATTAAATCAATTGAAAGTAAATTATGTATCTACAAAGTGTACACACTTGCAAATATTTGTTTATTAAAATGAAGTACAATAGTTTTGTGTATCTGTTCACAAATAGAATGAGGAGAATAGAATGAGGATCTGTTTGTCCCATTAAATCTGATACAGTTGAATGTAGCGCTCAGATTACAGCACAGGGGCGTCAGTGTAAACCAAACATACACTGGAGCATGCCTTCAGTTCAGGATTCTGTTTGTAGAGTGAACAATCTCATAAGCTACTGGGGGAAAAATCCTTGCAATTCTGAATCACAGATGACTGCACACTTTGGTAATGGAATCAAAAAAGATTGCAATATTCCTTATGGAGTCATGTGAGTCCACAATTGTTGCTCTGATAACAACAACAACTTACATTTTGTGGTAAACCACTGTTTGTATTCCACTGTGTACATGTCTGTACATGCCTCGGCTGACTCCTCCCACGAGTCCAGGTATAAAGGTGACTGCTCCACAGTCCCTCTGTATTCTGGACTGGTCGACCACTCGAGGCACACCTTCATTCTCTTGTTAATAAAAGCCTGTTAGTTACTCGCTTAACCTCAGTCTTTTGAGTGATTGATAGCGCATCACATTTGTATGCCATTTTTAATATAGAAAACATCTCCAAGCAGTTAACGCCCAGGAAGCATGTTTTGTAAGAAATATAACACTGTAAATGAAACATTTAAAAGCGGTAACCCATTCTCGGAACTTTAATTCCATTTACAAACTGCTGCAGTTTATGTCATTTGAGTCCCTCAATTAGGTTACAAGCTTGTGATTCACTCTCTGGTGGTGTGGTGGATGAACCAGCAGGTTTTATGCTGCAGTCGTGGTCGAAGGGCTATTTAAATTATAATGTCAAGTGCTGTGTGCCTGTCCCCTTTTTCAGCATTAAATCTGCTTAATCATTCAACAGCCATTAATGAGCGGTGCAGAGATGAGCATTTTATATTTATTGAAGGTAAACATTTTTGCTCGAGTGTGGTTTTGTAAAATATCATGGCCTAGAAATTGGAGAAGGCCTGAAACCAGGCGGGCGCATTAATCAGTGCTATGTGCCCATTCAAAGTGGTGCAGGCAGCATGCAAAATTCATGCTGCCTGCTCATTATAATGATTGCAGCGCAGATCTCAGTGCTTAACGCGCTGCTGATTGGCTTAGCGTTCAACAGGGGGGTGGGGCCAATAGCGGGTGCAGTCTAATGGCCAATAAAGTTTGACCTAGGCTCTCTGCACTATTTAAAGGGGAGATGCTTTGTTGTCGAAGCACCTCATTGTCAGTATGAACAGTGCAATGGCCCAACAGCCAAGGGAAAGGGCAAGGAGATTTTCCGATGCGGCACTGGAGGCCTTGGTCCTGGGGGTAAAAGACACTGTGAGGTCCACTACCCGCAGAGGCGCAGGAGGCCTTCAAGGCTGGATACCAGAAGGCTGTGGGAGGAGATCGCTCAAGCTGTCACTTCAAGGAGTGTTGCCCCAAGGACATGGATTCAGTGCTGGAAAAAGTTTAATGACCTCACACAGCTGGTCAAGGTGAGTGAAGGCATCATCAAATGTCATATCCCACCATCTGCACCACAAACCTCACGCACTGCTCAATGTACCGCACCCCCATCACTCACCTACCAACAATCTCTACCTATTACCACTCATTCCTCACAATCATAGCTTCACCTCACCCTCACACACTTACCACTGCTGCAAGACTCACACCCACATCTCACACCTTGCACACACGGCCAGCTACTCAACCATGGCAGGCACATCACCCAAACACTTTGCAGCACTCTCACTGACGCACTTCCCTTTCTCTTGCAGGCAAAGGTGGCGCACAGCCGCCGGGAGCATCAGCAGATGGGTGGAGGGCAAGCCAGACTTCAGAACTTGATGGAGTTGGGGGAAGCAGTTCTCGAAATAATTGGAGGGGCAGTCTCAGAATCCGTGGCAAGCGGGGAAGTTAAAAGCATTGCTGATGATGACGGTATGCTCATATGTAATCCTTCTTCTCACATCCCACTTCCCCCTCATCCCACAATCTCTTTTCACTTACAAGCTGCTGATGGTGTATGCATGGATATTTTGCTTTACCCCCATCCCCTCACCGCAACCAGAACTTTGTGCGTTTCTCCTTTCAGTTACCCAAGGACTGCCAGCAGCCCAGCTTGTCCCTGAAGTGATGGAACAGGACAGAGATAGAGGAGAAGAAGACACACCGGCACTGCACTTGCAGACACCAGCTCAGAAAATGGCACTGTGCGTACTTTAGAGGGTAGTATCGAGGCGGGATCTGCACATGGTGAGTCACCAGGCACAAATGAGCTGCAGCTAGGCCCAGGGGAAAGGGTAGCTCGGTTGCCAGCTCCCCGGAGGGCGAGTTTGTGCACGAGTTCTGCAGCACAGGACTCATATGATGACCTCGGTGGGGCGGCCTTCAGAAGAAGGTGATGGGCATGCACACAGAAATGCTTGGTGCAATGGCAAGCCTGCCAGAGAGCCTGTTGTCAGTGTCAAGGAGCATGGAGGAGTCTGGTTCCAACATTGCACGGGGCTTTGCGCGGAGCTTGGAATCCATAATTTCCAGGATGGGCAACTCCATTAGAGGACTTGTGGACTCAACCATGACGCTGGGTGCGATGGGCGATGTCGCAGCTTCTATTGCAGCACAGGCGGAAGTGATCCAACGTCTCAGTGCTGCAGATGAAGCTCAGACTTCTGCCATCGTGGCTGGGTTTACGAGTGTGGAAAGGGGCTTGCAGGGTCTCACAGCACTCCAGCAACCTGTCCTCCAACAGATGGCTGGGAATGCTGAGGCGCCACCCGGGGGATTGGCAGTGGCTCTGTGGAGCACAAACCTGCTGTCCTCTCTCAGGATGACAGCATTCCTACTCCTACCACTGCCACTCCGCCAGTGCCCTTGCTACTGCCTGTCATCCAGCCAGCCCAGACTGCTACCACCCATGCCAATGAGAAGCAAGACGTTCTCCACTTGCAGCAACACTCCCCGTCACCTCAGCAACTTTAATTAACTGTAGAAAGTTCCAAACAGTTGCACAAACTTACACAAAGCCAGTGGAAATGAAAAAGCAAGTCAGCTGCAAGTTGTTGCTGATCCCTTTAAATAGCGATGGTGGGGGGGTCTGTCCTGCTGCTGAACGCATGGTCAGCTGGTCGTGATTAGGAAAGGGTGTTAATTGGAGCGACGATGTTGAAAATGGCAGGTCATGCGTCAAATCAGCATCGCTCACTCATTGACGTCACGATCTGCCTCATCTAAATATCTGTAGTGAGCGCAGGCAACGGCAGCGCTGCTGACCTGCCCAAAATGGCGTCTGCCCCAGGACCCGCTGGAAGTGTGCAGAAGTGAGGCAGCCGCCATTATTTCTTCCAAACCTTCTGGCCTTAATGGCCAGCGCTAAAGGCTCTAATTTCGTGGCCCATATATTTTCTGCAGCTTTCTTTCAAACAACTTAAAAAACTCAAATCTAAACAAAACAAATGGAAATATGGGATTTGTTATTAAACAAGGGGGAGGATGATTTGCTCATTGCTGCTTCATCTGCTCAGGTGCCCTATCACTTGATGGCACTAATGTTCCAACGCGTTTTCAGTGGCATCGCACCTCAGGAAGGACCTATTAGCCTTGGATGGGGTGCAGCGCAGACACGCCAGAATGATACCGGGGCTTAGAGGGTTAAATTATAAGGACAGGCTGCATAAACTTGGCTTTTATTCCCTTTATAGGAGACTGAGGGTTGATCTGATCGAGGTATTTAAAATGTTAAAAGGATTTTCTCTGGTTGGGACCCAAGAACAAGTGGACATAATCTTAAAATTAGAGCTGGGAGCACGTTTTTTACACAAAGGGTGGTAGAAATTTGGAACTTTCTTCCCCAAAAGGCTGTGGATGATGGGAGAATTGGAGCCCTCAAGTCTGGGATAGATAGAATTGTGTTCGGTAAAATGATCAAGGGATATGGAGCAAAGGCAGGAAAATGGAGTTGAGCCATGATCTAATTGAATGGCCGAGCACGCTTGAGGGAATGAATGGCCTACTCCTGCTCCGAATGTTCCTATGTTCCTATTTGCACCCTCTTTATGTCTTTCCAAGAACACAAGACAAGAAGGACCTGAATTGCAACCCAATCTAATTTGCTGCATTTGAAAGGCTGTTGCAATAAAACATGCTAAAACACACATCACCATATTAATAAAAAAGAATGTCAATTTACCTGTGATCCTTTGTGATCATTAAAGGTATTTCACATTATTGTTGTAAAATATGCTGAGTTAAATAGAGTTATCAAATTCCTCTTGATATAGCATAGTATTGGATTTATAAAGGAGATGATTTTTGTGGATATTAAGTGATTCAGAGCAAAGGTTTTCTGCAAAGTGCAAAAGAACCTCAAATGAACTGAACAAATCACTCCGTGCAGTATTGTACAGCTTTTATATAGCTGTCAGAAATAATTCATGCTATAAGCCACGCAAAAGCACTCAAGAATATGCCCTAATCTTTATTTTTTTCCCTTGTTTTTCTCTCCAGACGTTGACTGAACCTGCTGCATTTGCAGATGAAACAAACTGTCAGTGCAAGGCCCCTCACGAAAGATTGACCATTGCTCAGGCCCGTTTTGGAACACCAAGTTAGTCTTTGATTTTCTACAGATAAATTTCTTCTTATTACGCTTGCAATATTTTCAAGGTAGCTGTGCCGATACAAATTGTGCCTAGGGACTAAGATCTGAAAAATATTTTATTGACTTCATAAGATCGCAGCCAAAGCCACTTGTCAGTGAAACCCACAGCCACCCTTTGTGCCTCTCTCGGCATTCTCCGAAGGGGTACCTGTTGCTGCCTCCTTAAAAGCAGCAATCTCACTGCACCATCTACTCTCTTGCCGACCTACCCACCCTGGAGAGCAAAGATAACCACTGGCTTCTCCACTACCAACCATCTCCTTAAACCCTTCTCCCCACCACCTCTCCACCCTCGCCACCAACAACAGTGCGAGGACCTCATGCACTTCTTTGTCACTAAGATTGTGGGCACTCATTTTCTGCCCGCATCCCGCCTGGGCCTGGATGTTAGTGAAGCTCAGGCCTCCTGTTGGCACTATCAAATGACAGGCGCTCAGCCTGCCAACTCCCCAATAGGTAAAATCTATCCCCATGTTTCAATCTCTTCAGTCAGAGTTTGTCCACTCTCACAGGACTGAAGGGGCCCTAATCAAAGTGACTGTGACTGTGGTGCATTTTCCATCTTCCTCCTCCTTGACCTCTCTGCAACCTTTGACATGGTTGACCAAACCATCATACTTGAAAGCCTCTTCTCCATTGTGCGGCTCAGTGGAACTGCTCTCGGTTGGTTAACTCTTACCCATCCAAGCAGAACCAGAGCATCTCCAGCAATAATTTCTCTTCCTACCCCGCACTGTTATCTCTGGCGAACCCAAGAACCTATCCTTGGTTCCCTTTTATTCCTCATCTACATGCTGCCCTTTGGTGACATTATCCAAAGACATGGGGTCAGCATCCACATGTATGCTGACAACACCCAGCTCTACCTCTCCACCACCTGTCTCGCCTGTTGTAGAACCCGCCCAATTTTCATCCCCCTGCTTTCAATAGGATGATAATCGGGTAGGTTCTACCAGGGGTAGGCGATACATTCCCCAGATTACTGCCCAGCCCGTGAAGGTAAAAATGACAAAATAAAACAATAGTTTTACTGTGAAATAGATTACTTAAAGTCATTGCATTATGCGACTGGAAAATAGCCAAAAAGTAGCTTTGTCAAACACTTCATCATGAACCCCCTTTAAAGCAAACTCCCAGCTGGCCCTTTGTTGCAAAGAACACCAATTCCGATTATAGCGGAATTCATGTATACTATCACACTACTGTATCACTTTAACAGTACTACAACTGTTAAAATGTAATAAAGCTAGCTCTCCCAATGGCTAGGTTGGTAGATGTACTGCCCAGTATTCAACAGTACCATGTAGACTGGAAATCCCAGCTTCAGTATCTGGTCTGTGCTGAGTTAGTCAATCTTGGCCAAGGTGGTGAAAAGGGTACTATGAGTGGACTTAGTATCCATGGGCTAGGAAAAGATCAGCTTTTGAAAAATCATGCAGTCCTTATCGTCATTCAGTGATCCCAGCTAGAAAAGTCTACATGTGTGGTTAGGTGCGAACAGGATTAGGGTTGTCCATGGTGCAATCTACTGTTGAACAGCTTGTTGGCACTCACTGTTTAACTTTACCTGAGTGAGGTACCTGAAAATTGCTGGTAGGTACAGTCTAACCCTAGCAAGAACCAGTGTCTTAGGTGATGAGAATAGAAAAAATATTGTGATAAAGCTTAAGATATCACCTGAAGCATTGCTGTGTTGTATTTAAACTTTATTAGTGCAAAATGTTTAATGGCTCCCAATTCCATGGCATCTTCTAATCCTGTGCTGGTTTATCCTTTTACAGTTGATAGACCAGT
The DNA here is from genome assembly GCF_052327205.1 of Somniosus microcephalus. Lineage (NCBI taxonomy): Eukaryota > Metazoa > Chordata > Chondrichthyes > Squaliformes > Somniosidae > Somniosus > Somniosus microcephalus. Next base: position 55,054,418 of record NC_141000.1, read on the forward strand.
GAGAGTTTATGCAGATGGAATATTCGATCTCTTTCACTCAGGTCATGCTCGGGCCCTCATGCAGGCCAAAAATCTTTTCCCAAATACCTACTTACTCGTGGGAGGTAAGAACTGAGGGACAACCTACTTGGAATAAAGTGTGCAAAGCCAACTGAAGACAGTGCCACCTGTGTGTGACTCAAAGAGAGGTTTAGAAACTGTGAGGACTGTGCACATCAAAAAAGTGCGACGGATATTTCTTCAATGTATTTTTTTGGCCCCGTTTTCCCCATTGGATCTGCAGTGCTGCCACTCACTGGTGTGCTTCTGTTGGGCAAGCAGCGCAGTCAGTCTGCTCCATGGTTTCTATGGGAGATGGCCCGTCCTTTTAGCTTCCCCTTCCAATGGGTGAAACACTGCTGCCACGGCTCAGCTGAGAGCTAATTCTGTCACCGTCTCCATTCCCGAGTATCCATCAGTCACTAAGTTCAAATGTGAATAGTACATCAATTTGAAACTGTTAATAAATGTGCCTGCTTTACATATTAACGCCCGTACATCTTTGATGTTGTTTTCTAGATGTTTCCATTATACAACAGCTCGCACACTCATGCTTGCCAAGTGTCACTCAGTTTTTGGTTTAAAAATATAACCACTCTTGATGATGTCACTCTGAAATATAAGCACAGCTTCACATCCTTAAATGGATTTGCAATCTGTGTCATTCTTGCTTTTCGCAAATGTCACTTCTATTATTCCCTCAGTGTTGACAGTTCTGCTCATATCCTCCTACAGATCCATTGCTCGGTAATCAAAATGTTCTTGCAACAAGCAATTTTTTTCTTTGATGCAAGTATTAAGGAATACATTAGTGTTAATGACAAGATAAAGTACTGTCAGGTATATTAATAGTTTGATGGTAAGATAAAGTTATAGATCTTACATTGCAAGTGATGGTTAAATAACAGCGCACACAATCAATCTTGTACCCAACACATCTGAGCAAAGGAAGAGTCATGTAGGAATAGACATGCAGATTATTTGTGATGTAACTAGTCTTTAATATATGTATAGACAAAAAAGACAGCATAAAATATCTATGAAACAAAAGTTCTTCATCTGAATAGTGTAACTGCTTATTTTGTGCGGTTTCCCTCTTCCTTGGTCCCCCTCACCACGACATGCCCCATTCCTATACAGGTAGCCTTGTCCTACCCATTCCGCACTGCTGCTTTTTAACCAGCAGCTAGAAGCTGCCCGAGAGTGGGCCTAAGTGACTTGACTTCCTGCTCGCCCTTCCTACATGCAAGCGACAGACCTACGCTTGACACCTTTGCTTGCTATCCTCCCCTAATGCATTGCCTAAGAATGGGAAATAATAGGTACAAAGCAGCATCATATTACCCACTACCACAGTGTGCTAGTGCTACTGTCATTATTAAATTGGAGGGCAGTAAGTTATATTATAAAATCCGTAACAAATTCATACTTTTATAAAATAATTTTTCTTGAAGTTGTGTGTACAGACATCTGCTAAAAGGTGAATTGGTGACAGTCATTGAAAATGGGTGGTAGGACTAGTATTGATGTCTATGTGGGATGCCTGTGTAATGGATATTTTATAAGGATTGCTTGTGTGTGTTTGGTCTCAGTGTGCAGCGATGATCTAACACACCAGTACAAAGGTTTCACTGTCATGAATGAGATTGAGCGGTATGATGCCCTGAGACATTGTCGCTATGTTGATGAGGTTATCAGGGATGCACCGTGGACGCTGTCTCCAGAGTTTCTTGAAAAACATAAGGTATGTTTCTCAACTGTCCTTTCCCCTCCTACCAAGTGTCTGTGCGCTTTGAACAGATTTTTGCCTGGGTTAACTTTTATGGCTTTCGACTGATTTTATAATTTGATAAAGTCAGTGGTATATTACTCCATATCCAGATTATACTACAAGGGAACATTCTTTCCTAAGTGACACATCATCTCTAAACTCATTTAGACATCCAATAATAATAGAAAACACCCTCTACTGACAGATCACTGAAATGCAGTATGTGGTTCAAACTTACTTTGGCGCGTAGTTCCTGTTCACTAACCTTAGTTTCTGATGTCACAATTTTACAACTAATTTTTCTGCCAACATTTATAATGGAAATTCCCTATGTAAACATTTAGAATGGGAAAAGCCATTAAAGGTATGTTAAGTTTTCCAATTAAATGTAAAAACCCTATCCACCTGTCACATTTTAGTTGCAGGCTTCCCACCACTGGCTGTGCTGTGGCGCGAATTGCCCAGCTCCATCCATCAATTTGTTTACTTGATTTGCCGGTTCCATTAATTTAAATTGCTTAAATTTAAAACCTGCTGCCATTGCTTCTCTCCTATTACCTGCTGGTCCAGTCAATTAGTAGCAGGACTCCAGTAGGAGCAGAACGTTCCCACTCTTGGTGCCACTGGATCTGACAACCAAATGCTTCCTGAAGCTTCCCACCACCCACCATTGCTTTGTTCAATAGAGGCCCATTCCTAAAGGTTTCAAGATATTTCCTTTGCCAACTGCTCGTGCTTTTTTCTGTTTCCTTCCTAACCTGGTCCCTCAGATTTCTCCCCTTCCGACACTCAAACTCACTCCCTGACATTTCTCCCAATGCTCCCACTCTTAGCGCTACTGACTGAATCCTGAGGACATCAGCAAACAGTTGGCGTACTGCAGCCCAAAACCCACTAATAGTACCAGAACCCCAATGGAAACTGCCGATTACCTGCTCCTCAATCACACTTCTGATCACCCCTTACACTTCCTGCTACTACACCTTCCTACAGCCCCACTCCCCTGACTGGGGCCACACACCAGCAACCATTTCTCACAGAGCAGCCCTGCACTTCACTATAGATCTGCTCCGCAGTTCAGGAAGGTTACCAGCAGGCAATAGGGGAACATCAATCCCGCTCTCACCAATGGTCCCAGAGCCCTGATACCGCAGTGGACCACACGACCCCGGCAACCCTTACCAAAGACCCCAGAGCATCAAAGCCACATTACTCCAACTGTCCCTAAGCAGGCCTACAACTAAAACCAAAACCCTAGCGGGCCTACTATCCAAGGTGAGCCCATAATATATATAGTTAGGGAAGATATCGATTTAACAATATTGTAAACAATTTGAAGAATAAAATACTACTATTACAGTAATAAAACAACCAGCTAATCGAAGGTGATGAACCAGAGTATAATATATTTTCTAGAGGCCTATTTAATATATTTTTAAAAGTCTTCATTATAGAACGCACTTCATTTCAATGTCTCACTTACTCCTTAAAACATTTTCATTATTACATTTTACTATAAAACAATAAGGGGTAATTTAGACTTTGGGTAATAGTGTAAAACATGCGCTATTGATTCAGCTGCCTGTTGTACATCTCTCGATTGACTTCAATGGAAATGAAAATCGGGAGAGATGTGTAACGGGCAGCTGAATCAATATCGCCCATTATACTCTCGCGCCCAAAGTCAAAATTACCCCCAAGTGTATATCTTGACTCACTATGAACAATGCCATAAGAGACCTGCTAGTATATTATTAGAAGTCTTGAGTATGGCACGCACTTCTAGTCCACATCAAGCTTGCTTCCTGTTTCACGAACTTTGAGTAACACATCCCAAACATTACATTCTCTCATTTACTCGCCAACAACACATCATGTCCATTTCCTTATACAACATAATTTCTCCTGGTTTCCTGCAATGGGATCCACTAATATATATATTTATAAACTGGGCAAGATTGTACAAAGGTGCTAAATGTGGTTAGCAGCACAAACAGCTTGGCACCATTCCCTCTCCCCTTACATCTCCATTACTGCCAATGCAGGAATTTAGAGAGTTCTTGTTCGGGAGGAGGGGTGGATGAGAGTAATGATGGAACCAACGAAAAGCGAATATGTTCTTGGTAAGTAGCAATAATGCCAATGAGCCAATGGTGCACAAAAACCAGGTGCACAAAAACCAGCGTAAAGGCAGCATTGTAGTGGGACTGGTATCCTATTCAAATGGATCAGGGAAGAGGAGGAACAGCACCTTTAATTCATGTTGTAATTGTTTCCTGTTTCCCTTTCTCTGCCCACCCACATACACTGTAATCCTACATGTTGTAATTGTTTCCTGTTTCCCTTTCTCTGCCCACCCACATGCACTGTAATCCTACATGTTGTAATTGTTTCCTGATTCCCTTTCTCTGCCCACCCACACGCACTGTAACCCTACATGTTGTAATTGTTTCCTGTTTCCCTTTCTCTGCCCACCCACATACACTGCAATCCTACATGTTGTAATTGTTTCCTGTTTCCCTTTCTCTGCCCACCCACATACACTGTAATCCTACATGTTGTAATTGTTTCCTGTTTCCCTTTCTCTGCCCACCCACACGCACTGTAATCCTACAAGTTGTAATTGTTTCCTGTTTCCCTTTCTCTGCCCACCCACATACACTGTAATCCTACATGTTGTAATTGTTTCCTGTTTCCCTTTCTCTGCCCACCCACACACACTGTAATCCTACATGTTGTAATTGTTTCCTGTTTCCCTTTCTCTGCCCACCCACACACACTGTAATCCTACATGTTGTAATTGTTTCCTGTTTCCCTTTCTCTGCCCACCCACATGCTCTGTAATCCTACATGTTGTAATTGTTTCCTGTTTCCCTTTCTCTGCCCACCCACACACACTGTAATCCTACATGTTGTAATTGTTTCCTGTTTCCCTTTCTCTGCCCACCCACACACACTGTAATCCTACATGTTGTAATTGTTTCCTGTTTCCCTTTCTCTGCCCACCCACATGCTCTGTAATCCTACATGTTGTAATTGTTTCCTGTTTCCCTTTCTCTGCCCACCCACACACACTGTAATCCTACATGTTGTAATTGTTTCCTGTTTCCCTTTCTCTGCCCACCCACACACACTGTAACCCTACATGTTGTAATTGTTTCCTGTTTCCCTTTCTCTGCCCACCCACATACACTGTAATCCTACATGTTGTAATTGTTTCGTGTTTCCCTTTCTCTGCCCACCCACACACACTGTAATCCTACATGTTGTAATTGTTTCCTGTTTCCCTTTCTCTGCCCACCCACACGCACTGTAATCCTACATGTTGTAATTGTTTCGTGTTTCCCTTTCTCTGCCCACCCACACACACTGTAATCCTACATGTTGTAATTGTTTCCTGATTCCCTTTCTCTGCCCACCCACACACACTGTAATCCTACATGTTGTAATTGTTTCCTGATTCCCTTTCTCTGCCCACCCACATACACTGTAATCCTACATGTTGTAATTGTTTCCTGATTCCCTTTCTCTGCCCACCCACATACACTGTAATCCTACATGTTGTAATTGTTTCCTGTTTCCCTTTCTCTGCCCACCCACACACACTGTAATCCTACATGTTGTAATTGTTTCCTGATTCCCTTTCTCTGCCCACCCACACACACTGTAATCCTACATGTTGTAATTGTTTCCTGTTTCCCTTTCTCTGCCCACCCACATGCACTGTAATCCTACATGTTGTAATTGTTTCCTGTTTCCCTTTCTCTGCCCACCCACACACACTGTAATCCTACATGTTGTAATTGTTTCCTGATTCCCTTTCTCTGCCCACCCACATACACTGTAATCCTACATGTTGTAATTGTTTCCTGTTTCCCTTTCTCTGCCCACCCACATGCACTGTAATCCTACATGTTGTAATTGTTTCCTGTTTCCCTTTCTCTGCCCACCCACACACACTGTAATCCTACATGTTGTAATTGTTTCCTGATTCCCTTTCTCTGCCCACCCACATACACTGTAATCCTACATGTTGTAATTGTTTCCTGTTTCCCTTTCTCTGCCCACCCACATGCACTGTAATCCTACATGTTGTAATTGTTTCCTGATTCCCTTTCTCTGCCCACCCACATACACTGTAATCCTACATGTTGTAATTGTTTCCTGTTTCCCTTTCTCTGCCCACCCACATGCACTGTAATCCTACATGTTGTAATTGTTTCCTGTTTCCCTTTCTCTGCCCACCCACACACACTGTAATCCTACATGTTGTAATTGTTTCCTGATTCCCTTTCTCTGCCCACCCACATACACTGTAATCCTACATGTTGTAATTGTTTCCTGTTTCCCTTTCTCTGCCCACCCACATACACTGTAATCCTACATGTTGTAACTGTTTCCTGTTTCCCTTTCTCTGCCCACCCACATACACTGTAATCCTACATGTTGTAATTGTTTCCTGTTTCCCTTTCTCTGCCCACCCACATGCACTGTAACCCTACATGTTGTAATTGTTTCCTGTTTCCCTTTCTCTGCCCACCCACACGCACTGTAATCCTACATGTTGTAATTGTTTCCTGTTTCCCTTTCTCTGCCCACCCACACGCACTGTAACCCTACATGTTGTAATTGTTTCCTGTTTCCCTTTCTCTGCCCACCCACATACACTGTAATCCTACATGTTGTAATTGTTTCCTGTTTCCCTTTCTCTGCCCACCCACATACACTGTAATCCTACATGTTGTAATTGTTTCCTGTTTCCCTTTCTCTGCCCACCCACATACACTGTAATCCTACATGTTGTAATTGTTTCCTGTTTCCCTTTCTCTGCCCACCCACATGCACTGTAATCCTACATGTTGTAATTGTTTCCTGTTTCCCTTTCTCTGCCCACCCACACGCACTGTAATCCTACATGTTGTAATTGTTTCCTGTTTCCCTTTCTCTGCCCACCCACATACACTGTAATCCTACATGTTGTAATTGTTTCCTGTTTCCCTTTCTCTGCCCACCCACATGCACTGTAATCCTACATGTTGTAATTGTTTCCTGTTTCCCTTTCTCTGCCCACCCACATACACTGTAATCCTACATGTTGTAATTGTTTCCTGTTTCCCTTTCTCTGCCCACCCACATACACTGTAATCCTACATGTTGTAATTGTTTCCTGTTTCCCTTTCTCTGACCACCCACACACACTGTAATCCGACATGTTGTAATTGTTTCCTGTTTCCCTTTCTCTGCCCACCCACATGCACTGTAATCCTACATGTTGTAATTGTTTCCTGTTTCCCTTTCTCTGCCCACCCACATGCACTGTAATCCTACATGTTGTAATTGTTTCCTGTTTCCCTTTCTCTGCCCACCCACATACACTGTAATCCGACATGTTGTAATTGTTTCCTGTTTCCCTTTCTCTGCCCACCCACATGCACTGTAATCCTACATGTTGTAATTGTTTCCTGTTTCCCTTTCTCTGCCCACCCACATACACTGTAATCCGACATGTTGTAATTGTTTCCTGTTTCCCTTTCTCTGCCCACCCACACACACTGTAATCCTACATGTTGTAATTGTTTCCTGTTTCCCTTTCTCTGCCCACCCACATACACTGTAATCCTACATGTTGTAATTGTTTCCTGTTTCCCTTTCTCTGCCCACCCACACACACTGTAATCCGACATGTTGTAATTGTTTCCTGTTTCCCTTTCTCTGCCCACCCACATGCACTGTAATCCTACATGTTGTAATTGTTTCCTGTTTCCCTTTCTCTGCCCACCCACATACACTGTAATCCTACATGTTGTAATTGTTTCCTGTTTCCCTTTCTCTACCCACCCACATACACTGTAATCCTACATGTTGTAATTGTTTCCTGTTTCCCTTTCTCTACCCACCCACATGCACTGTAATCCTACATGTTGTAATTGTTTCCTGTTTCCCTTTCTCTGCCCACCCACACGCACTGTAATCCTACATGTTGTAATTGTTTCCTGATTCCCTTTCTCTGCCCACCCACATACACTGTAATCCTACATGTTGTAATTGTTTCCTGATTCCCTTTCTCTGCCCACCCACATACACTGTAATCCTACATGTTGTAATTGTTTCCTGTTTCCCTTTCTCTGCCCACCCACACACACTGTAATCCTACATGTTGTAATTGTTTCCTGTTTCCCTTTCTCTGCCCACCCACATACACTGTAATCCTACATGTTGTAATTGTTTCCTGTTTCCCTTTCTCTGCCCACCCACATACACTGTAATCCGACATGTTGTAATTGTTTCCTGTTTCCCTTTCTCTGCCCACCCACATGCACTGTAATCCTACATGTTGTAATTGTTTCCTGTTTCCCTTTCTCTGCCCACCCACATGCACTGTAATCCTACATGTTGTAATTGTTTCCTGTTTCCCTTTCTCTGCCCACCCACATACACTGTAATCCTACATGTTGTAATTGTTTCCTGTTTCCCTTTCTCTGCCCACCCACATACACTGTAATCCGACATGTTGTAATTGTTTCCTGTTTCCCTTTCTCTGCCCACCCACATGCACTGTAATCCTACATGTTGTAATTGTTTCCTGTTTCCCTTTCTCTGCCCACCCACATACACTGTAATCCTACATGTTGTAATTGTTTCCTGTTTCCCTTTCTCTGCCCACCCACATACACTGTAATCCTACATGTTGTAATTGTTTCCTGTTTCCCTTTCTCTGCCCACCCACATACACTGTAATCCGACATGTTGTAATTGTTTCCTGTTTCCCTTTCTCTGCCCACCCACATGCACTGTAATCCTACATGTTGTAATTGTTTCCTGTTTCCCTTTCTCTGCCCACCCACATGCACTGTAATCCTACATGTTGTAATTGTTTCCTGTTTCCCTTTCTCTGCCCACCCACATACACTGTAATCCTACATGTTGTAATTGTTTCCTGTTTCCCTTTCTCTGCCCACCCACATACACTGTAATCCGACATGTTGTAATTGTTTCCTGTTTCCCTTTCTCTGCCCACCCACATGCACTATAATCCTACATGTTGTAATTGTTTCCTGTTTCCCTTTCTCTGCCCACCCACATACACTGTAATCCTACATGTTGTAATTGTTTCCTGTTTCCCTTTCTCTGCCCACCCACATACACTGTAATCCTACATGTTGTAATTGTTTCCTGTTTCCCTTTCTCTGCCCACCCACACACACTGTAATCCTACATGTTGTAATTGTTTCCTGTTTCCCTTTCTCTGCCCACCCACATACACTGTAATCCTACATGTTGTAATTGTTTCCTGTTTCCCTTTCTCTGCCCACCCACACACACTGTAATCCTACATGTTGTAATTGTTTCCTGTTTCCCTTTCTCTGCCCACCCACATACACTGTAATCCTACATGTTGTAATTGTTTCCTGTTTCCCTTTCTCTGCCCACCCACACACACTGTAATCCTACATGTTGTAATTGTTTCCTGTTTCCCTTTCTCTGCCCACCCACACACACTGTAATCCTACATGTTGTAATTGTTTCCTGTTTCCCTTTCTCTGCCCACCCACACACACTGTAATCCTACATGTTGTAATTGTTTCCTGTTTCCCTTTCTCTGCCCACCCACACACACTGTAATCCTACATGTTGTAATTGTTTCCTGATTCCCTTTCTCTGCCCACCCACATACACTGTAACCCTACATGTTGTAATTGTTTCCTGTTTCCCTTTCTCTGCCCACCCACACACACTGTAATCCTACATGTTGTAATTGTTTCCTGTTTCCCTTTCTCTGCCCACCCACATGCACTGTAATCCTACATGTTGTAATTGTTTCCTGTTTCCCTTTCTCTGCCCACCCACACACACTGTAATCCTACATGTTGTAATTGTTTCCTGTTTCCCTTTCTCTGCCCACCCACATGCACTGTAATCCTACATGTTGTAATTGTTTCCTGTTTCCCTTTCTCTGCCCACCCACATACACTGTAACCCTACATGTTGTAATTGTTTCCTGTTTCTCTTTCTCTGCCCACCCACATGCACTGTAATCCTACATGTTGTAATTGTTTCCTGTTTCCCTTTCTCTGCCCACCCACATACACTGTAACCCTACATGTTGTCATTGTTTCCTGTTTCCCTTTCTCTGCCCACCCACATACACTGTAATCCTACATGTTGTAATTGTTTCCTGTTTCTCTTTCTCTGCCCACCCACATGCACTGTAATCCTACATGTTGTAATTGTTTCCTGTTTCCCTTTCTCTGCCCACCCACATACACTGTAACCCTACATGTTGTAATTGTTTCCTGTTTCCCTTTCTCTGCCCACCCACACGCACTGTAATCCTACATGTTGTAATTGTTTCCTGTTTCCCTTTCTCTGCCCACCCACATACACTGTAACCCTACATGTTGTAATTGTTTCCTGTTTCCCTTTCTCTGCCCACCCACATACACTGTAATCCTACATGTTGTAATTGTTTCCTGTTTCCCTTTCTCTGCCCACCCACACACACTGTAATCCTACATGTTGTAATTGTTTCCTGTTTCCCTTTCTCTGCCCACCCACATGCACTGTAATCCTACATGTTGTAATTGTTTCCTGTTTCCCTTTCTCTGCCCACCCACACACACTGTAATCCTACATGTTGTAATTGTTTCCTGTTTCCCTTTCTCTGCCCACCCACATACACTGTAATCCTACATGTTGTAATTGTTTCCTGTTTCTCTTTCTCTGCCCACCCACATACACTGTAATCCTACATGTTGTAATTGTTTCCTGTTTCCCTTTCTCTGCCCACCCACATGCACTGTAATCCTACATGTTGTAATTGTTTCCTGTTTCCCTTTCTCTGCCCACCCACATACACTGTAACCCTACATGTTGTAATTGTTTCCTGTTTCCCTTTCTCTGCCCACCCACATACACTGTAATCCTACATGTTGTAATTGTTTCCTGTTTCCCTTTCTCTGCCCACCCACATACACTGTAATCCTACATTTGGTGTCACTCAACAGAGCCATACATGGAAACTGTCAGCAGTTTGCAAACCCAACCAGCATACCAGCATTTGCTCAACTAAAAAAATCAATGCATACTGAACCCTTTCTCCTTCAGTCCTGTTCCTGCCCAAGTCCTGCCACTAATGGCCTGGACCAGGCTCCTCTCTCAATGGCATTCCGACTGCTTAATGGAAAGGTTCCCGACTGCATACCTAGCTGAGAATTCTTGTGAGAGCATAAAGTATGCCGAGACCAGAATCCCTTTCATTAAGCAATAGAGGTGGAATTGAGGGGCGAGGGGCCTGATACAGTCCATTGGTGGAAGCCCAAAGGTAGGAGTAGGACTGAAGGGAGACTCAAGAGAGACCTAAGCTGAAGTCTACAAACTCCAACTTGTCCAAAGCTCCAACACAGATAATCTGCCGTCCACTAAATCCTATTAGTTCATCAAAATCCTTGTCCTCATTTATAAATCCCTGCATAGTCTTATTCTACTTAACCGCTTCAACCACCTCCAGCCTTATTACATCTAAGCTGTGCCCTTTGGTCCTGTGACTCTGGCCTCCTGTTCCTCTCCACTCCCCCAATCCATCATTGGTGGCAGAGCCTTCAGCCGTCTCAGCCGTACACTGGAACGCGCTACCTAAAACTCTCCACAACTCTACTGTTCTTCGACCATGCTTTTGGTCTTTTAACTCTTCCATTACTGCTTGACAGCCATTTCTCCTCAGTGAAGCATTTTGGGGCATTTACTAAGTTCAAAGTACTATACAAAAGCAAATTGTTATGTTTCGTAGGAGCTTTGTCATTAGAATTTTGACAGGGTGTTGTGAACTTGTTCTAATGAGCTATCCCATATGAAGTGTTACATAGGAACAGGAGTAGGCCATTCAGCCCCTCGAGCCTGTTCTGCCGTTCAGTTAGATCATAGCTGATCTGTACCTCAACTCCATTTACTCACTTTTGCACCATATCCCATGTACCCTTCTACCTAACAGAAATCTATCAATCTCAGTCTTGACCAGTGGTAACCTATACATCTCTTTCAGATACTGACAGACCTAGCATGCAATTCTATTTGGTTTTACTTTAGATTTCCAGCACTGTTGGTTTCACCAGTATTTCAGGGCATGCACAAGAGTAGCCCAGGGTGACTTGGTTTCCAATGTACCTCCCTCCTTATGCAGAAGCAACAAACACCAGTCCTAAGTCTATGCTTTTGAAACCACCATTGTCTCAGTATTGTAAATATAAAAATCTTTGCCAATTAGTAGGGGTAATTTTCATCTTCAGTGCCCGGGCAGTGATCTGACCGAGTGGATTGCCCGCCTGTGGTAGAAGACACCTAATTTTCGTCCCATTGATTTCCGTGGAATGAGGATCAGGAGGGCTCAACAAAGGGCGGACAATCACTCTGCCAGATTACTGCCACACTAGTGAGGGTGAAAACTACGCCCACTGAAACTTTGTAACACAGCATACTTCATTTGAACATCTCTGGTAAGGCTAGAAAAAAATTAAAAACCAGCTGTAACACACAGAGTACATTTGAATCTTCGATACGTGAGTAACTGATCAGTCTGAAATTGTTCACATTCCAACTTATTTATAACTACACTTTCTTTTAGATTGATTTTGTGGCACATGATGACATTCCGTACTCCTCTGCTGGATCGGATGATGTCTATAAACACATTAAGGAAGCTGGTATGTTGCAGTCAACCTCACCATCAGTTTTGATTAAGTTTTCTATAACGGATAATGGTTAGAAAGTTGGAAAGCAAGTGTACCCAAAATGTATTGGATGCAGCCTCTGTTCTTCAAACGTTTTCTTTGCTCTGGTTGTTTATTGTATACAGTGCAGCAACAACAACTTGCATTTAAATGCACCTTTATCGTAGAAAAATGTCCCAAGGCGCTTCACAGAGCTGTGAGGTACATGGACACTAAGTCAAAGCAGAGATTTGGAGGGGCGACCGAAGACTTGGTCAAAGAGCTGAGTTTTAAGGAGCATCTTGGAGGAGGGGAGAGAGGTGGAGATGCAGAGGAGCTGAGGGAGGCAATTCCACCGAAGGCATGGCCACCAATGGTGGTGTGAAGGGATAAACAAGAGACTGGAGTCAGATGAATGGAGAGTTTGGGGGATTTGTAGGGCAGGAGGAGGTGCTAGAGATAGTGAAGTGTGAGACCATGGAGGGATTTAAACACGAGGATGCAAATTTTAAGTATGAGGCATTGGAGGACTGGGAGCTGATGCAAATCAATGAAAAGGGGTGTGATGGGCGAGTGGGACTTGCTGCACAATGAGATACAGGCAGCAGAAGTTTAGATGCGCTGAGTTATATGGAGGATGGGAAGCCAGCCAGGAGACCATTGGAATAATCAAGGTGAAAAAGGCATGAATGAGGGCATCAGCAGTAGATGGGCTGAGGTAGGGGGGGAGGAGGACAATGTTATGAAGATGGATGTAGGCGGTCCTTGTGATGGTGAAGATATGGGGTCGGAAGCTCAGCTCAGGGTCAAACAGGACTCTGAAGTTGTGAACAGTCCAGTTCAACCTGATACTGTGGCATGGTGTCAGCAGTTTGTGGCAGTGGAAAAGAAAATGACTTCAGTCTTCCTGTTATTTAACTGGATTCGTCCAAGACTGGATGTCTGACATCATGGAGGCAGTAGAGAGGTCGAGAGAAGTGGTGGAGAGGTAGAGCTGGGTGTTATCTGTGCACATGTGGAAACTGACCCCATATCTTTATTTGTTTTAAAAAATTTTAATTCATTTTTGTGGGATGTGGGTGTCGCTGGCAAGGCCAGCATTTATTGCCCATCCCTAGTTGCCCTTGAGAAGGTGGTAGTGAGCCGCCTTCTTGGACGGCTGCAGTCCCTGTGGTGAAGGTACTCCCACAGTGCTGTTAGGTAGGGAGTTCCAGGATTTTGACCCAGCAACGATGAAGGATCGGCGATATACTTCTAAGTCAGGATGGTGTGTGACTTGGAGGGGAACTTGGAGGTGATGGTGTTCCCGTGCGCTTGCTGCACTTGTCCTTCTAGGTGGCACCTGTCCTTCTAGGTGGAAGAGGTCGCGGGTTTGGGAGGTGCTGCCGAAGAAGCCTTGGCGAGTTGCTGCAGTGCCTCTTGTAGATGGTACACACTGCAGTCACGGTACGGTGGTGGAGGGAGTGAATGTTTAAGGTGATGGATGGGGTGCCGTTATGCGGTTGATGTCTTCAAAAAGCAGGATTCAGAAGAGGAAGAAGGTGGGGTGGGGGGAAGAAGGATGGATCCATAATGAGACTTTGGAGGTGACAGTGTGAGGGTGGGAAGAGAAGCCATTCGTAGAGAAGATAGGTACGGTTGGAACTAAGCAAGAGCAGTTCCATCGAGCTGGACAGTGGAGGAGAGAAGTTGGAGGAGGATTGCATGGTCGATCATACTGAAGGTTGCAGAGAGGTCGAGGAGGATGAAGAGGGATAGTGCACCATGTTCACAGTCATAGAGAATGTTGTTTGTGACTTTCATTAGGGCTGTATTGGTTCTGTGGAAGGGCCAGAAACCTGATTGGAGGGATTCAAACAGGGATTTGTGGGAGCATATTGCACATTCTATATATCATTCCATTTTTACAATGTTGGAATTTTTAAATTATTTCTATTTTTTCCCAAATGTTCCTGGGGACATTTTTTCAGATATCTGGCCAGGAGGATGAAACCTTTGGCTGATCTCAGCATCTATCAGTGCAGCTCTGTGTTCAACCAGCAGGTGGCAGACTGGCACTGCATAAGATGCCAAGGTTCTCAAGTGTTTTCCTTGGGTGAGCAAACCTGTCCTGAGGTACTGTCGACAATTTTTACATTTGAGGCACAAGTTGCCAAGTTCAACTGCTTGGCACCACCAGAACTGAACCAGATTTGACAGTCCCAACATTGTGAAGTGAACGGCTCCCACACTGCATTGGCACAACTTTTATTTACCACACAATTTAAGGAAGGAAAGAATTTGCATTTATATAAGAAAGACTTGCATCTATATAGCGCTTTTCATGATCTCAGAACGTCCCAAAGCGCTTTATAGTCAATTAAGTACTTTTAAAGTGTAGTCACTGTTGTAATATAATACCTTTCATGTCCTTGGGACATCCCAAGATATTGCAACTAATAAATAATGGCCTAGAAATTCGGTCGGGGCACCAAGCTCGCCTGGGCGCCGGAAGTTCCGCCCCGGAAGGAGCCGATTGCGCCAGCGCGATATTCAGTTTCAGCGCCCCAAACGGAAGCGGGGCGCTGCTCGAGGCGCCCCATGTCCCTCTTGGGGCGCTGAAACTGAATATCGCAGCGCAACGTGCCGCAGCGCCACACGCTGCGGCACGGCGCGCTGCGGTACCGCAGGCCTTCCTCCCCTTCTTAAAGGGGAGGGGCCTGCACCAGCGTGATCAGAGATCGCGAGTGCTGGCAAAAGAGCCCAGCACCGAGGAGAGGTGCAGGGCTCTTGGGACCCAGGAGGCACTGCCCAGGGAGGGGGCTCAGCTGGCTGGGGACGGCGGCGCGAGGAGGTGCTGGCAGGCGGCCAGCAAAAAAAATGGCTGCCCCGCACCTCCCCTTTAATTAGCGCCACTACCACCGCAGGTCGGTCCCCTGAACCGGTCGCAGATTGCGACCGGCGTTACAGCGGGGGGGGGCGCGACCCAATATTGCGATCGGGGTGGTAGTGGGGCACTGCGCACACCGATGACGTCATCGGTGGCGGCGCAGCACTACAGGCTAACGCCGCCATTAGCGCCCCGCTAAATTTCACGGGGGGCGTGGCCAGTGGCGCTAAAGCCACTAAGTGCCCTCTTTGTGCGCTAACTGGTGCCGCAGCCCACCGAATTTCTAGGCCAATGTTTTTAAATAACGTTTCAGTGACTTATTGCAATCTATTTTTATAATTTTTAGGCATGTTTGTCCCCACTCAAAGAACAGAGGGCATCTCCACCTCTGACCTTATCACCAGAATTGTACGAGATTACGATGTTTACGCCCGACGTAACCTCCAGAGAGGTTACACAGCCAAAGAGCTCAACGTTAGTTTCATAAATGTGAGTCTCCTATTATCTTGTGACCTTTCCTACCGCGAGTATGTTATTGTACGGAGTGTCCAATCTAAATGCTAGCTTTGTCTAGCTCAGACTTGAAGGGATTGCTTACAATGCACATTACTCTGCAGCAAAGATTTTGTGCTGCCGGGCAACAAAGTCCCCGTTAACAATAACAAACAGCTGCCCTGCTGCTTAGAGTCTAACTGATGGACACTCTGCATGATTTTCATGCTGCCCTTAATAGCTGTATGAACAGAATAAAGTAACCTTGCTGTTAATGAGTTGTGCTGTTTAATGCAGACTGTTAGTTTGAGTCCTCGGTCAGCATTCTTCCTAGTTTGTTGATATTTTATTTTGATTTCTCCCTCTTCTCTTTGGCCATGTTGCTGCCACGTTTCCTTTTTTAGCTGGGTGCTGAGTCACTGATTTCTTTGTGCGGCTAACTGTCAGTGTTATTCCTAGACTGACCAGACTGTTCAGCCAGTGTGTTTCCTTCCCCGTCCCTCCAGTTGCTTTGTTCCAGATGTCCATCCAACTAAGAAGCAGCAAAACATGGGACAGGCAGACAAATTCAAAATGTCAGCAACTGCAATTTACTGTTGTAGTATTCAGTGGCAGTTGAAAATTATACTTTATCTCAATTGTATCCATTTGAAGATGAAAACGAAAGAGGCTTTTGGCATCCAGTAGAACTTTCTGCTACTTCCTGTCACTGCAAGAAATTTCTAAAAAATTACTTTTATTTTCCACTCATTGGGTAATAGTGGACTCACATGCAACAGTCAGCGATTCAAGCTGACTGTCAACATTTTAACTGATTTGTCAGCGTTTTACAAGAAAGGTCCGCTTTTCTCACTGGGATCGGAAGTTATTAGTAATCAGCCAATCAGATTAATTAGATGGGAAGACTGAAGGCTCTTGGAAGCAAGCAATCAATCAATCAGCAGTTACTTTCACTGTTGTTTGTACACGAACTTGAGGCAGAAATGTTTTCAGATGAGTTGATGGTTTCTGAGGGTTACATGTCAGTAAGCTGCTAAAATGCAGCTTTAAAAAAAAAGTTTGCTCAAAGAAATGTTCTGGGGCATGCCCAACAATTGTCTTATGTGATAGTTTATTTTCTTCAAGACTAATTGATGGATTTTTATATGAGGTAAGGATATTGTTCCTGCTGTGAATGTTATTAACTGGTTACATTGGAGCATTCTTGCCACTGCCTGTGCAGAATTGAGGGCATGGGATTGGAACAGTGATGAGCTTTACTTAATTTAAAGAACTACACTGTGATCCATATTTAGAATTTTACTACCGTGTACTACTGTGCTTTAAGCTGTGGATAATTGGCCTGTTTATGGTGAGGGGTAATGCCAGACTAGAACATTGGCAAAAAAACTGACAGGACAAAAAATGTAGGCCTTATGTCAAGTGAATTCATCTAATCCTGCACCTGCCTCTGGGTTGCCATGGAGTTGGAGAGAGGTA
This sequence comes from Somniosus microcephalus, assembly GCF_052327205.1. Classification (NCBI taxonomy): domain Eukaryota; kingdom Metazoa; phylum Chordata; class Chondrichthyes; order Squaliformes; family Somniosidae; genus Somniosus; species Somniosus microcephalus. Next base: position 55,071,771 of record NC_141000.1, read on the forward strand.
CAGATGTGATAGTGAGCTAATTTTGTTTTGTGCATGTAGATTGCATTACTGCTTGGGATTATTGTAGACTTGTAAAAGATTTCAGTTCATAAATTAATGTCATGTATCTGGGGTCCAATTTACTGTACCCTGTAAAGCTGTTTTGACGTCCCTACAGCTACTTTTATTTTCATATTTCAAATATCTGTAGCCCTTCCAGGAGAAATTGCTTTTGGCATGAAAGACAGAAATACAGTACAGGGTACTCCAAAACGACAAAACAATGCATCACATAGAATGTTCTCAGGCGGGCTGCAGGTCCCCTCATGGCCTTGCTTCTCCCTTCAGTAAGATCGAAACTCACCACTGCTGCAGACTGCATTTCTGTGTCCTTCAGCTTTAATGCTGCAATAAAATTGATGTAATCCAGGAAGATAGGAACAAAAGTAGGCCATTCAGCCCCTTGCTTAGTCTGCCTTTGAAACCTCTTGCTCCCATATATACAACTTACTGCACCTCCTAACTTAGTGTCATCTACAAACTGTGCCTCCTAACTTAGTGTCATCTACAAACTTGGATATACAATTTTTTATTCCTTTATCCAAGTCATTAATATATCTGGTGAAAAGCTGAGGTCCCAGCACTTCCTTTTCACTTGATAGAAGGCCTATCTTTTGGACTGTTTTTAGTTTGTCAGTTTTTAGGAATGATTTAGCTTTTGCCACTGTTCTGGTTTGGTATTTAAGTGGTAGGAAAGATGGCTATCATGTGGGCTCAGCCTCTCACAGAGAGTTCTGGATCTCAGCTGAAGAATGTGCGGAGCAAAATATAAACACTTGTTGGAGGGATGTAGGGAGATAAAAATCTGAATGTCACTGCTTTCTTGTTCCACCTTGTGACTAGCACAGGATCAGCATTGGCAGAGGCCATAAATAGGTTACCTACCTTCTTGATGAGCAACTGTTTGTGGGGCTGGGGAAGGGAAGCAGGCAGAGAACTTTAGAATGGAGGAAGTTTTTTTTTAAAGAATTAGATAGCAGTGTATTTCATTTTCATATATTTTATTTTCAGTCACCGAGCTGAACATTTCATTTCTTTTCAGGAAAAGAAGTATCGTTTCCAAAACCATGTTGACAAAATGAAAGAAAAAGTGAAGAATGTAGAAGAAAAATCAAAAGAATTTGTTTACAAAGTGGAGGAGAAAAGCCATGACCTTATACAAAAATGGGAAGAGAAATCACGAGAATTTATTGGAAACTTTTTAGAGCTGTTTGGCCCAGATGGAGCTTGGGTGTGTATTTAAGAATAATTTCCAAAAAGTTAGTGGAAAGGTTCCATGTCAGTTATCTACCATAATTATTACAAAAGCTCAGTACCTACAGAGAAAGCCTAGACAGAGCTAACTTCTTTGTGATTCCTAATAATAAACACAGGTTTCTCAAGGCACTTTTATGTTGACCTAAAAGACTGCCGGGCAAACACTACTTGAGTAGACACACGTGACGGCTTAGCATCATTCTCCACTTTTTAATTTAGTAGTGTATTGTAAATTGTAGACCAGAGGATGGAGGGGTTGTGTTTTCTGCAGGTCAGTGGTGGCTACTGGGAGCCAGAGAGAATTAGATCTTAGGCTCTGTCAGAGTTATAGAATTTCTCTCCTTTATACTGTTGGGGGACTGTAGGGGTGGAGTACCAAGCTTCTGAAGCACATAATCAATATAAATGCGTCTCCGGGCAATAAAAGGCAAAGACCTACACAGGTCTGTACAAAGGCAGGACACACCACATATGTAGCTTGGCGTAAAGCAGCCTTGCACTTACAACAGTAACAACAAACCTAGCGCACTGCATTAATGACTGGCTGGAATGGAAAGTTTTATGGGAGTAACTGCAGCAAAGTTCCTGCTCCTCTACCAATACTAAGCAGTGAGCATTGCTGGTCTCAGCATCTGATTTTTAGTTTAGGAATTCCTCCACACAAGACCAGCTGAGGGTGGAGTCACGGTCTTGCTGCAGAACAAAGGAGAGAAAAATATTTTAAATAAACGGCTGCAATCAAAAAGATTGGATTCCTGTTTTTCCACAAGATAAAAAAAGAGATACTGGGAGACTGACACACAGACAAACATACCTGGCATTAATTTGTTGCATTGTTTGTTAAAGAATTGCTTCCCAGAATTGCAAAGGCAGAATCCTGGGTGCAGGTCATCAGTACATTGGGATGGGATGGGTTGGGAATGGTCCATAATGAGAGTATTGGGCCTCTTCCGAGCATTCAACAAGATTTGCTGAGCCAGAGAGACCAGGAAGGATCCAGGTTCAGTTCCTGATTTATATTGAATTAATTGATCTCGGATAGGGCGGCACTAGAGCTAGTACAGTTGGCCTCAGCACCTGAAGCTTAGGAAGAGGAAAATTGGCCAGGGTTCCCACTCCTGATCACTATCCAGTGATGCCTCCTGAAAATGTGTATGTTTGATTGTGTGTGATCATAGTGGGTAAGGACAGGACCGGGCTTGGCTGCGATGACCCTCAAATAGCTTGCTGAATCTCGCTGGAGCTGAATAATGACCACCTGCCACCTGTGGAACCAGCCAATGCCTTCAGCAGGAGGTGAGGTGAGAAAAATTGGCAAATAAAAAGAGAAGGGAAAAAAATTATGCATCTTAAATAAAAAATATAAAAAGCACTTTCTTTACTGCCAAATGCAATATTTTTTAGCATCAGTCAAATGTAGTTTTCCAATCAGTATCTGATGCGATTTGATTTGAAAAATCACCAAAACAAAAAACATAGTTGATTCATCCAGAACTTTATGTACACCAACATTTAAAGAAAGCTTTGCTGAAACTTTGATAAGGCTCAGATTGGCCTAATCTTTGTGCCTGGTTCAGTAAGCTGGGTTGAGTGAGTCGGTATTAATGTCATTAGAGTTGGTAATCATACTTTGTGTTGCTCAGTGTGGTATGTTGGGCTTATTATCAAGGCATTAGCTATTAGGCTCAGTTGCTGCTTGTGGCTGCATAAATCCATGAGGCTTAGGTAGGCGAACAACAAATTTCACGCATTTAGCTTAAAATCTCTGCTGTACTGCACTATTATTCACCAAATTCAGGTCATCTGGCCACACTTGCTAAAGCATTGCTCGGTCGTTCACCCAGGTTCTTTTGTTTCCCTGCCTTACAGAAACAGGTTTTCCAGGAGAGAGGAGGTCGGATGCTGCAAGCTTTGTCTCCAAGACAAAGCCCCTCGAGCAGCCCAACAAGAGAACGGTCCCAGTCCCCAACGTTCCAGTGGCCATTTACCAAAACCTCGCCCCCATCTTCCCCGAAAGCTGCTTCTGCCTCCATCAGTAGCATCAGTGATGGAGAGGAGGATGAAAAGTGAATCATGGGAACCTGCAGCACGTGAGCAGATGAACGGGATCAGCAATGATATAATCTCAGGCGAACCTTGGCCTTTTATTTTTCTTCTCCATCATTCTCAGGCATTTAAGAGTCTGATCAATACTATTATTACTACATGTTGTTAGTGCATAAATCACAAATAGTAGTTTCTAGATTGTACAGTAGTCCCCCACTACAAGAATTTGTGCTATATTTAATGTTGGGCATAGCAATGCTATTGGTTCCCATGTTGATAGAGAAATCATACGAGACATCCCTCAATGCAAATCCAAAACAATCGAGAGGGCAACTGTAATAAGGTGTAGCTAAAAAGTTTCAGGCTGGTGCTATGAAAATATGTTTAAAATTTGCAAATCAAATATGATAAACAAAAGGGGGTGACATAATGCTCAAAGCAATGAAGGCAAATTTTAAGACTTCCTCCTCCCTGACTTAGCTCATAATTAGAAGTTTCACAAGATAGCTTTTTAAAAAATAAAGTAACCCTTCCCCAAAATGAAATATAAAAATTACAAAAAATTGGATAGATAAAACCAAAATAACCCACCATGTAATATTTGCAATCTTCTGAATTAATGAGCAGGGAGGAAAGGAATGATTCTTAAATAGAGGATTTTTTCAAATGCAGCATTTACAACATGAATTGGTTCTCATTTTGAGCTCTTACATGATTATCATCACAGGGTGAAGCAAACCAGTTAAACTTGCTTTTAAATCTGATTGTGGAAACATTGGCCCAGAATTTGCTGGGAAAATAACAGTGAGTTTAATGCGCACACCATTATTAGTCTATAAATAACCCTGCAATTTGTGGTGAGAAAGAAATATGCCGAGAGTTGTGAATTGTCACAAATCGCTGAGAGATTTGCGCTGTTCTGCTGTTAGCCTCATGAAAACGGGAGCTCACCATCAAACCTCCCCATGAGTTTCAAGAAATTGCTGCATTTGTGGTGTTAAAACAAATTAAACTCGCCGCACAAAGTTAGGGCTGGTACCTAATGATGTAAGAACCCTTTTAATTATGACATTTACATTCCTGCAATGCCACACAACCTCTCCGACCCAGAAAGGGAACAACTGAAACTGTGGAGTCTCGTTCCTGCAGGTAGTAAATTGTTCTTAGAGGATTTTCAAATTAAAAAAAAACTCACTTTCCTTTCTGTCCCTTTCTCTCTTTTAATCCAATCTTTCTTTCCCTCTCTTTATTTCTCTTTCTGTATCTAATTTACTCTCTTGCCTTCTCCGCCATTCTTCTGTTTCTTTTTCTATCCTTAAATAAGGAGATAGACTGTTGGTCCCATCATTCACCAAGGTCCCAGATGCCCCATTGGTCGTTATCAGCTTGCACTTCTAGCAACAGTTTTGCGTGCTGAAGGGGGAGGAAAAAAATGTAACAAACAGGGCACGCTGCAAGAGGCCCTGCTCCAGCAAATTCTGGGCCATTGTGTTATCAGTCTGAGACCAGAAGCTGCAGTGAGTGACTTGTGACTGACAGCACCAGATTTCCACTGTGGGCTGTGCAATGCACTGAGCTGAGCTGTGGTAAATGTTGAGAATGTTTTGAGAGCACAGGCAGGAACGCCACTTTCTCAAAACACTTAAAAAAAAAAAAAACCTCTGCTTCAGTTTGTAAAAAAGCCCTTTCAGCACTTTTTGAAGTCAACATGACACTACACAAGAGCTATACTCCACGCGGTGTCCAGCCTATGCAGTCAGAGACAGCCTTTATCAGGGGATCTCAATGCTTCACTCTAGAGTCAGAGCAGGACCTAACTCCAGAGTTAAACTGTCACCTTGGCATCGCTGTAAAGTAGAAACCATTTCTCTGTGGTGCACAAGTATCAATATAAATGCACCATCCCTTCCATTTTCATTGCTTTACTAGTCAATCTTTTGTGGTGTTGCACACAGGGAGTCAAGAGCAAGTTTAATCTTCAGGTGAATTAGGGTTAGAAGGTGGGGGATAATTGGACCAGTGTGCACAGATGTAATTCACCCCCTATTTTAAAGTCAGACATTTGGACCACACTTCAAATAATGTGGTTATTTTATATTATTGTTAAATAACATATCTTACAGCAATTTGAGAAGCTGAAAGGTAGAGTTGGTTGGAGTGTGGGAACTCTCCACAGTACAGACCGAGGAGCTGGGAGACTTACAACTGAGGTGCGACAGCAGTGTAATTACAGCATTATAAGTTTATATAGGCAGTTTCCATTATAAGTGTGGACATAAGAATTTATCATGGAAAAGTTGACAGGAAGTCCACACAAACGATAGAACTCTTAATATATTATATACTAGCTGGAGTGCCCGGCGGTGCCGAGGGTTTTGTGAGGGCATGTTGTTATGAAAAAAGTACAAATAATTTTTATATATATAAATGAGTTTGTCTGTCTGTCTGTCTGGGAAGGAGAGAGGGAGAGAGAGAAACAGAGAGAGAAGGAGAGAGAGACAGAGGGAAGGAGAGAGAGAGAGGGAAGGGGGGGGAAAGGGGTGTTGGGGGGGAAAGGGGGGGTGTGGGGGGAAAGGGTGTTGGGGGGAAAGGGGTGTGTGGGGGGAAAGGGGGGTGGGGGGAGGAAAGGGGGGTGGGGGGAGGAAAGGGGGGTGGCGGGAAGGGAGGGGGGGAAGAAGTTAGAAGTTGAAGGTGCTAGATAAATGCAAGCTGGGTTAACGGCATTTCTTAGAATCCCTCTGACATCCACTACAATAAAGAGAGATATTTTGAAAGCATTGGCAGTGCAACCTCTCGCAGAGGTCGAGGCGGATACCGACCTGGATGAGCAGAGCCCGGCCACAGAAGCTCAGGAAGTGAGCGCCGGGGTGGCTGCAGAGGAGGAAGCAGCAGCCAAGCGAGAGCAGGGCGGCGGCGGCCAGCGCCATGGTGCGGCGGCCCGAGCGAGAGCGAGCCTGGGCGCCGGTCAGTGCAGCCCCGCAGCGGAGCAGAGGCTCCAGCACCCGGCGCCACTTGGGCTCGGAGGCGGGCAGCCGGCGCCGGCACAGCCGCTCGAAATGGCCGTGAAAGTAGGCGAGCCTCCGGGCAAAGGGCAGCGACCGTGGCCCCGAGCAGCAGCTCCTTCCCCGCCGGCCCATCATCGCTGCTCCTACTTCCGCGAGGCCGGGGTGACAGGAGGGGAGAAAGCGGCGGAGACCCCGTGGGCGGCGTAGTGCCTGAGGCCCGGCCCGAGTCACCTGAGCTGAGCTCCCGCTCCCTCCGACCCAAAGAGCTCGGCAGTGACATCCTGCCGAGCGGAGAGGCCCGGGTGACAGGAGAGAGGGGAGAAAGCGGAGAGAAGGAGGAGGGTGAGGGTGGGACTGGGGCCCAATGTCGGACAGAGGCAGAGTTGCTCCATCACAAACAATGGCCGCCGCTTGCTTTTCAGTTTGAAGGATTAGGCCCCGCCCACACATGCCATGAAACGCCCCCCGTGATGCAGCGCGCTCCCCCCGTAGGATTGGTCAACCTTCACGTCACTCAATGCTAATGAGCGGATTTCCCCCGTATGATTGGTCAACCGCTAATGAGCGGAATTTTGAACGTTTTTTGTCTACTGTCCGAACAATTTTTGTCTGACCAAAAAGTAAATATGCCTAGGACACCCTCCTAATCATAACCTTTCTTTTGATATAACATATGTGTAGGTACGCTCTATAACTTTTGAGTGATGCACAGACAGACACACACACACACACACACACACACACAGAGAGAGACACACACCACTATCCTTATATATATAGATAGATGTTAAAAACCTAAGTGTTATTCAGTTTCTAAATGTTTATCATTTCTGTGGTGGTTCAGTAAGTTGCAGTCTAACACTACCACCTGAGGGCATGAGTTTGAACCCCTACCTTGGTGGGACATGCCTGCCTATGGTGAGATTTGACAGCACTTAGTCAGGCCCAATGTTCCCTGTAATATTTTTTTTATTCGTTCCTGGGATGTGGGTGTCGCTGGCAAGGCCAGCATTTATTGCTCACCCCTAATCTGCACTTTGTTCTGCGCAGCCTGTTTCTTTTACTGCACGGTCCCTTTAAATTTCTGTGCATGCGCGGTACTTACAATGGAAAAGCCGTTGAGTGGCCTGCGCGGGACCTTTCCCATTACTGCGCGGTTTAGAGGTAACATTGGTCAGGCCTCTGGACTATATACCAATTAATGCCAGGATACTCCATCTTTGGAAAGGGAGGTGGCACAAAAAACAGATAATAAGGACCAGTCTCATCCTGTTGAAATCCACCTCCAAATTAGCACTGTCGTATCTCTGAGACAACCAGTGCCAAACACCATCTCCGCCTTCTGCATGAAAGAGAAAGCTGAATGCATACAACAGCAATGGGCATTGAAAATAGGGGAAGGGCAATAAAAGAAAATCTCCTATGAATTTAAGTTCTACTATCCTCCAATTGTTGGACATTGGAAGTATTCTGCTTTAGAATTATAATCAGATTGTCCTATGACTAGATCATTCATGTTGCAACACCAAATATAGTAGATACAAGAATTGAATCCAAATTTCAGATAACACTGAGCTTTGCCAGCAGCGAAGAGAGATTTATAGCTTCAAAAACTCTGGAAATTCGCAGTGTGTTTCCTGCAGGGAGGCAGGAACTGTCACCTGTGGATCAGTAGCAATAGAGTCTTTTTGACGGTTTTAAAGTCAGGCTTGCTTATTCTAAGCAGAATTTCAAATTCCATACATGACTGTTTTTGAATGCAAACTGATCAGAATGTTTCCCATTAGAGCACTATATATGATTTTAGTAAATTATTATACGTCATTATACTTCTCAGTAGCCAACATTTGACCCACGTGAGTCGATTGTCAAAAATCACTGATGGTTCAACAATGTCGAGTTCATTGACCATTAGCATCTGCTGGCTGAAAGTCACTGCTGGCAATAAAAAGACCCCAAACAAATGAAGCCAACCACTCCATGGACCTCTCTTTCTCTTTGTCTCTTCATAATATTAGATGACTCTAATCTCATCAAAGACTCAGAGAATATTATAAACTGTTCTCCCACTTTATGATGTTATCTGAACTTAGAAACATAGAAGATAGGAGCAGGAGTAGGCCATTCGGCCCTTCGAGCCTGCTCCGCCATTCAATGAGATCATGGCTGATCATCCAAATTCAGTACCCTGTCCCTGCCTTCTCCCCATATCCCTTGATCCCTTTAGCCTTAAGAAATATATCCAACTCTTTCTTGAATATATTTAATGAACTGGCCTCAACTGCCCTCTGTGGCAGAGAATTCCACAGGTTCACCACTCTCTGGGTGAAGAAATTCCTCCTCATTTCAGTCCTAAATGGCTTACCCCTTATCCTTAGACTGTGACCCCTGGTTCTGGACTCCCCGGCCATCAGAAACATCCTTCCTGCATCTAGTCTGTCCAGGCCTGACAGAATTTTATAGGTTTCGATGAGATCCCCTCTCAGTCTTCTAAACTCCAGTGAGTACAAGTCCAGTCGACACAATCTCTCCTCATACGTCATTCCTGCCATCCCAGGTATCAGCCTGGTGAATCTTCGCTGCACTCCTTCCATGGCAAGAACGTCCTTCCTCAGGTGAGGCGACCAAAACTGCACACAATATTCAAGGTGCGGTCTCACCAAGGCCCTGTACAACTGTAGCAAGACATCCTTGTTCACCCTCTTGCTACGAAGGCCAACATACCATTTGCCTTCTTAACCGCCTGCTGCACCTGCATGCTTACCTTCAGCGACTGGTGCACAAGAACACCCAGGTCTCTTTGCACTTCCCCTTCTCCCAATCTATTGCCATTCAAATAATAATCTGCCTTCCTGTTTTTGCCACCAAAGTGGATAACCTCACATTTATCCACATTATAGTGCATTTGCCATGTTTCTGCCCAGTCACCCAACCTGTCCAAATCGTACTGGAGTTTCATGACATCCTCCTCACACCATACCCTCCCACCCAGCTTTGTGTCATCTGCAAATTTGGAGATATTACATCCAATTCCCTCGTCCAGGTCATTAATATATATTGTGAACAGCTGGGGTCCTAGGACCGATCCTTGCGGTACCCCACTAGTCATTGCCTGCCACTCGGAAAACGACCCGTTTATTCCAACTCTTTGCTTTCTGTCCGCCAACCAGTTCTCTATCCAAGTCAATACCTTGCCCCCAATCCCATGTGCCTTAATTTTGCACGCTAATCTCTTATGTGGGACCTTATCGAAAGCCTTCTGAAAGTCCAAATACACCACATCCACTGGTTCTCCCTTATCTATTTTACCAGTTACATCCTCAAAAAATTCCAGTAGATTAGTCAAGCATGATTTACCTTTTGTAAATCCATGTTGACTTTGTCCGATCCAGTCAGTGCTTTCCAAGTGCTCTGCTATTACATCTTTTATAATGGACTCTAGCATTTTCCCCACTACCGATGTCAGGCTTACTGGTCTATAATTCCCCGTTTTTTCTCTACCACCTTTTTTTGAATAGTGGGGTAACATTAGCTACCCTCCAATCTGGAAGATGACCAGCAATGCATCTACTATTTCTAGGGCCACTTCCTTAAGTACCCTGGGATGTAGATTATCAGGCCCTGGGGATTTATCGACCTTCAGTCCCATCAATTTTCCTAACACCATTTCCCTACAAATACTGATTTCTTTCAGTTCCACCCTTTCATCAGACCCTATGTTCCCCAGCATCTCTGGGAGGTTATTTGTGTCCTCCTTTGTGAAGGCAGAACCAAAATATGTATTTAGTTGGTCTGCCATTTCTTTGTTCCCCATTATAAATTCCCCTGATTCTGACTGCAAGGGAGCTACGCTTGACTTCACCAATCTTTTTCTCTTCACATATCTATAAAAGCTTTTACAGTCAGTTTTTATGTTCCCTGCAAGCTTACTCTCATATTCTATTTTCCCTTTCTTAATTAATCCCTTTGTCCTCCTTTGTTGAATCCTAAACTGCTCCCAATCCTCAGGATTGTTGCTTTTTCTGGCCAATTTATATGTCCTCTCCTTGGATCTTATGCTATCCCTAATTTCCCTTGTTAGCCACGGTTGAGTCACCTTTTTTGTTTTATTTTTATGCCAAACTGGGATGAAAAATTCTGTAGCTCATCCATTCGGTCTTTGAATGTTTGCCATTGCCTATCCACCGTCAACCCTTTAAGTAACATTCCCCAATCAATCCTAGCCAACTCGCTCCTCAGACCATCGTTGTTTCCTTTATTTAAATTGAGGACCCTAGTCTGAGTCAACTACTTCATTCTCCATCTTAATGAAGAATTCGATCATATTATGATCGCTCCGACCCAAGGGGCCTCGTACAAGATTGCTAATTAATCCTTTCTCATTACATAATACCCAGTCTAAGATGGCCTGATCTCTGGTTGGTTCCTCGACATATTGGTCCAGGAAACCATCCCGTAAACACTCCAGGAATTCCTCCTCCGCAGTATTGTTACTAATTTGGTTGGCCCAATCTATATGTAGATTAAAGTCACCCATGATGACTGCTGTGCCCTTTTTGCATGCTTCTTTAATTTCCCTTTTAATGCCATCCCTAACCTCCACCTTCCTGTTTGGAGGTCTATATACCACTCCCACTAATGTTTTTTTCCCCTTAGTATTTCTCAATTCTACCCATACAGATTCCACCTCATCAGAGCTAATATCCTTCATTACAATTGTGTTAATCCCTTCTTTAACCAGTAATGCTACCCCACCTCCCTTTCCTTTTTGCCTATCTTTCCTGAATATCGAATACCCCTGGATGTTGAGTTCCCAGTCTTGGCCATCCTTGAGCCACGTTTCCGTAATCCCAACCAAATCGTATTCGTTTACCTCTATTTGCGCAGCCAATTCATCCACCTTATTACAAATGCTCCTCGCATTAAGACAAAAAGCCTTCAGGCTTGTTTTTTTAACGCTCTTAGACCTATTAGAATTATTATTTACTGTGGCCACGTTTGATTTAAACCATTGATTTCTCTGACTGCCACTGAATTACAGAGCCTCTGCAAAGTAAAAGACTTTCACAAGTAACACTATTTAAGGTGTAAAAGCACTTAAATTGCAGACAATTTAAATTTTTTCCACATAAGACAATAGTAATGACTTCTGTCAACAATGAAAATAAAAACAAATTTACTGTGGCTCAAGATGAGGTCTTATAAATATAAACACACTCACACAGGGTTGGGGCTTAGTAGCTGCCCAGATGGGTATGCATGGTGTAAAGGCCTAAAACTGACAGCTTCTTTGATCCCCAATGAAGAATAGAATATTCAATTGTATGTGGAAGCTACCCAAATAGGAGGAGGATTCCAATTACCCAACCTGGGACAGCAGTTATGTTGCAGCTGAAATAAACAAATCAATACAATCCTGTATCATTCTTAAACTCACTTAAAGCAGAGTATTTTCTGTGTAGGATTTCTAAACAGCTCATCACGATGGCCAGAACCTTCTGGTAGTCTTCGAAATTTCTTTATGGAGCAGGTAGCTGTGCTACCTTTATTGTTTTAATGGGGAATTTGGTTTGGTAATGCCAGAAATAAATAGCAATTTGAGGGGGGTGGGGGAGAATGGGTCACAAATCTTTAGTTAAATTGCAGAAAGCTTCTGTTCAGCTCAACTGGGTGCAATGCACCTTCTTGTAATGATGATGCAAACTAGGTAAAATAACAAGTGCATTGGTAGCTGCTATTCAAGCCTTCACCTTCAGCTACAAGCCACTATACTACAGGGCAAGGAAAACTTTTTGTCCCATGCTTCTCAATTTGTTAATTGTTCGCACTGGGAACGATTTCCCAATTAATCAGAAAGGCTTCAAAAGCAGGAGACCCCCTCTAAAAATAGGAGACTTAAGGGGTCTGCTGCAGTTAGAGGCAGTTTGCACTTGAAGGCAAAATATGGCTGCCAGCCACCGATTACTTATGGAGGCCTCCGTGTGAAATAAATTCCACTTTAACTCTACAGTCAGACCTGTTAATTACAAATTCCTAGGGAGGGTGGCTGACTATGGAATCATTCTCATCAGAGGTTTAAAGCTCTCGTCTGATGTTAATAGAGTTTCCACAAGTATCAGTGATCATTATGTTGAAGCAAATAAAAAGCCAGCACAACTAGAACAGTACAACTAACCTGGTATTTCTAGCTTACAGCTATAGAGCTAAAATTCTTCTTAAATGCCAAGATTTTATTTCCATTATTTTCAGTCTACAATTTTAAGCATGTGTACAAAAGGCATTATACATACAATATAAAGTGGACTCTGGAGGAATTCCTTTAAAGTTGATGAAATGCAGTTCTTAAAAAAACATTAAAGACTCCACCTAAACAGTTAATCAAGCATTAACCAGAGAAAATGAATATTATCAAGGAAAAATTTGTGCCTCTGCTGTAAACAAATAATTAGGTAAGTGGAGGGGTGAGCTCCAAAAGGACCAAGAGCAGCACAAAACACGAACAAAATGCAGGAAAGCTTTGTGAATGCCAAAAGCAAAACTGCAACTTTTTCTGGTTTTTAGTTCACCAGAGTTGGAAACTGATGAGTGGAAGTTGCCTATTCTGGTTTATAACTGGTTCTTTTTCCCCACAAGTTGACCAAAAAGGTGTCCTCCATTCTGATTTCTTCTGAGGTGTTTTGTGCAAGTAATGCCTTGACATATTTTATTTGAGGCATTTACACTATATTCTGTCCATGTATATGTACTCTGAGCTGTTGATTCACACTCCAGTTTATGAACACACCATCGCCACATGATAAATTGTACATTGTTCTTGTGGCCATTTTGTTCAACTTTTTTTAAATGACAGTTCCAGTCACACACTTTAATGTAATTTTTATTTATTGAGATATACTGACTGTAAAAATACAAACAGAAAAAGGACAATAAAGACTGAGTTTAAAACATGTGATCTCCAGCTCACTACCGTGTGTGCAGAGTTATCTCCACTGCAGTCAATTTCTTCTAAGTGCACCACTATCAAAGATATTTCTACGTACACTGCATTCAGAGATTCAATCGTCTTTAAAAGGTGATCAACAGGTGAGCTGGAAAGAAACTTGTACTTGGTGTGCCAAATAGTGCAGCCACTGCGGTGTGGGACAGACAATTGATAAATTAACCAGGCATTGGCTAATTTGGAGCATCAGGAGGTACAGTTTCCGTTAATTTGAGTTGGAATTATCAGCGCAAAATAGGTGAAATTGGTTGAACCAGCCCAAAAGATTGGGCAATTTTAAACGTAAGTTACATCAAGCGTAAATCGAGTTTCTGCGATCTTTAACGTTGGTTTAAAAATCATTTCGCCCAAAGCCAGCCCTGCACATAAAATTGGCCGTGCCCCCAGATTGAAATAATGAGGATGCTGAGTTTCCGCTGATTGTGCCCATTTGTGATGTTTCGAGGACGCTCTTCAAATTGAGCTCATTTCTCTTTTGCCGCACAGGCACTAGGAGGCACATTTTAAAATATTTTACATATTAATAAATATTTATTTAATTTACTAAGAAACTGACTAGTCTACACCAATGAAACTAGTAAATGGTTTCGTATAGTTTCTTAAGTCATTTTCAATGATTTAAGATCAGATTACACAGGTGGAGGACTAGACATTTATTAAAAATGCTTATTTTTTGTGATTAAACCCATTTTCAGCTGTATTAATAGAACTGCACCAAGTTACTGTACCACTCTTAAATACATGAATTTTTTTTTTTTTGCATTAAAAAAATATTCAATGACATTCTGTATCGCTGACTGGGCTGGCTCATGGAAGATTTTACGTTTGTGATTATGCAAACTAGCTTGGGCGGAAACTTGAACCATAACTTCACTTTGGAAAAGCAGTGCAATTTCAAGCGCAATTTGCGCCCAGAGCGAAACTTTACCTCCAGGATTCCAATGAACCGTTCCCAATTCTCAGGAAAAATTAAGTTTGGCTGTAATAGTACAGATGAAAAGAATCAAAGAAGTTTTAACTTGGTTCCATATTTCTGTTCAGCAACATGTGGGGAAAGCCTCAGCCTTTTTAAATTGAGGGAGTGCTACACTATCGGAGGTGCCATCTTTCGGATGAGACGTTAAACTGAGGCCCCATCTGCTCTCTCAGGTGGACATAAAAGAGCCCATGGCACTATTTCAAAGAAGAGCAGGGGAGTTATCCCCGGTGTTCTGGGCAATATTTATCCCTCAATCAACATCACTAAAACAGATGATCTGGTCATTATCACATTGCTTTTTGTGGGAGCTTGCTGTGTGCAAATTGCCTGCCGCGTATCCCACATTACAACAGTGACTACCACTCCAAAAGAACTTCATTGGCTGTAAAGCGCTTTGAGACGTCCGGTGGTCGTGAAAGGCATTATATAAATGCAAGTCTTTCTTTTTTTTACATTTGCAATCCCCACCACACCTTGCCCCGCAGTCAACCTTATTCAAGGCCTCTGCTGATCTGTACATGAAAGCTATTGGCTATACCTTGGCCTACCAGCTATTGTGTAAGAGTGATTTGCCCCATTATTTTTCTCTATCTTCCAGTCAGGAACGTAGGCTGCATCAAACTGCATAATCAATAATGGTTTGGTAGTAGTCCTTTGGCATTTTTATAAAACAAATCAAACAGCACAACTCACTGCTGTTCCCAATTGGGCCACATGAATGCTGGCAGCTAGTGTTTTTAAAAAGATGCATTGCCAGACAGTATTGTGTTTCAACCTGGATCTACACAAACAGTAGTAAAATATTGGGACAATCAAAAACTATGGGTAAGGGGGCCACAGGTGATACTTCGTAACTTCTGCAAGAAGTATCGGAACTACTTAGATATTTTGACAATTACACATTTAAGTAGCAATGTTACTCAACAGTAAGGACATTTCACAGTGAGACTCATTTTTAAACTGATGGTTCCAGTTTAAGGGGGAGAAATTCAGTTGCTTTGCGCCTCCCGTTAGTGGGGCGCAAAGCAACTAGCACCCGGGCGTGGCGATGTTTGCGCCGTTTGCGAAATTGACCATGTTGCGGCGGTGCTAAACAGTACCGCCACGATCTCCTGCACCCGCAGATCGTGACGTCAGTCGAGTGTGCAACGCCCCAGTGGCGCCCCTTGCCTTACCGCTTGCCGCTAGCAACGACAGGTTGAGGGGAGCGTTTTGCAGTCGGGAAGGGACTGGAGGAGCGCTATTTAAAGGCAACCGCTTCCTGCCTTTTATTGTCGGCGACGTTTTTGCACTGTGCATTCTGAGAGACTTCTGGAGAGATTCAACGCTGTGTGAAGGAGTGTTGGGCACTGAGCAGCACTTGGCAGGTTCATTTTGACTTGACCTTCCTTGCATCGATTTAGAAGAGACTATGGGGGCTGCACTCTGAGCTCTTTCCATTGTTCTTTCCAGCAGATTTGATGTACAGGTCTCTCCAGGCCGAGATTCAAGGCTACAATGAGCAGGGTGTGGATGGCGAGCAAGATCAACCCTCCCCTTTAAGAACTGGTTGGCACCAGTGGGGTCGATTTTAAATCAGGTGCGCGGAATTGTCGGGTTCCCTGAATTTGGTGTTTCCCACACGGACCTAAATGGGTCTGTGAGATTGATGCAATTTTAACTCAATTGGCCAATTGATTTCCAACGTGTGGGAAGCCTTGGCAATTGAGTATTTCCAGTCAGAAAGTCGCAGAATATGACGTCATCATTGCTGCTGCTTTTAGGGCCCACAGCAAGCCTTGCTTCTTCTGCAGGCTTCCAAACTTCACCATTGAGATGGCACAGGAGCCTGCAGGAACAACGGCCAGCGGGAGGGCAAGAGCTGCCCCCAAATTTGATGAGGCTTCACTCCAGGCATTGCTGGATGGTGCTAGGGCCCACAGGGAGGTCCTGTTCCCTTCTTCAGGGAGGACGAGGCCTCCCAGTCAGACCAAGGCTGTGTGGCTACAAGTGGCTGGTGAAGTCAACTCCTTGAAGTCACACGGCGCACCTGGATGCAGTGCAGGAAAAGATTCCATGACCTTCATTGCACTGGAAAAGTAAGTACTGTATGAAGTTTCCATCACCCTCAATCTGATCCCCATTGCCTTTCCTCACCAGCACTCAGCTTTAGCAATCTCTTCCTCCACATCCCACTAGACACTCACATCCATGCACCCTTACCCATTCCCTCTCTCTCTATGCTCACATTAACATAACTATTCCACCATGCAGCCCTCACACTCCCTCTCACTCTGATGCTTTGAACACAACTGACAACACACAGGGAGGGCCCTTGGTCTTGCAACCTCACTTCATCTTTGTCTCCTTCTAAGTATCTATGCTATGCAATCTCTGCACTCACTCCTTCATTCTCACTCAACCTCCACTTGCCTCCCTCATTGCAGGAAAAGAGAGCTCACAACAGGAGAGAACGAGCCAGGACAGGAGGAGGGCCGCCCTCATTGGCCCAGCTCACCCCCTGGGAGGAAGGTGTCCTGGAGATTGTCGGGGCTGACATAGATGCGGAAGTTGGGGAAGGAGAGACGCTGCATCCCCGCAAGCTGGTGACAGAATAGTTTTCCATCTCTCTCATTGGCATTGCATGAGTCGCTGATAATGATTCTGAAGCTACATCATATGGACTTATAATCATCTGCAAAATGCAATGTGCATGTAACCTTGGCATCACATCTCTAACTTTATCCTTCACTCCCCCACAGGACCATCAAGAGCCCCCGTCCCCAGTGTGCAGGTGCAACCTCTGAGGGCGCAGCGTCAGCAGAAATAAGCGCACCCAACACCAGCGCAGACACTCACACCTCGGTGGGACCTTCGGGACATAGAGTTGTCACCTGGTGTATCACAGCTCACAAGTGAGCATCAGCAGATTGTGGAGACAGGGACAGCAGTGGAGAGTCCTCATCGGAGGGCGCAGGACTCTGCCAACTCGGCTCAGCTGCATGTCGACCCTCTGCCTCTGGGTCCATCCATAAGATCAGAGGTGATGGAACTCCATGCACAGATGCAGGAGTCTCTGGCAGGTTTTGTCTCCAGGGTCGCGGCGAGTGTGGAGCGAATGGGGGAGTCCATAGCGACCATGAGCAGAGC
The DNA here is from genome assembly GCF_052327205.1 of Somniosus microcephalus. Lineage (NCBI taxonomy): Eukaryota > Metazoa > Chordata > Chondrichthyes > Squaliformes > Somniosidae > Somniosus > Somniosus microcephalus. The sequence continues at coordinate 55,089,226 of NC_141000.1, forward strand.
CTTTGTGGAGTCAGTGGCGCATGTACGCATCAACATGGAAAGGATGGCTACCTACGTGGAAATGATTGCTGCCTCCGTGGTAAGGCTGGCTACCATAGAGGAGAGGATGGCTACGGTAGAGGAGAGGAGGGCTACGGCCATGGAGGAGGTTAGTCGCCAGGGTATGGAAAACATGGTGAGTGTTCAGAATAGAATGACATCTCTTGAGGAGCGATGGGCATCTATTGAACAGAGAAACCAAACCTTCATGGAAGTCCTTCTGAGTAGGACTGCCATTGCAGATACGGGTCCCCATGGCCTCCCTGATGTGCAACAAGGTGTTCTCAAGCTACATGCAGGCACTGAGGGGGACCTGACCCATGAGAGGGAGGTTGGTGGCAGACCTCAAGGAAGTGGGGGCTCCCCTCCAAGCGCTCACACTTCCATGCCACTGCAGTGCCCTCGGTCAGAGCCCCGCCGGAGTCCCCACCCAACTGAGATAGACGTCTCAACTCCTGCACAGCCGCAGGAGCAGCAGACTGCTGATGAGCCCTCACAGGCTCGCCACCCCAGAGGACACCCGCCAAAGGTGTCGAGACAGGAGCAGCAGGAAAGTGAGCAAGGGGCCTCCACATCTGCTGAAGCCACAGGGGAACCACTACGTAGGAGCATGCGTAAGACAAAAATAAAGCGCAAATAGTCACAAGGGTAGTCACTTGGGTGAAATGTTGTGTATTCTGTAAAAATGCCATCAGATGTTTGTTTTGCATAAAAATTCTGATGGCAACTTCTGCAGTTGTGGCGTGTGTCATTTTGCGAATGGGGCTGGAGGTCCTCTAATGCCAAGAAGGGAAGGAAAAAAAGGCCTCCCATACTTCTGGTAGATGCCTCAGTTGAGAAAGCGCTGAGTGAGGCTGGCAAGAGGGGTTTCGCAGGAGGTCACACTGGAGAAGTGTGTGAGGCTCCAACCTTCCACAGGTGTGGTTAAGCCTGGTAAAAGTTGCCCCAGGCCTGAGACAACAAAGTCCTGCCACCTGCAAATGACTTATCAAATCTCCTCTTTAATGGTTGACCTGCAGCTGATAGTCAGCAAGCCAATAGTGCTCACGCCAGGTTTCACAGGCATGATCCCCACCAGGCGTGTTTTACGCGGGAAAAGGGTTAAACAGGCAAGGGCCTGTTAAAATGGGATTATAAAGGCCAATGAGTGCTATTTAAGGGCCCTAAAGACCAGTCCCACCTGTTGCACGTGGGACTGATTCGGGACCATCAGACACGCCTGGGAACCAGGCAGGGGGGTGGGGGGTCCCGGCCCCCAAGTTTTGCGATTTTAACCCCCCCACACATCTCAAAGCCTGCCTAGCGGCTGAATTAAAATTGAGCCCAGTGTGTCTGTGTTCCATTGCTGACTGACATCACATGAGCTTTGCCAGCGTTCTAAGGTAGCGCCTCACTCCTTGGCGTTAGCGCCTTGAGAGGTGTGTAGCACCTAATTTAGCGCTCCAATCACCTCCAGGGGCGATAGAAGCCAAGTTTGCAGTTGGAGGCGATAATTAGCGCCTGCCTGATAATTGCGCCCCAAACGGGGCGATACCGAATTTCTCCCCCTAAGTATTTAAGCTGTCAGATCAAGCTTCTACTAGCCGTAAAGGAAATCTGCTGCTTGCTGAGGCAGTAATACATACTGTGAACTGAGCAGGGCAGGCTGTGTTATTACATGCCACACTTGGAACGGCTTTCAAATTTTGATTCTTCTGAAGCTTTCCAGTGTGGGTTTGACTTGCTCATGGAGGAGTCGCTTCTCAAGAAACTGTAGTTTAAATTCTCACGTTGGCGATCAACCAACACACTTCTGAACCATGCATACCTGTGCAATAGTCTGCTTTTCTGGCTTACGTGTCAAGAACTTCTATGGTAGATTGATGTAACAATTTGATTCTTGTATATATTACTATTTCAATAGTCTGGGTACTGTTCCACAGCCCTGCACTTTCATGGTGTCTGTTTGGCTCAGTGGTAACATTCTTAGCTGAGTCAGAGTTGTGTTTCCAAGCCCCACTCCAGCACATAATTCTATGCTGATGCTTCAGTGCAATACTGATGGATTGTTGCAATGTTGGAGGTACTGTCGTTTGGTTGAGACTTTAAACTGAGATCCCTATAAGTCAGTACAGGCTGATATAAAGATCCCATGACACTTTTTCAAAGAGTAGGGAACTCTCCTAGTGTCCTGGCCAATATTGATCCCTCAACCAACACCACTAAAAAAAATGAACTGGTCATTCATCTCATTATTGTTTGTGGGATCTTGCTGTGCATAAATTGGCTGTTTTTTGCCTACAAAACAAGTGACTACACTTCAAAAAGTAGTATGTTGGCTGTGAAGCAGTTGCCTTAGGCCATCCTGAGCATGTGAAAGGCAATATAAATGTAAGACTTTTTTTCCTTTTAATTAGACTGATGTGGGTAGTTTCTTTGTTGATAAATCTAACCCAGTGAGCTTTGTAAGAAGCAATTCTCATTTGGAAGGTACCTCGAGAATATAGGCTTCTGCTCCAGATAGCCAACAGTGAACTTTTCTGCACAAGACCACCACTAGAGAGTCTGTTACAAGCTGTATAGAGAGATTCCCAGAGGCCATATGACAGCTGTATAATACCCTGGTCGAGGCAGCAACTGGAATACTGTAGAGAGTTCTGCAACATAAAGGCAGTGTAAAGGTGAGCAATTCGGATGATCCTGATGCCAGAGGGAAGGGCAATGAGAAAAGATAATAAGTTAGAACTCTTCAGCATCAAAAAGAAACATTTCAGTGGGGCGTTGAGGCAAAAAGATGGTATAAAGTAAACCCAAATGCACTAGGGCAATAGCACATGAGGTAACAGGTTAAGTTGTGAAAGAGAAATTTAAAAGCCATCAGGGAGTATTTATTTTCACTAAGGGTGATACATAGTTAGAAGAGGTTGCCAGGAAGAATGGTTGAGACCACTCGAACAGCTAGATGCTGTAATGAAAAGACATTGGGCTGGATCTTGCTGGAAAAATAATGGCACATACAGTTATTAAAGTGTAAATCGACCAGCAAATTTAGGGGATTAAAATACGGTGTGAGTTGAGAATCCCAAATTTCTGGCCGATTTACGCCATTTGCTTCCTACAAATGCCATCTTGTCTTTAGCCTCCGTTATTTAATAACTTGCTGGAATTGCACATTAACCTTTCCACAGAAAGTTAAGTCTGGTAATTAACAATGTAAGTACCTTTTTAATGACATGACCTTTCTGGCCCAGAAATTCAACAATTTAAACTGTGGAGTCTCATTCTTTATTGTTGTAAATTCTTTAGAGATTTTTAAAATGACAATTTAAAAAAAACTTATTTTCCTTTGTGCCTCATTTTTCTCTCTCAATCCAATCTTTCTTTCCCTCTCTTATTTCTTTCTGTACCTGATTTGACTAATTCACCCACTCTAATTCACCCTCTTTTTCAGTTGTTCCTCTTTCTTTCCCAATCCTTAAATCACATTGGTTAAGGAGATACATCATTGGTCCAGCTATTTACTGAGGTCCCAGATGCCCCGTAACCCTCGTCACGCCGTCATTAGCATGCACTTCCAGCAAGTTACAGTGCAAAAACATGGAGACAAAGGGTGCAGAAAAAAGTCCAACAGGGCACGCCCCAAGATGTCTCGCTCCAGCAAGATCTGGCACAATAGGTTTGGTATTTTGGAAGAATGAGATCAAATGAGTGAAGGACCCTCTTAATCTGAACCTATATTGTAAGTCCACAATATCGGGGAACTTAGTAAAGTCTATCTGGCTTAGAGACAAGAGAATTGCCCAGGGTTTCCCTACACTATTTTGATGGCAGACCGCATAGGAGTTAGAATAAGTTTGAATACTGGAAATTACTTTGTTGGAGATCTTTCCACCAAGTCTAAAACAGAACTGAACCAGACCAGCTGTAGAATCCTGACTTTGAACAGCTTTAGTAATGATGCTGACAGTAGATGCATTAGTTCCCAAAGAAGCCCGACATCTTCTCTGTAGCAATATGGGCCAAATAACTGGCTAATATGCATTTCTTCAAACATAGGGGAGATCGCTTTTTACCCAAATCCAATTCCATCTCTGACTAGGAGGCTTCTCTGCACTTGAAAGAATTAAGCTTGGGTACTCTTGTTAGTACAATAGCCTTCCAGTGGATCGGAAGAATGCGAGAAGCATTTTGTTTGTTGAGAGTTGAGGCAGCTTCACATGTCTGAAAGTCACAGAGCATCAGAATACAAGATAAGCAAGCACTGTGGGTATCAGTTATTGGGAAGATTTATGACATTTGAAATTTATCTTGAAACCAAGAGTTGGTATCACCTGAATGATATTTAACTTTTAAAATCTTTTATATAAATTACTAGGACTAAAAGCTATTAAATAGTGTCAAAAAACACCAAAGCCAATTAAAAAAAACAAAACTAGCCTTTTCCCTGTGTACACAGATAACAGGCAAGAAGACTGCTTTTGTAAGGAGAAAACTAAATATGATTCTGAACAAAACTTGACAAGCCGGATTTTCCTCCGCTGATGCCCAGGAAGTTCCCCGACTTCCTCTTTCTTCATGGTGCAGCCATAAGTGCGCCAGGGTTGTCTCTTTCATTTTAATTAGGCATGAGAGCAAGTTCAGGCGCTGAGTTGTGGATCCAGGAGGAGTGCACTTCTAGTGCGCATTGCATTAATTGCTTCCAGACAGCACTGGAAGAGAATGATTGGCTCTCACATGCAATGGGATGGAAGAGAAAATCATCAAAAATGCATAGGCCTAGGATCCAAGTTCTTAAAAAAACGGTTCCTTAAATAAATAGTGAAACCGAACTTTGCTGAGGTTGAAAGAATGAAGGATCATCCAATGGCAAATACATTGTAAATGTTGTTACTAAATAAATCACCATTATTTATAAAATAGTTGGCATCAGCATTGGGCAATGGATAATTTATAGGGATGGAAATAAATCAATTTTCTATGAAAAGTGAGTTTTCATTTAATACTGAGGGCTACAGATAAGTTTTAGATATAGTTAATTGCATTTTTGATCTTCATAGAATTTCACTTTGAAACCTATAGTCTGTCACAGATCATGGAAAGAAGATTCTTTTGGTGCTAGCTTGGTGTACGTATTTCTATTTTTAAACAAGGCAGGGGCAAAAATACTCCTTTGTATTTGGGTTTCGAAGAACGTTCTAAAGTGCTGGACCACATGATGTTACAGTAGCTTCTCTTGGTTTGCTTTCAAGTCACACTGTGATGAAATGGTCACATTTTTAAGCAACTGAGTATTTTTTTAATAATGTTGAAACTTTTTCTTCAGAAAATTCATACTTCACTGATATAAATAATGGAATAACCCAGATATTTTAATTTAAACTAATCTGTAAATAAGTTTACAAACAATGTGTTCTTGGATGTTATTAAACACAGTGGGGTGAGAATAATTTTAAAAGGAATTAAGAACAGTCATGAAACATTTGCAGAGTACTCGTAAAATCAAAAATGTACACAAAACACTTCATACATATGTAAGATAATCATTTAATGTTCCTCATAAAGACTCCACATAATTTCTTTTTCAAATTCAAACAATCCTTTACAATAAAAATCCTATAGCTTCCTCACAAATCAATCATGTATAAAAGAACACTCAAGCCTGAACACTCAAACATGTGCAATTGCTCCTTTTACCTAACTTCAGAAAACCATAGAATGTCTTTCTCAAAACTACCACGGCTGTAGTACAGCTAGCAGAAATGCATAAAAATAATTTAAAAAATAAACACCATCTTTATTCCTGATGCCATTTAAAATTTGGTGGAAAATTTAAAGAGCCAGCATTCATTGTATTGTCTTGGCTATTTTAAGACTGCAAAATATATTTCTCTATTGTATTACCGCTTTTTTTTTACAATATTGGACAATCTATTTTAGTGAATCCATATATAATTCTATGTCTTATAAAGATGCAGTTATTGGTTCTCGTTATTTATCTGATTTATAAAGAAACATCTGAGGTTAATAAATTTAGCAGTTTACTATCTAAATATTGTTGGATCACATATCAAAATAGTATAAAATCACAGGTAGCAATGTATTAGCTACATATTTCTTAGTACTTAATCAGCACAGATAATCCCTTCAATGATCAAATGCAACTGGCTGGTCTAGACTGGTCATGATCATTTGGCATAACCACTGCTTAAATACTCCATGTGCTGTATGTATGCAAAACATTAACAAGAAGATAGGTTATTGATCACTACAGGACAGGGAGTGGGGCCTTTGGCGTAGCGGTAGCATCCCCGCCGCTGGGCCAGAAGGCGTAGGGTTTCGAACCCCGCTCCAGACAGTCCCGGCAAGTGGAGTCGGAGCTCCGGCTCTAAATTCTGGGTTGACATCCAGCGGGATACTTGCGTCCGTGGGTGTGGGTGGCCACCCCCCCTCGTATGGGTTTTGGGAGCCCGTAAAACCCTCCCGCCATAGGACTAACCACCCTAATGGCTGGTACGAAGATGGTTACGGTCACGGAAGGAGCGTTAACGTGGCCAGAAATCCTTCCACCACTTCACACAGTTCCCCAAAGGGAACAGTGTGAAGACACGTACGACGACGACTACAGGACATGGTTTGTCCATTTACAACAGGAAACTTGTGGTGTTGTAGGTATGATGACATTTCAACAGTGGTGACAAATTACTATCAGAATGATAATGGGGACTGAATGTCCTCTGCTGATTTTAAAGTATAAACTTTTATTAACTCACTAGTGTTGAGTACAGGAAACTTTGTGATATCCGGCACCGACAGGACCGGCGTGTTGCCGATCTATCAAAACTGCTGGACATACAAAGTTAATGTTGAAGCATACGAAGGTTTTCATCTCCATATCTGACAACAAACACTGTTGCTTAGCAACAGCTTCTAAAGAGTCGGCTGCAGCTGCAAGCGTCTGTAGCTGAAGCTGTTGCTATAGCTACAGACCTTGCAGTGGCTGACTGGGGAAAAAAAACTTACAGAAAACGGCTCCTGATTTTTGCCGTTAGATCGAATATTCCGGACATACAACCTCCGGATAAACCAAAGTTTCCTGTATTAGGGAGTGACTTAACCGCAACAGTCACATTGAGTTAAGTTGTTACTAAGTATTATTAGGTCAGAGTGATATTTTAATACTTTCTCATTTAGGAATCTTTAACCTAAGAGTAGAGTTCATAATCCATTTTCCAAAACCCTCAATTAAAAAAAATTTAAGCAGTGATTCATAGCAATGTCACAAAGAGTAGAGTCTGAAACTTAAGATGGGCTAGGGTCCCAACTAAGCTTTATAAAATATCTATTACACTGCTCTTTGCATGTACAAATCAGACTTAGACTAATGTGAAATTGGAGAATATCGCTCAATTGGTAGCATACTATGAATACCTCTTTCAAATAATTAAAAGCTAACCTGTGCAAAACAAAAAAGAAGTTTCCCTAAATTAATGTTCTAATTAACAGTGCATGAAAAAAACAATTGTTCAGAGAAAAATATTACCATATTACAGCAATCAACCTTTCTGAGATTCCATTAACTAAGAGACCATAAAAAATAGTGGGTGAGACACAGATGCATCAAGGAAAGCACCTGGCACTTCAGTTTAATATGTGCCACTTCCACCTTGGACTCGAGGTGCAATTTTAATCAATTTTAATTCTTTGTGAAAACACATTCACCATCTTTGATGTCGTGAAACAAATTAAAAAAGTCTTTCCACATACTCAATGTCCCTGGGGTCAGCAAACACTTGCATGATAAATAGGACTAGAATACTCTGAAGATTTAGTTTCCAAGTCTTGAATGTCAAATATCTGAAAGCCTTTATGTATGAAATACTGTCTCCTTTCAAAAATACATGCATGATCATGGAATGGTATATGGACATAAAACATGCAAAATATACATACTCAACTATAATTTTCATTTGAAATGACCTTAAAAGGAGCAGAATGTTTATCTTCAGTGAAAGTTATATTGTATATTAAAAATACCTTCTGCAGGGTACTTACAAAAACCCACAATTTTGTTAGAATTGCCCAATGTCTCCAACCCAATAGCTCCCACCTCCCTCCAGGTGAGCTTGAATGAAATAACTAACAGCGTGTTTACCACTTCTGCCATCATCCATGGACAGCATGTTAAACTGGGTCAGGCAGCATGCAATGTTCAGTTGAAGTCTGAAACCGTATTTCTAACAAGGAGCAGGAGTGTCACGGTACATCTTGTCTTCTTCAATTACAATGTCTTAATTGTAAGGTTGTTGTTGGTTGTAGAATTAAAACACTACATTATAAACTCTATCACCAGTGCTGGCAATTAACAATTATAATTTTTTAAGCTCCAGCACTCGCAGAGCTTAAATTCATCCTGCAGCAAAAACTACCCAAGATGTGCTGTGTATTAGGTACTGGTCAAAGGAACGTCAAGCTTCAAACATTCACACAAAGCCGATATTCCTTTACTGGAGGGTTAATTTTTTTTCTAACAATCAAAGGAATACGTAAAATAAATGTGATAATTCAGATACTGGTAAACTAGCATCCAGCTATAATGGACACTAAGGGGTACATCTTGACTTTGTGTAAAATGGGTGATAGCGAGCCGGCAGCCCTTTTTAACATCTCTCCTGATTGACTTAAATGGAAATAAAAATCGGAAGAGATGTAAAACAGGCTGCCGACTTGCTATCACCCGTTTTACACTGTCACACAAAGTCAAAATTACCCCATATAATCCAAAAATAACATTTATAGTACATTTAGAGAGGTTTACAGAGGGTGCAAACTATATCATGACTGAGCCAGTAGGAGCAGAAATTCAAATCAAATGGTTCCAATTCCATGCATTCCTCCACCCCCCCAAACAACTTGTGATCATCAGAATTATTGCCCTAAATATACTGTCAAACCTGTTATTCTTTAGAATAAATATATCCTTTTCACTAAACATCCATTGAGATTTTTTTTGAAACTATTAAATTGTGTGACAGGTTCTCGGGGACACGGACACAAGACCATAGTGTACACCATCACATGATGTTTGTCTGGGCAGTAAATAAATCAGTGTGAAATAAACTACATGTTATCAAAGCCACTGTTTTATGGTGACCAACTAAATCAAATTATGTTTTCATTACGAGATTTCAAGATTTTTATCAATGTTTTGTGGATTATATTCAGCAATTCCACCCATATTTCTGTGAAAACCCATAAATCAGTGGTCTTGCATATCTCTTAAAAATGCACATCATTTTTATACTCGAGCAGTGTCCCCAGTATTGATACAATTCAACTCCAAACTTATATGGTGAAGGGAAGCAAAAAGAATGGCATTCTCTTTGGAAATCTGAAAGCTTAGGACAGTCCTTTTGCAAAATATGGAGGTTTAGGCTTGCAGTCAGTTTCACCGCCATAACATTTTTGGCCAAAATGTTTCAGGTGAATGCCCAGCTGCTGAAGGCCAAGCTTGTTTTCAGAAACAATTATATCTATGTATTCTGAGACACAAACCCACTGTATAACCATTACTTAATGACATACCTTTTTTAATAACTTAATTTTTAAAAGAGTGCAAAGATAATTTAACGTGGATTAAAAAAGATCAGTACTTACAAATTTTGTTTGGTTACTCTGACAGATTTTACAATCCAAAAGGCGGCATCTGAACATAAAGGGTTTTCATGCGGCGAAATAAATACTTTTTCTAACTACAAAAGAGACCCGACCCCCCGCCCCGAGATTAACATCATGTGTAGACATTTTGTTCTTTCAGCTGGTGAGTACTATACAAATAAATCACTCAAAACAAAGCACTTGTGAGCATGTTGTTGACAGTCTAGCCTGTTACAATCCATACTGAGCTGACATGACAATTCAGGTTCTGTAGAAGGACGTGAATGTTCAAGCTACAGCATCTCTTCTGTTGAGCCAAATTAATATTGTTTCCTAAAAAAAAAAAGCCAGCTTGGTAATATCTTAGAAAACACTTCTTGAGGGTAACTTTCAACTTTGGCAGAGGGGGGAAACTGGCAGTATCGAATTGACCAGCCGTTGTACACACACCACCCGAATTTTGCTTTCCACTGACCTAAGAAAAGGAAAACTAGGTGGGACGCACAAGGGGCAGCCAATCCGATATCGCCAGTTTTCCACCCCTACCAAAATTGAATGTTAACCACCATATTTTTAATTTAAAGAAAGTTGTATCAGAAAGGATCATCATTTCATTTTTTGCACCCTGTCAGTGACAAACGTCCTAGATCATGCAATGCAAAAACTCCCTCCATGCTGACCAAACAATGCCATTTTGCTCTAATTGGATATTTTCCATTTCCCTGCAAGGCTGTGAACTACCACCAAGTTCTAGGCAGTTTTATCCTGGGAACTTTCACCCGTTGGAAACTGGACTAACACTGCCCAAGATAATTACACTAAAAAATCCTTACAGCTTTCAGGGGGAAGACTTTCAACATAGCAGTTGAGGGTGGATGACTGCACCGGCTCCAAAGGTGAAAGACAAAAAATTGTGTAGCTGTGGAGACTTCTTTTTCATCTTTCAATAGTCCAGAGTAAAACTCCACAAAATATATTTACTATAGAATGGTACAGGCTAAAAGAACATCCACATCACAATTTTCTTTTTTTAAAAATACAACAGTCTGAAGTGCAAAACCGCATTTGAATTACAAGTCTTTCCATTGGCCTTGTGTCTGTCAGTGCTTTACATCTCCAGCAAGAGGCTTCAGCAACATAACTAGGTACAGGCCATCTGTTGTCGATGGATCCAAGGTAATAAACACGCAAAACTTGGGTTTCTATGGTGGAAACAGAATACTGGTCACCAGGCTGAGGATAGAATAGGATTACCGGTTGGCCTTATACTTGGAAGCATCCCTAGGTTCACTGCTGGGATTGCTCCAATCATCTGCTTCTGGGGTGGTTTGGTAATGCCGCCAGGCTGATTTGTTGAAAACAGGAAGTCGTTCAAATGACTCACTTGACAGAGCCTGGAAAAACAGAAAATGATTCAAAATTTGAATAGAAAAACTTCAGTGTATGAAAGTGCGACATTTTATAAACCAGATGTCAGCCTTACCTCAGTGATAGCACTCTCACTTCACAGATCACAGATCACAGAAATCACAGAAACCCCACACTGCAGATAGAGGCCATTTCGGCCCATCGAGCCTGCACCGACACATATTCCACCCGATCCCCGTAACCCCTACACCAACACATATCCCACCCTATCCCCGTAACCCCACGTATTTAATCCCCCTAACACTAAGGGTCAATTTATCATAGCCAATCAACCTAACCCGCACATCTTTGGACTGTGGGAGGAAACCGGAGCACCCGGAGGAAACCCACGCAAACACGGGGAGAATGTGCAAACTCCACACAGTCGCCCGAGGCCGGATTCGAACCCGGGTCCCTGGCGCTGTGAGGCAACAATGCTAACCACTATGCCACCGTGCCACTTCCGAGACAGAGGGGGGGGATTTTAACATAGGTGAGTGGGTGCAGGTGGGGGTTAAATGGGGAAAAATTGGAAGCATGTCGGGAAGCCGGCTCCAACCCGTCGACTTCCAGCTTTTACTCAGGCGGGACAAGGGGCGGGCAGCCAACCTGCTCTCAAGAAGTGGGATGGCACTTTAAATATGATAATGAGGCTGAAAGCCTCGGATTTAATCTGCTCTGCAGGCTTTACTGCGGTTGGCCAGGTTTCCCAGCCCTCGGGAACTCCGTCAGGTGCAGCAAAGCGAAGACACCCTTGGGGTGCACTCCTTGTGGGCCAGGAGGAGCAGGCGTGCTTTCTTCCACCATCAGACCCCACCCTCTCCCGGTTTTAACTCCACAGAGGGGAAACTCGGACTTCTGGGCCTCCCGCTTCTGGCGGGTCAAAAAGTGAAAGTTCTACCCAGAAGGTCAAACCCCACTCAAGAACATGCATAAGGCGTAGGAGCAGGAGTAGGTCATTTGGCCCCTCGAGCCTGCTCCGCCATTCAATAGATCATGGCTGCTCGGATTTTGGCCTCAACTCCACTTCCCTGCCCGCTCCCCATAACCCTTGACTCCCTTACCTTTCAAAAATCCGTCTATCTACACCTTAAATATATTCAATGACCCAGCCTCCACAGCTCTCTGGGGAAGAGAATTCCAAAGATTCACGACCCTCAGAGAAGAAATTCCTCCTCATTTCCAATTTAAAAGGGTGCCTCCTTATTCTGAAATTATGCCCCCCAGTTCTAGATTCCCCCGCGAGGGGAAACATCCTCTCTGCATCTACCCTGTCAAGTCCCTTCAGAATCTTATATGTTTCAGTAAGAACCCCTCTCATTCTTTTAAACTCCAATGAGTATAGGCCCAACCTGCTCAACCTTTCTTCATAAGATAACCCCTTCATCTCCGGAATCAACATCGTGAAACTTCTCTGAACTGCCTCCAATGCAAGTATATCCCTCCTTAAATAAGGAGACCAATACTGTACGCAATACTCCAGGTGTGGTCTCACCAATGCCCTGTACAGTTGCAACAGGACTTCGCTACTTTTATACTCCATTCCCTTTGCAATAAAGGCCAACATGTGGCAGAGACCACATAGGGACAGTAACACAATTCACTATGTATAGCCAATGTTGTTATCGCTCCACGTTATGTACGGAACTTGGTTAGGTTATCGGGGCAGGGTCCCTTTAAGAGTCGTCGATTGTGTGATGACGTCATAGCCCTGCGACGAGGCCGGGTCCCTCAGTCCATGCGGAGAGTTAATAAAGCTAACACACGTTTTTCTTTGCTGCTATGGAAGTCTCGCAGTCTGTTTATTTCCAGCGACTCCTACATTGGTGACCCCGTTTCTCTTTTAGACGTTTCCAAAGACTTTATCCGAGATGGCGACGAATGCTGTTTCTCTCAAATTACCGGAGTTTTGGGAACGGCAGGCTGCCGCTTGGTTCGCCCAGGCCGAGGCTCAGTTTGCACTCCAGGACATCACCGCGGACGACACGAAGTATTATTATGCTGTCTCTGCTCTCAGCAGCTCTACCGCGGTCAGAGTCGTGAGCCTGCTCGAGGACCCCCCGGAGCACCACAAATTAGCGACGCTGAGAACGCACCTCCTAGAGACTTTTGGACTAACTGAACCCGAGCACGCACGCCAGCTTCTCTCTCTACCCGGGCTTGGAGTCGCCAAGCCCTCAGAACTGATGGACCACATGTTAACCCTCCTGGGCAAGCACAAGCCGTGCTTCCTCTTCAGAGAACTGTTCCTACAACAGCTGCCAGGGCAGGTATGGTCGGCTTTAGCCAACTCTCATATTAGTGATTTCCGCGCCCTGGCCAAGGAGGCCGACAAATTTTTCTCCGCTGGGCAACAGAACTGCGCGGCCATGCGGGGCCCTACCCCCACCGCCACAGCCCAACGGCGGCAGCCCCCAAGCATGTGCTTCTACCACGCGCAGTTCGGCCCCAACGCTAAGAAGTGCCGGCCCCCGTGCAGCTTTACCGCGTCGGGAAACGCGAAGGCCCACTCATTAGTTACCGTGGCTGTTGGCCGTTCAGGTACTCTGTTATTCATTACGGACACTGACTCTGGATGTCGTTGCCTCTGCGACACGGGTGCCCAGATGAGCGTCCTGCCCGCGTCAACCGTAGACATACAGGGGGGGGAAACCACGGCCCTGCCCTCGAATTCGCCAACGGTAGTTCCATCCGTGCTTTCGGGAAACGGAGCATGGCGCTGTGTTTTGGCGGGCAGCGTTTCGCTTGGGACTTCGTTACAGCAAAAGTGTCCACCCCCCTTCTCGGCGCTGACTTCCTCTGCGCCAATGGCCTTTTGGTGGACGTCAAGAACCGATGTCTCGTCAACGCTGAGACTTTCAGTTCGCTCTAGTGTTCGCTCAGTGGTTCCGGCACGACGAAGTTGTCCAGCGCACTCTCGGCCTCCGACGAGTTTTCCCGCCTCCTCGCCGGGTTCCCGGACCTCACGAAGCCCACTTTCTCGTCCGCTGCCACCAAGCATGGGGTAGAACACCACATCCCGACTACCGGTCCGCCTGTCTACGCCCGCGCTCGGCGCCTCAACCCGGGGAAACTCGCCATCGCTAAAGCAGAGTTCAACACGATGGTGCGCCTCGGCATCATTCGCCGAACAGTCCGTGGGCCTCGCCCCTCCACATCGCACCGAAACCAGGCGGCGGTTGGCACCCGTGCGGCGATTACCGGCGCCTCAACGATGCTACGACCCCCGACCGCTACCCGATTCCACATATCCAGGAGTTTTCCGCCTGCCTGGCCGGGAAAGTTGTTTTCTCTAAAGTGGACCTCATTCGGGGTTACCACCAGGTCCCCGTTCGGCCGCAGGACGTCCCGAAAACCGCGGTGATCACCCCGTTCGGGCTGTTCGAATTCCTCCGCATGCCATTCGGTCTCAAAAATGCCGCTCAGGCTTTTCAACGCCTAATGGACACCGTGTTACGGGACCTGCCATTCCTGTTCGTCTACCTGGACGACATTCTCATCGTCAGCGCCTCCAGGACGGAGCATGTGTCACACCTCCGGACTCTCTTCGAGCGCCTCAGCCAGCACGGCCTAATCGTCAATCCGGCCAAGTGCCAGTTCAGGCTGTCCTCGATCGACTTTCTCGGGCACCGCATCACGAAGGACGGGGCGGTGCCACTGCCGTCGAAAGTGGAGGCCGTGAAGGATTTTCCACGACCCCTCACCGTGAGGGCCCTGCAGGAGTTTTTGGGCATGGTGAACTTTTATCATCGCTTCGTTCCCTAGGCAGCCCAGCTTATGCGGCCCCTTTACGAGGCCCTCAAAGGCAAGCCCACCAAGCTCGCCGTCAACTGGTCCGAGGAGATGGCCAATTCTTTCACGGACACGAAAAGGGCTCTGGCTAACGCGACCATGCTGGCGCATCCGTTACCCGATGCGTTGATCGCTCTCACCACTGACGCTTTGGACTATGCTGTCGGCGCCGTCCACGAACAGTGGGTCAACGGCACTTGGCAGCCGCTCGCCTTCTTCAGCCGGCAGCTCCGCCCCAACGAGCGGAAGTACAGCACCTTCGATCGCGAGCTTCTCGGCCTCTACCTCGCCGTCCGACACTTCCATTTCCTGCTGGAGGCCCGCCCGTTCACGGCGTTTGTGGACCACAAGCCGTTGACCTTCGCCATGGCCAAAGATTCCGAGCCGTGGTCGGCCCGTCAGCAGCGCCAGCTTTCCTTCGTCTCCGAGTTCACGACGGACATCCAGCATGTGGCTGGGAAAAACAACCCTGTCGCCGACTGTCTCTCCTGGGCCGTTGCCAGTGCCGTACACCTCGGCATCGACTACACCCACATGGCGGCCGACCAGGCCTACAGGACAGCTGTCACGGGCCTTCAGTTAGCGGACGTCGCGTTTGATGATGCCGGCACCACGCTCCTGTGCGACATGTCCGCTGGGCAGTCACGCCCCGTCGTGCCTGACGGGTGGAGACGGCAGGTTTTCGACGCTGTCCATAGCCTTTCCCACCCGGGCAGGAAGCAGTCACAGAAGCTGGTGATGGCTAAGTTCTTCTGGCACGGGCTCAAGAAGGACGTTCGCGACTGCGCCAATACCTGCGTGGTATGCCAGCGCTCGAAAGTGCATCGCCATACTAAGGCCCCGTTGGCGCCTTTCGCGGTGCCCGAGAGGCGGTTTGACCATGTTAACGTGGATCTGGTGGGGCCCCTGCCGCCCTCCCGTGGGTTCACCCACCTCCTCACAATGGTCGACAGAACCACCCGATGGCCGGAAGCCGTCCCGCTGTCGTCAACAACGTCTGCCGATGTGGCTCGGGCGTTCATCAACACTTGGGTCGCCCGGTTCGGCGCCCCATCTGACGTCTCCTCCGACCGGGGGCCCCAGTTCATGTCAGAGCTCTGGAACGCAGTCGCCCAAGGCCTTGGGTTGAGACTCCACCGCACCACTGCATATCACCCTCAGGCTAACGGGCTGTGCGAATGGTTTCATCGCTCCATGAAGGCCGCACTCCGGACCAGCCTCCGGGATGACAGTTGGATCGACAGACTCCCGTGGGTCATGCTGGGACTCAGGACCGCCCCCAAGGAGGACCTCCAGCCCTCGTCCGCCGAGCTCGTCTATGGGCAGCCGCTGCGGGTTCCCGGGGATTTCGTCCCTAACGCCACGGACCCTTGGTCCGCAGCCCATCAGCGGTCCACCCTCCTGGACAACGCCAAGGTTTTCGCGCCAGTGCCCACGTCGCAGCACGGTCTCCCTCAGTCCCACGTTCCACCCAACCTTTGTGCGGCAGAGTACGTTTTCGTCCGCCACGACGCCCACCGGGGACCTCTTCACCCATCCTACGACAGACCATTCCACCTCCTGGAAGCTGGGGACAAAGCCTTCGAGGTGGATGTCGGCGGTAAGCCAGACTACATTTCCGTGGATCGTCTTAAGCCGACCCACCTGGATCTGGACCGACCCGTTGGGTTGGCTCGGCACCCGCGGCGGGGCCGACCTCCGGCTTCTGCACTCTCAGTCCACCACCGAGCGCCCGAGGACCCTCCTGCGACCCCCCCGGTCCCCGTCCCGGACTTAAGGAGCCGTTTCGGCCGTGTGATCTGGGCCCCTCAATGACTGACATTGCCAGTTCTAGTGAATTCTGGGGGGACGTATGTGGCGGAGACCACATAGGAACAGTAACACAATTCACTATGTATAGCCAATGTTGTTATCGTTCCACATTATGTACGGAACTTGGTTAGGTTATCGGGGCAGGGTCCCTTTAAGAGTCGTCGATTGTGTGATGACTTCATAGCCCTGCGATGAGGCCGGGTCCCTCAGTTCATGCGGAGAGTTAATAAAGCTAATACGTGTTTTTCTTTGCTGCTATGAAAGTCTCGCAGTCTGTTTATTTCCAGCGACTCCTACAAACATTCCATTTGCCTTCCTAATTACTTGCTGTACCTGCATGCAAACTTTTTGTGATTCGTGTACAAGGACCCCCAGATCCCTCTGTACCTCAGCATTTTGTAATCTCTCCCCATTTAAATAATAATTTGCTTTTTTATTTTTCCTACCAAAGTGGATACCCTCGCATTTTCCCACGTTAAACTTCATCTGCTAGATTTTTGCCCACTCACTTAGCCTATCTATATCCCTTTGGAGATTCTTTGCGTCCTCCACACAATTTGCTTTCTCACCTATCTTTGTATCATCAGCAAATTTGGCTACATTACACTCAGTCCCTTCATCCAAGTCATTAATATAGATTGTAAATAGTTGAGGCCTCAGCGCTGATCCTTGCGGCACCCCACTAGTTACAGTTTGCCAACCTGAAAATGATCCATTTATCCCAACTCTCTGTTTTCTGTTAGTTAGCCAATCCTCTATCCATGCTAAATATATTACCCCCAACCCCGTGAGCCCTTATCTTGTGTAGTAATATTTTGTGTGGCACCTTATCAAATGCCTTCTGAAAATCCAAATACACGACATCTACTGGTTCCCCTTTATCCACCCTGCTCGTTACATCCTCAAAGAACTCCAGCAAATTTGTCAAACATGATTTCCCTTTCATAAAACCATGCTGACTCTGCTTGACTATATTATGATTTTCTAAATGTCCTGCTATCACTTCCTTAATGATGGACTGCAGCATTTTCCGAATGACAGATGTTAGGCTAACTGGTCGATAGTTGCCTGCTTTCTGTCTCCCTCCTTTCTTAAATAGGGGCGGTACATTTGCGGTTTTCCAGTCTGCTGGGACCTCCCAAGAATCCAGGAAATGTTGGTAGATTACAACCAATGCATCCACTACCTCTGCAGCCACCTCTTTTAAGACTCTGGGATGCAGGCCATCGGGTCCAGGGGACTTGTCCACCTTTAGTCCCACTAGTTTGCCTAGTACTTTCTCTCTAGCGATAGTGATTATTTTAAGTTCCCCACCACCACCCCAAATAGCCCCTTGATTATCCATTATTGGGATGCTTTTAGTGTCTTCTATCGTGAAGACCGATACAAAATATTTGTTCAAGGTCTCCGTCATTTCCCATTATTAATTCCCCAGACTCATCCTCTACGGGACCAATGTTTACTTTAGCTACTCTCTTCCTTTTTATATACCTGTAGAAGCTCTTACTGTCTGTTTTTATATTTCTTGCTAGCTTACGCTCATAAGCTATCTTCTCTATCAATTTTTTAGTTGTCCTTTGCTGCTTTTTAAAAATTTCCTAATCCTCTGGCCTTTCACTATTCTTCGCAACATTGTATGCTTTTGTTTTCAATTTGATACCATCCTTTACTTCCTTAGTTAGCCACGGATGGTTCATCCTTCTCTTAGAGTCTTTCTTTCTCACTGGAATATATCTTTGCTGAGAGTTATGAAATATCTCCTTAAATGTTTGCCACTGTTTTTTACAGTCTTACCCCTGTAAGATATTTTCCCAGTCCACTTTAACCAAGTCTGCCGTCATACCTTTGTTTAAGTTCAGGACACTAGTTTGAGACCTAGCTTTCTCACACTCAAACTGAATCTGAAATTCTATCATGCTATGATCACTCTTCCCAACAGGATCCTTCACTTCGAGATCATTAATTAATCCAGCCTCGTTACACATTACCAGATCTAAAATAGTCTTCTCCCGGGTTGGTTCCACAACATATTGTTCCAAGAAACCATCCCGTATAGACTCTAAGAACTCTTCCTCAAGTCTACCTTTGTCAATTTGCTCTGTCCAATCAATATGAAGATTAAAATCTCCCATGATTATAGCCGTACCTTTCTTACAAGCCTCTATTATTTCTTGATTTATTCTCTGTCGTACTGCGTGGCGACGGTTTGGGGGCCTGTAGACCTTCCCACCAGTGACTTTTTACCCTTATTATTTCTTATCTCCACCCAAACTGATTCTATGTCTTGATCTACTAGGCCAATATCATTTCTCATTACTGCACTGATCTCATCCCTTATTAACAGAGCAACACCACCTCCTTTTCCTTTCTGCCTATCCTTACGAAATGGCAAATACCCCTGAATATTGGCCCAGAAATTCCATTCGCAGCCCTCCCACAGGCGGAGGGCTGCGATTTGGAAAAATCTCCGCTAGACCCGAGGGCTCCCGGGAGGCGCAGAGTTCCATTGCTGTGCCTCTTCAAACTGCCGGTGTGCAGGGCACGCATATCCCAGGGGCGCAGGTAGTTTGCAGCATCCCTGGGATCATGTGGGCCATGGGGAGCCAATCAGAGCAGGGAATCTCCATTCATAGATTTGACAGGAAGACCCGTCAAATCTATGAATAGAGATCACCCCCAAAACATAAGTAACACTTCAAATAAAAAAAAATTTAAATCACATTTTTAAAATGACTATAAATTAACTATTTTAAACAAACACTTTAATTTTTGAAAAAAATAATTCAAGTTATTATCGGGGTTAAAAATAAACTTACCTTTCTTTAAAGTATTTTAAAATGATAAATCAGTGGAAATTTTTTTTTTTTTACTTTCTTCAAC
Organism: Somniosus microcephalus; assembly: GCF_052327205.1. NCBI lineage: Eukaryota > Metazoa > Chordata > Chondrichthyes > Squaliformes > Somniosidae > Somniosus > Somniosus microcephalus. Next base: position 55,108,789 of record NC_141000.1, read on the forward strand.
TCTTAGCCTGGTAAAAGCAGGCCTTGCTTTTACTTTTACAGGCGCAAGAATTGTAAGTGTTTTCTGCGGGCGGAGGGTCTCCAAAAAATGGAACTCTCCACCCGCAGAGGCCCTGCTCCAGGGCAGGCGTCCGATCTGTCAAGAGCTTTCTTGACAGATCGGAAATGCTGGGTTCCAGTGCATGCGCAGTGCATGTCTGAAACTGGCACTTCCGATGTCCCTACGGGAGAGTACACAGCACGTACTCACCCGCAGGGATCGGAATTTCTGCCTCATTCAGTTCCCAGCCTTGGTCACCTTGCAACCACATCTCTGTAATGGCTATCAGATCATACCCATTTATTTCTATTTGTGCTGTCAACTCATCTATCTTGTTACGAATGCTGCGTGCGTTCAGATATAGAGCTTTAAATTTTGTCTTTTTAAGAGACATGAGCACATAGTTTATAAAGCACTGGTTAGGCCACAACTGGAGTACTGCGTCCAGTTCTGGTCACCACACTTTAGGAAGGATGTGAAAGCACTTGAGAGGGTGCAGAGGAGATTGACCAGAATGGTTCCGGGGATGGGGGATCTTAGCTACAAGGACAGGTTGGCGAAGCTGGATTTGTTTTCATTAGAGCAAAGGAGGTTGCGGGTGATTTGATAGAGGTGTACAAGATTATGATGGGTTTGGATAGGCTAGACGGGGAAAGCCTGTTCCCATTAGTTGATGATACAAGGACTAGGGGACACAGATTTAAGGTTTTGGGCAAGAGATAGAGGGGGGGATGTGAGGAAAAACTTTTTTACGCAGTGACTGGTGAGGACCTGGAACTCACTGCTGACGGAAGTGGTGGAAGCGGAGACACTCAATGTTTTCAAGGGGAGACTGGATAGGCACTTGAGGGAAATAAACTTGCAGGGCTACGGGGATAGAGCGGGGGAATGGGACTGACTGGATTGCTCTACAGAGAGCCAGCACGGACTCGATGGGTTGAATGGCCTTCTTCTGTGCCGTTATGACTCTATAGTGTAGGTTAACACTTCAGTGCTGTACTGAGGGAGTGCTTCACGGTCAGAGATGCAGTCTTTCGGATGAGACGTTAAAAGGAGGCCCCATCTGCCCTCACAGCTGGTGTTAAAGAACTCATGGCACTATTTGAAGAATAGTAGGGAGTTCTCTTGGTGTCCTGGCTAACATTTTAAGCAGGTCCCCTTTCCACATTTAACACCAAGCTCTTGAATAAAAATGTACTGATCTTGTAGTTTTTCCAGAAGGAAAAATACTTTATAAAATATTTTCATGTACAGGAAACTTTCTGGTATCCGGCACGGACGGGACCAACGTGGTGCCGGTTCATCAAAAATTCCGGATAACCGAACGCTATAGTAAAAGATATGGAGCTGAGAGCTCCGTATAAAGCAACAAACTCTGTTGCTTAGCAACAGGTTCAGAACAACGTCCACAAGTTGCAAGCGTCTCTGTAGCTTAGCAACAGCTACAGCCACACCCTTGCCTTCCTCCATTTGTTGCTGTGCAAGTAATAAAAGTTACCTGAACCGACTCCTGAATTTTGCCGGTTAACCAACATTTCCGGTTATTTAGGTGCCGGTAAATCGAAAGTTTCCTGTAGCTCATATTTGCATCATTGGATGCTACAACTAGTTTGCCAAAAAATATTCTGTTTTAATCAGGATTTCTCCCAAAGATAGTTAAAACCTGCTGACTTTGAAATCTGTGTACCATAATCTATATGATTCAGCAATATGTAGCACAACTGAATCAAAATTGGCAAGGTTGAGAACTAAACTTTTGGAAACTCATTAATAATTGTCAACAAATTCCCTATTATTGTTATTAACTCATTTTGAAACTTGATAGCAAATCAAAATTGGTCACAGGGACAGGGAAACTGCAGTGCATAAATGGGTGTGACTTAATTGATGGAAAATACATTAGCCTAGGAAGAATTTGATTCCTTCTCTCCAACTTTTCTCCTCTCCTATGTTCCTCTCCCTCCTTTCTGAATGCACTGAGGTGTGGTTCCATGGACAGCCATTGCACTCCGGAATGCGGAAGGGAAACAGAGATTTCTTACAAAAAATGTATAATTTAAAACTACAGGCAGAAATAAATAACTTACTTCAAACATTCTGAATACAGATTTTACTTAATATATCCCACACTTAAATTCTCCTTTGATGATGTTGGGAGATACCTTAAGATAGATGACTGCATCTGTGCCCACACCTTCCATGGAATACAGTTTGAGGTCTCCTTGGAAATACCTAGCATACAGACGGGAGATTGGCAAACCATATCCAAATCCAGCCTGCAGACAGAAATTAAGAAAGCTACATTGCAGCACAGCAGCACCATAACAGCAATGGCAAACTTAGATTAGGCAAAAATCCAGAACAGCCAGGGCAATCTGTAGACAAAAAAAAAGATGCTTTTCTCTGCAATCTATTTGGATCTTTAAGAGGGTGAATTTTGGGAGGAAAGGATAAAGAAGATCCTAGTCACCTTTTAGAGAATTGTACGGCTGCCACTCAACACCTTCACTGATGTCACAGCTAAAATCACAAACTCATTGCCTGAGGTATCTTAAATGGGAGGAGCACATGATTTTACCAGTTAATGTAAGCCAATTGAATGCATGTGTTGGATACATTAAAGGGGATTAGAATCTAAAATTAGGACCATTTTATCTAAAATGTCATTAATTAGTTAAGCTACTGTTTGTATAAAGATAGCATAAATTTGATCCACGAGCACATTTCTGTATGAACTGAACAGTGTTGGCATATAAATCTTTCGTAAGTGAAAATGCCAGTCTTGGAATCTTGCTCGTAAATAAGGAAAATTGGTCAGTGATATTCTATATCTTTTTGTTGGCCATTGTTCTGTAAGGGTTATTACAAAACACAAAACTCAAGATTTTCACATATAATGCATACAAAATTTGTGAGCAAACAATTTTAAGCAAATTATTCAAATAATGAGCTACATGAAAATATTTTTATGAAAATGGATGTTGAAAGTATCTTCACATATTACAAGAATGGCTGTGCAATGCATTAGCAATATCCATATTTAAACATGGCTGTGCACCAAAGTACTGAATAGGCGAATTGATGGATTTGATTCTAGAAGATTAAACCTCAGGACAAAATCTTAAATGAGACTGTACATAACCTGACTAACCAATGATTGCTGTCCCGGTGAGTTGATTGTTACTAACTCCTCTGGTATGGACTGTTGGACATTTTTGGAGAGGTAAGGGTTAATAATCGAACTGACCTGTATAACTAGAACTGGTGAGAGAGCAAAAGGCTTTCTAAGATAAACAGGAAAACTGCGGGATGCCTCAGCAAGGAAATAAGTGACTGGGACAGCATCGACCACGAGTGATTAATGTATAACTTTAGTGACTAGTGTAATAAACATAGGCAGAGAGATCAATTAACCATTGTATAGAGTGGATATTTAGGTAAATAAGTTGTCTTCAAAGGATCCAAGAACAGATAGATCAGGGAGTCTTGGTTGTGGAAAGTATCTTTGAAATAAACAACTAAGGCTGTTTATGTGAATAGATTGTTCTTAAAAGAATTCAAGAACAGGTAAATCATGAGGTCTTATCTGTGAAACGCACCTTTGAAGTAGGCAAACCGAGGTGTATAAAAGGACAATAGTTTCCCAGAATTAGGAGAGCTCGAAAGATAGAGAAACCAAAAGCTATTCCTTCATACAGTATAGCTTGATCACCTATGCTGTATATGAATAAAGTCTGTTCTGTATATTCCACGATCAAGTGGCTCATGCTTACTCGAAGCATGTCAACATGGACACCTCATGCACCACCCAGAGTCTGACCCTTCCATAGCATTCACCACTAACATGGAAGAGGTAATGAGGCAGACCCAGAACAAGATGGATGACAATATAAAAGTGTTCCTTAGAAACATGGGCCTTACTGCTGATCAGGCACAGTGAAAGTCCTGAACCATAATGGTTGGAAGAAGCTGGTAGCAGTATTGTCCTCTTATGGATAAGCCCCTAGACAATAATGATGACATGCACATTATAACATGCATCATTAATTTGATAGCATCTGCAGTACCTTTTTATAGCACACTGCAAAGACATGCAGGAGGTAGACAGAGGGCCTCACAGTACCCTGCATAGTGCAAGATTGCAGATTTAGAAGGGTTTTACTGCAAATTTCAGTTCAGGTTCGAGTTAAAATGTCTGAGAAAGAGCAGCTAGTTTGTTTTCTTTAAGGTGATCATGATAGGTTGCTGAGGAGCAGCAATGCCATTTAAAAAAAAATTGTTCCTGGGATGTGGGCATCGCTGGCAAGGCCAGCATTTATTGCCCATCACTAATTGCCCTCGAGAAGGTGGTGGTGAGCTGCCTTCTTGAACTGCTGCACTCCGCGTGGTGAAGGTACTCCCAGTGCTATTAGGGAGGGAGTTCCAGGATTTGACCCAGCGACGATGAAGGAACGGTGATATATTTGCAAGTCAGGATGGTGTGCAACTTGGAGGTGATGGTGTGTTCCCATGCGCCTGCTGCCTTTGTCCTTCTAGGTGGTAGAGGTCACGGGTTTGGGAGGTGCAGTCGAAGGTGGCTGCGGTGCATTTGTAGATGGTACACACTGCAGCCACAGTGTGCCGATGGTGGAGGGAGTGCCAATCAAGTGGGCTGCTTTGTCTTGGATAGTGTCGAGCTTCTTGAGTGTTGTTGGAGCTGCACTCATCCAGTCAAGTGGAGAATATTCCATCACACTCCTGACTTGTGCCTTGTAGATGGTGAAAAGGCTTTGGGGAGTTAGGAGGCAAGACACTCGCCGCAGAATGCCCAGCCTCTGACCTGCTCTTGTAGTCACTATATTTGTGTGGCTGGTCCAGTTAAGCTTCTGGTCAATGGTGACCCCCCAGGATGTTGATGTTGGGGGATTTGGCAACAGTAATGCCGCTGAATGTCAAGGAGGGGTGGTTAGATGCTCTCTTGTTGGAGATAGCCATTGCCTGCACTTGTATGGTGTGAATGTTACTTGCCACTTATCAGTCCAAGCCTGAATGTCGTCCAGATCTTGCTGCATGCGGGCATAGACTGCTTCATTATCTGAGGAGTTGGAAATGGAACTGAACACTGTGCATCAGCGAACATCCCACTTCTGACCTTATGATGGAGGGAAGGTCATTGATGAAGCAGCTGATGATGGTTGGGCCTAGGACACTGCTGAGGAACTCGTGCAGCGATGTCCTGGAGCTGCGATGATTGGCCTCCAACAGCCACAATCATCTTTCTTTGTGCTAGGTATGGCTCCAGCCAGTGCAGAGTTTTCCCCTGATTCCCACCGACTTCAATTTTACTAGGACTCCTTGATGCCACATTCGGTCAAATGCTGTCCTGATGTCAAGGGCAGTCACTCTCACCTCACCTCTAGAATTCAGCTCTTTTGTCCATGTTTGGACCAAGGCTATAATGAGGTCTGGAGGCAAATGGTCCTGGCGGAACCCAAACTGAGCACCGGTGAGCAGGTTATTGGTGAGCAATTGGCGCTTGATAGCATTGTCGATGACCCCTTCCATCACTTTGCTGATGATTGAGAGTAGACTGATGGGGCGGTAATTAGCTGGATTAGATTTGTCCCGCTTTTTGTGGACAGGGAATACCTGGGGCAGTATTCCACATCGTTGGGTAAATGCCAGTGTTGTAGCTGTACTGGAACAACTTGGCTAGAGACACGACTAGTTCTGGAGCACAAGTCTTCAGCATGACAGCTGGGGTATTGTCAGGGCCCATAGCCTTTGCTGTATCCAGTGTGCTCAGCCGTTTCTTGATATCACGTGGAGTCAATCGAATTGGCTGAATACTGGCATCTGTGATGGTGGGGAACTCAGGAGCAGGCAGAGATGGATCATCCTCTCAGTACTTCTGGCTGGAGATGGTTGCAAACACTTCAGCCTTGTCTTTTGCACTGGCGTGCTGGGATCTGCCATCATTGAGGGTGGGTATGTTCATGGAGCCTCCCCCGCCCGTTAGTTGTTTAATTGTCCATTCACGACTGGATGTGGCAGGAGTGCAGAGCTTTGATCTGATCCGTTGGTTGTGGGATTCCTTAGCTCTATCTATAGCATGCTGCTTCCGCTGTTTAGCATGCATGTAGTCCTGTGAGGCCATACCAGCTTGGTCAAAGATTCCAGCTTGTGGAACTAGCAAAGAGAGGACAATAAAATCCTCCTATGACCTTTCACAAGCAAGGTTAAATGGTTCAAGGAATAGGCCAAATTAGATAAGATGCTGGACTGGGCTCTTACAGAATGAGCACAAGGAAAAGCATTCAGCAGGATCATAGCAAGTTGCAGTCTAACCAAGTTGTTTAAATATCTGAAGAATGGGCTATACATATGCTCCAAGAACTGCTATTTGATATCAGAAAAAGATGGCCAGTTCTGTGGAATTTTTTGTGAAGGAACTTACAACGGGATGTCAAGAACAGTGCAAAATGAACAAAGTTCATGGGCTTTGGTGCACCTGGAAACACAACCAAGGAGCAAAAAGAACACGGTCACAAAAACTAGTCATGAATGAACCAACTTATTGTAGTGAATAGTGAAAGTATTGAGCTGAAGCTGATTATTTTAAACAAATTCTGCACCATATAAAAAAATTGAACACAATGACTGGACAATTAAAAACATGATGGCAGAATGGATTGAAGAGGTCTTTTACCTTACCAGCCAAGGAGAGATACTTAATCCCAGAACGTTCTCGATATTAGAATCTATCCAAACTCAGAAGCTGGTTGACTAACATTATCTATGGCAAACACACAAGTCCCTAACTTATGTCTGGAGGTCTAACTAAGCTTATGGAGCTGCTAGATATAGCAGTTAAATAAAAGGGAAAGGTGATGGGGAGTACTCTGTTTACATAATCTCCTATTCCCATTAATAAAAGTTAGGATAGTTCCTAGTTTTTTCCTTATTATGCTATTTTTGGCCTATGCTCCCTCCCTGAGCTGCTCCTTTGATGTAGGTTACTGGGCAGTCCAACAAATTCTAATGGAACCTAGTGCTTTCGACTTGCCTGGTAACTATCAGGTGGTGCCCAAATCTCATTACTGGACCAATAGTTATTTTTCCAGGGTCAGGTATCTCCACATACCCTAGATGCATGTTGGTCACCCCTTTAACCTGCATCGCAGAGGCACTCAAGCAGAGTACAGAACTAATCTCTAATTTTGTGCACAGTTTTGAATCTAAAAATTGATTATTTTCTTGGGATGTTTTAATTCTGCAGCTCCTTGTAGCCAGAGGCACTTACCAGAGGAGCAGCCCGTGATGGTTGCAAGCTGGGACTGGGCGCAGTTGAATACATATAATTAAATAGTCGGTCAATCTTCCGCAGAGGAACACCGCCCCCTTTATCAGATATCTACACCAGAAAGTAGAAAAATGATTAAAGCCGAAGCTAAAACAATTTAGCCACCTTCCCCAACAGATTGCATGGATACCATTAAATGTTGGATGGAGAAAAAAAAAAGGTGGAGAATATTAAAGAATGAATAAGTTTGATCTTGTAGACAATCTAACTATTGTTTAATTATACTTCCACCTATGAATTTAAGAATATTTTTTTTCCAGGTTGTCTTTTGATGTGGACTCAAAACATGCATCCAGGATAAATTCACAAAACTGTGTATCCTCAATACAAAAGCAAAATACTGCAGATGCTTGAACTCTGAAATAAAAACAGAGGATGCTGCAAACACTCAGCAGGTCAGACAGCATCTGTGGAGAGAGAAACAGAGATAACATTTCAGGTTGATAAGCTTTCATACATTTTAGCTCTATTCAACAGGAAGATTCTATTCTCTTATTCACTGGAATCTGTGCTCATTTGCTGGCCTAGGTAGTCTTGAGGGAGTTCTAGACCCAGATCTGTGCTGGCATTTGACATGAGCAAGGTAATGAAGCAATGGTCATCTGCATAGCAGTTTGTACTTGAGCAAGTGGCAACTCCACTAGCATGTACAGTGGAGACCTCAGTTAGATAGGTCATATCACAAATGCTCCGACTACTGCTACAGAAACATTAGGCTCCAAAGTCCAAGGTACATTCTTAGCTGGCTTCAGCTTGCTCAGGCAACAGTTACAGACAATGATAATAGAGCATTTACAAGAGCTCATAAATGTCCACTGTTCTGCATCAGGCAAATGGGTGGACCTCCAAAGGTACTGCCTCTGAAAACCATAAGTCAGAGATCCTAGCACGAGAGACCAAAGACACTGATGCAGATGCATCAAGGGTTAGTCCCAGATGAAGATGCATCAAGTGTTAAGTCTCAAATGCAGATGCATCAGAGGTTAGTTTCAAATGCAGTTACTGAGTCTCTAGTATGCATACAATTCACCAGTTGAGTATGGTGCCATTCACTCATGCTACTCTTTGAACTAGTGAACCATCTATTAGCAATATTCATTCACAAACAGCATTGGAAAGTTCACAACACAGAAGTAAACACACCAGCAAAATACATTAAACATGTATAATAGCAAAATACTGCGGATGCCTAACACTGCAGAATTAAATAATATTATTCACTTTGACCATGCCTCGCAGTCTGTCACATTTCATTGTGAAGAAAATCATCAACTGCCCAAAAGGCAGACAAGTGTCTGACTCTGGAGATGTTTCCTTTGGACACATGGAAGGCACTTGTGGCATTAAAGTTGAGGGCAATGAAAACCTTCTCTTCCACTGGTATTCCATTGCAGAAAATCTTTATGGATCAAGGTTACACACTTCAATTGCCACCTCCCAGGTGAGCCTGAGCTCCCTGCTGCAACCATACCCCACCAAACACATCCCTGCTTGGCCAACTTCAAAATCTTACTGCTCATTAACAGCAGGTCTGGATTGAACTTTGAACTGACGGTCAAGATGCAGATTGCTGCCTAAGTTCATCAGTATGACCGTAACAATGCCTTTATAAGCAAAAAAACCAAATTTTTAGTTTCTCAAAACATTTTTGTACAGGTCTTCAAAACAGCACTAAATAAAGATAAATAATCCTTTAGTATTTTCTACCAACATACCACCACTCTTTACTCAGGTCTACTTTTTTTGTAAGATTAATGAGTAAAACAAAATACAGCCCTTAATGTTTGATATACTGGGGGAAAAAAGTCAAACTCACTGATGCCCAGTTTGGGTTCCGCAAAAAAAAAGGTAATAAAATTGCTGTACTAACCTTAATAGACAAATCTTCCTTCCCCAATGTGACCAAAGCTTTGATAGGAGGGTAACCTTCTTTTCTTCCTTCATAAAGTTCCACAGTAGCTCTCATTGAATTCTGTGATAAATAGAAGTTCATACATCTATATGATTAAAGTTAAGGATAAATGAATTGATCCTGCGCACCCAGCAGGGAGCCACATCTAAATGATGTGCAAGTCGCAGAGGACAATGTCACGTTTCAGGTTTTTGTGATCAATTTTCCATAGAAATGCTTTTTGGGGGTGGGAGCAACATTTAAGAGTTGTGTTTTAAAGTAAAGTGTATTCACACAAGTGAAAAAAATAGGCACCGAGATGAAAAGTTGTTAAAATGCTAATAAGCCAAGTAGTGAAGCTATTTTCCTACAAAGTGTAAATAATAAGTAATTCATTAGCCTGTGTCAGCAATCAATAAACACCTCACACCTGTTGAGAGGTCTGTGATCCTCAGTGTTTGGCAGGGTTAATATAGTGTAGGCCCTTCTTTCAAGATGTGAACATGGGTAGATGAAAAGACAGAAACACAGGCACTCCCCCAGGAAACTGAAAGGGCAAGCTATTGCCAGGCTTAAATGGAGAATGCAGTATGGTAGTTAGGAGATACTTTGTTTAAGGGCAACTAGGGATGGGCAATAAATGCCGGCCTTGCTAGCGATGCACACATCAATGTTCCCTGTAAGCTGTGCAGCTGCACAGTGCTACGTGGAACCCGCACAGCCAGCTTTTCAATACAAAAACTGCGCATGCACGGTACTTTGAATGGCCCGCACAGCCCCTTAAAGGGGCCGCACAGTGCCAAATAATATTAGAGAGAACGTTGGCCCACATCCCAAGAATTAATTTTAAATAGTCAAGTAAGATGACCCACTGATGTGGGAAAGTATTACAAATTAATTATTTTTCTATTACATGAAGACAAGTTGTAATGATTGAAGTGCGTCTGATCATAATTGTTGCTTTGTATGCTCGCTTGCTTTGAAATAAAGCAACTTAACAATTCATATCTAGGCACAAAGGGGCACATGCGAAAAACACAAATATCTAGTTCAGAACACAAGGTGGGTAGAGTTATTACACCCCTGGGTTATGCCATCGGACAAGTAGATATTGGGCAGCGTGTGTCTACTTCGGCTTATAAGGGAAGTGGGATCCACTTACAGGAGTGGCTGTTGACAATGAAGAGGAGAAAGTAACATAAGACTTCAAGTTTGTAACAGACAAGTTTAGGACAGACAGCAGGAAGTATTTCTTAACTCAGAGTAATCAACCTCTGAAATGGATACACAGAATGGGGTGGTTCAGCCCATGGCACTAGTCTGAATAGGTTAATCAATTTGGTGGCTAAAGGTGGCTGGAAATGAAAGCTACTCAAAATCAGTCAAAAAACTGGTATCACTATATATTCTGACTGAAGAGAGTCAGAAGCGGGAAAAATTAATTCCAGATGTAATAATGTTTGTGTGAAATTTCATGCTACACTGAAGAACAACATCTTTTCATCTAATGGTGTGGAATTACCTGTGCATTTGCACCCAGCCATGCGTGTAATCGGTGTGTAGGGATAATGGGTATGTACTCAAATTGGAAGGAAATAACTAGTGGTGACCCACAATGATCTCTGCTGGGTTCTCAACTATTCATTGTATTTATTAATGACTTAGATAACACAATAGAGAGTCATATATCCAAGTATGCTGATGACAAAGATTGGTGGCATAGTAAGTAGTGTAGACAGGAGCATAAAATTACAAAGAGACATCGATCGATTAAGTGAGTGGGAAAAACTGTGGCAGATGGATTTCAATGCCGGTAAATGTGAGGTCATCCATTTTGGTCCCAAAAAGGAGAGATCCGAGTATTTTTGAAATGGTGAAAAGCTAGGAACAGTGGCGGTCCAAAGACATTTAGGGGTCCATGTACACAAGTCACTAAAATATAGTAGTCAGGTACAAAAATAATCAAAAAGGCTAACAGAATGTTAGCCTTTATAACTAGAGGGCTAGAATATAAAAGGGGAAGAAGCTTTGCCAGGAAAGAATATATTGGCCTTGGAAGGAGTGCAGTGCAGCTTAACCAGAATGTTACCAGGGCACCAAGGGCTAAATCATGTGGAGTGATTTGATTGAGGTTTTTAGGATTTTGGAAGGAATTGATAGGGTAGATAGAGAGAAATGTCTTCCGCTGGTGGGGGAGTCTAGGACAAAGGGGGCATAACCTTAAAATCAGAGCCTGGCCATTCAGGAGAGAAGCTGGGAAACACTTCTGCATGCAAAGGGTGGTAGAAGTGTGGATCTTTCTCCCACAAAAAGCAGTAGATGCTAGCTCAATTAATAATTTTAAATCGGAGACAGATAGAATTTTGCTAGCTAAGAGTATTAAGGGATATGGGGGGAGAAATTCAGTATCGCCCCGTTTGGGGCGCGATTATCGGCTGGGCACAAAGTTTAGCGCCTGGCGCTAATTATCACCTCCGACTGCAAACTTGGCTTTTATCGCCCCTGGAGGTGATTGGAACACTAAATCAGTCGCTGCACACCTGTCTTAAGGCGCAAAGGCCGAGGAGCGAGGCGCTAACTCAGAGCGCTGGCGAAGCTCATGTGATGTCAGTCAGCAATGGAACACAGACACACTGTCGCCGGCCAGTTCTTAAAGGGGAGGGTCGATCTTGCTCTCCATCCGCACCCTGCTCATTGCAGCCTTGAATCTAGGCCTGGAGAGACCTGTACATCTAATCTGTTGGAAAGAACAATGGAGAGGCCCAGGGAAAGAGCTCAGAGTGCAGCCCCAATAGTCTCTTCTAAATTGATGCAAGGAAGATCAAATAAAAAAGAACCTGCAAAGTGCTGCTCAGTACCCAAAACTCCTCAACACAGCTTTGAATATCTCCTGCAGTCTCTCTCTCACTCAGAATGTGTGGTGAAAAAATTTCGCAGACAAAAAAAGGCAGGAAGCGGTCACCTTTAAATAGCGCTCCCCCAGTCCCTTCCGGACTCCAAAACGCTCCTCTCAATCTGTTGTTGCTAGCGGCAGGCGGTAAGACAGGGGGCGCCACTCAATATCCGGTCCGGGGCGCTACCAGGGCATTGCACGTGCAGGCGCAGGAGATCGTGGCGGTAGTGTTTAACGCTGCCGCAAAATGTCTAGTCAATTTTGTGAGCGGCGCAAACATCGCCACGCACGGGCGCTAGTTGCTTTGCGCCACATTAGCACCCTCTTAAGGCGCTAACGGGAAGCGCAAACCAACCTAATTTTTCCTCCATGGAGCCAAGGCAGGTGAATGGAGTTAGGATACAGATCAGCCATGATCACACTGAATGGTGGAACAGGCTTGAGGGGCTGAATGGCCTATTCCTGGTCCTAGACATGGTGTAAAAGATTGAGGAAACTCAGCAAAAGTGTTACGCACATAATTATGCTACACCCAAATTTTCAGTATCTATGTGCCCCGTTAACTCTAAATACGAATAATATAGGACAACATTTGTGACAGGTTAGTGCTCCCAAGCATTCATCCAGGAAGATAGATACCAGCACCACAATGGAGGTCCCTTAACCTTCAACAAATGCAAGCACAAAATTTTGTTTTGCTACTTTCTTCAGTTATCATGCAAGTCCAACAAAAATTGCCAACTTACTTTAAACAGTTCGAACAACATATGGAAGAGATGTGAGGGTATGTACACCACTTGGATAGGCTTTACAGGTGTTTTAGCTAAAATAAATACATAAATTCATTCATTAATTATATTCTTCTTTTGCACACTTGTTCACAGTTATACATTGGCCCAGAAATTCGGGTCTCCACGGGTGAGTACGCACGGAGTACTCACCCGTAGGCCCGATGGAAGTGCCGGTTTCCTGCATGCACTGCGCATGCGCGGGAAACCGGCACTTCCGTTCCCCTGAACGAAGGGGTTCAGAGGTCGAACGCGTGCGCGGGGGAGGCTGCGCGTGCGCATCAAACTTCGATCTTTTTTACAGGTTTTCCCGGGAAGGTAAGCCTGCAGAATTTAGAAATGTAAAAAGCAGGCGTAAGGCCTGCTTTTTACAAGGTAAGTGGTGAATTAATTAAAATTAAAACATTTTTTCCACAGGTTTATTATTTTTAAATACTTTAAAGCAAGGTAAGTTTATTTTTTAGCCCCGTTACAAAATAAAATTATTTTTTTCAAAAATTTAAATTATTGTTTAAAATAGTTATTTCATGTAATTTATAGTTTATTTAAAAAATGTGATTAAAAAAAAAAATTTATTTGAAGATTTAGTGCTATTTTGGGGCCGTAGTATTTATAAGTCTTGACAGCACTTCCTGTCAGACTTATGAATGGAGCATTCCCTGCTCCGATTGGCTCCCCATGATCCCAGGGGACGCAGCGAACTAACTGCGCCCCTGGGATACGCAAGCACTGCGCGCCGGCAGCTGGACCAGGCCCCGGATCGGAAATCCACGGGGGCCCACAGCTCAACGGCCGGCGTGCTAGGCAAGTGCAGGTCGGGGGCTTGCACCCACGGGAAGCCCCCGACCCGAATTTCTGGGCCAATATATTTAACTCTACTCCAAACATACAGATCTCTTCAATTCATGGATAAGTTAGTATTCTGATTGGATGGCAACCATTCGTTCAAACTCAATTGAGCTAATGAGCGAAGCACTATATATATTTCATTGTTCTGGGAAATATGGCTAGTTAAGGCATTAAACGTAAATGTTGTGGAAGAGGGCTAACAAACAAACCCTGTATGGGGGAAATAAGGGAGATTCAAGCAGTCAATTCCACTTGGCCAATACAGTTGTAATGAACTCAGAAAAAATATGACTCCAGGTGCATCTGTTCGGTGCATGTTAGTCAGGCATCTTGTAGAATAAACCTCATCAGCCTAGTGAACATATGGTTGACAGATGCTATCATTATGGTCAGGCTGCTTTGCAAAAAGATCTGGTTAACTAGCACTTAAGTAGTCCAACAATCAGTTGGCCGGCATTGTAGGTAATGGATCAGTATTAGTCCATTGAAAGATGGTGACATTTGTGATGTGTTGCAAGTTCATGTGAAGTAGGCAATTGTGACATTGCATTTGATTGAATGACCATCTTTGTTTTTGCCATTCTTGTGTTGTATTAAATGATCAATACAGGAAACTTCACGATATCCGGCACCGAGCTGCTGTCGATCTATCAAAACTTCCGGATAGACCAGCGCTAATGTTGAAAGATACGGAGGTTTTCATCTCCGTATCTGACAACAAACACTGTTGCTTAGCAACAGCTTGTAAACACTCGGCCTGTACCTTGGAAGCGTCTCTGAAGCTGTTGCTAAGCTACAGAGATGCTTTCCAGAGCCTGACTGTTATAAAAAAAAAAAAAAAAATGCGAGAAGAAAAAAAACCTAACCAAAACGGCTGCTGATTTCTGCCGTTAGATCGAGGTTTCTGGACATACAACCTCCAGATAAACCAAAGTTTCCTGTACATTGAAACTTTGTCATCACAATTAATTGTTTATAAATGAATTTTAGTCAAAAAAAAACTTGAAAGATTCTGTTTACCATTAAATTCATCAATCTCCAGCTCTGGGGATCCCATGTAGTACTGTTCACATAGCATCTTTGCAGTCTCATATGCATCTGCGCAAAGAAAATGAAAATCTTACATTAAAGCACACACGGTACACAACATGGGTAAAATGCAAGCCAAGGATATCTGCTCAGTCTACGAGTAAGTGTTCAACTTGATTATGTTACTGTTATCCAGAGGAAAATGTGCAAGCTCTAACTTAACAAGGAACAAACAACAATAACTACTCAGGTGTACTTTTTTTCCAGCTCTTTGGCCAACTAGTATGGATATGATGACATTCAGTTATTCCTTATCTGGACAGGTTCAGGTAATGTAACTGACAAGTACACCGAGCAATTACTGAATTTGGCTTTGCCATATTTAACCTAGCCCTATATCCTGTTAATACTATTGCAGGTCCTCTTCAGCACACTGGAAATGGGTTAAAATATTTTTTACATTTTATTTTGTTTTCAAACTATGATTTTACCAAATCAAGGTATGTATATCAGGTGAGGGTCCATATCCAAGACGTGACCCATGGGCCAAATGCGGCCTGTGAGCTCTTGATCTTACCCTCAAGGCTCCTGTTATTTCCATTTTTATTTGTGCTTCTATACAAAGTCAACTGAAGTACTCCCAAGCTGTTTAAATTTCCCAGGCTTGAGGATTGGCAAAGCTGCTTTCTAATGGGCAGATTTCAACTTATGAGAGAGCAGCCTTGGATTAATCCTCTAGGCCCAGCCATTTTAAAGTGCTGAAACATTTTCTCCCGCTCCAATGCAGTTAGTATTTGTCCAAGTGCAGCATTTTGAACCCCCTTAATTTCTGCAGCAGAAGTAGCTTTGATGATGGCAAAGTTTACCTAAAAAGCTTTGATTTCAATGGAAGGTGAGTGAGGAACTCCGGGCGGGGAGCGGAAATAGAATCTGTTACTATCACAAACAAATGAGAATTTCAGGTTTTATTTGTTTTTATTTATTTTATGTACTAGCCATTGTGCTATTCCCTTCAAAGTGAAACTACCCATAAAATGGTTTAAAACAGAGAAAAAAAAGTTCACATCAAAGAATCACACTAAACGCAGCCCTGTCGACAACCAAATCTGGAAAAGCCGCTGGTCCAG
Organism: Somniosus microcephalus; assembly: GCF_052327205.1. NCBI lineage: Eukaryota > Metazoa > Chordata > Chondrichthyes > Squaliformes > Somniosidae > Somniosus > Somniosus microcephalus. The sequence goes on from NC_141000.1 coordinate 55,124,747, forward strand.
ATGGTGTTTATGCAGACTTCCAGCACCAGCTCAAGATCGCTGTAGCACTCATGGACCGGTCCGTGGCGCATGACACAGTATGGAAGCATGAACTGCTTTTCAAGCTCTCCGCCATTTTACCCTGCAGAACGATCCATCCTCTCAACTCCATGCTAAGCAACCGACGCTTCCATGTGTACAGTGGCACCCAGGAGCAGATATAGGACATTGAACAATGGATTCCCACAGGGTTCTGTCCTGGCACACGTTATTCAACGTTTACACCAGTGACCTGCCTGAAACAGAGTCCCGCAAGATTATATACGCTGATGACATTGCTTTGGCCACGTGAAACATGAATCTGTCCATCACCAAGGAGGCCCTGACCAGTGATTTACAGAGGATAGAGGCCTACTTCCACCGATGGTGACTTCAGCCAAACCCGCAAAAGACCGTCACCTCGACATTCCACCTCAACACCCATCAAGCAAACCAAGCTTCGAAAGTCACCTTTTGTGGCGCAGAGGTAAACCATGCCAAAAAAACCTATTTAGGAGTCACGCTCAATTGTACCCTATCATATAGACATCATCTCCAGAACCTTGGGAAGAACTAAAGAGTAGGGTCAATCTGATCCAGAAACTCGCCGGATCCACATGGGGAGCAGACGCGCAAACCCTCCATAGGGCCGCCCTGGTGCACTCTACAGCAGAGTACTGCTCTCCGGCATGGCTATCAAGTCTGCATGTCAAATCCGTTGATGTCCAGCTGAACTCTACTATGAGAATTATCACCGGTACACTTTTATCGACACCAACACCTTGGCTGGCTGTGCTTGCAAACATTGCACCGCACACCTACGCCGCGAATATGCAGTCTCCAAAGAATACAAATGCTACACCAGCAAAGGCATGCTGATCCAGGCCGACTTGAACAACCTACCACCAACCTATCTAAAATCTAGTAGGCCATTTTGGACCGTCGCCGATGCCCTTCAGCGATCTCCCCTCAGCCTTGATGATCGATGGGCGAAATGTGTGGAAAAACTGACATACGGAATGGATTCCTTAGAGGACCCCACAGTACAACCTGAAGGATCAAACCTTCCTCGCAAACAGTTGTCAACCATCAACCGCCTCAGAACCGGTCATTGTAGATGCTGCCACCTTCTCCATAGATGGAAGATGGAAGTATCCCCATCATGTGACTGTGGAGTTCCTAATCAGACCCTGGATTACATCATTGAGCACTGCCCTCAGAGGAAATTCGCAGGCAGCCTACAAGATATCCACGCTATTACACCGGAAGCTTTGGCCTGGATATCTGACTTAGCTATTACATTTGATTTGCTTTACTACTACCATACAAAAGAAGACCACCAAAGGATCCAATGGGATAAGAGCATCACAACTAGAGGAAGGGGGTGGGGGCAGTTATGTGGTTTCACTTTTTTGTAAATGGACGGGTCACCTTTTTTGTATTTGTCGGCCTCGCTTTTTGTTCTAGCATTGTTGTATAAGTGGCCCATGTTTTAACACATAGCTAAGCCCCAGCTCCAAAGGTTTGGACATCCTTTCCCTATATGCACACCCCATCACCTTGCATTTATATAGCACCTTCAAATGTAAAAATAAAAATCTCAAGCTGCTTCACAGAGGCATAATCCGACAAAAATGGAGTATGACCCAGAAGAAGGAAGTACTAGGAGGGGTGACTAAAAGCTCAGTCAAGATGTTTTTAAGGATGGTCTTAAAAAGGGGAGAGGGAAGTAGAGAGGCGGAGGAATTTAGGGAGTGAATTTCAGAACATGGGGCCTAGACGGCTGAAGACATGGCCGCCAATGGTGCAGCAAAGGGGAGAGAATTCACAAAAGGCCAGAGTCAGACAAATGGAGAGTTGGGGGGTGGGGGAAATAGTAAAGCTGGAGGAAGTTACAGAGATAGGGAGGGGCAAGGGCATAAAAGGATTTAAACATGAGAATGAGAATTTAAAATTGCGGATGTTGTGGGGACCAGGAGCCAATGTACGTCAGCAAGTATTGGGATCATAAGTGAAAGGAACGTACTGCAGGATAGAATACAGGAACCAGTGTTTGGATGAGCTGAAGTTTATGGAAGGTGGAGGATGGGTGGCTAGCCAGGAGAGCAATGGAGAAGTCAAATCTGGAGGTGATAAAGGCATAGGTAAGGGACAGGTGTTTAGCCCCTTATTTGCATATGCAAAAGGACCAACATGTGTTTCAGGCATGGGCCCTGGACACCTCTTGATGCCTACACCAATACAACAGGCAGTAGACCTCCGGCTCAGAATGTGTGTGCGTACACCACCTGCTATACGGAATGCTTTGGTTCCCGTTTTACGCCTGTTAAATAGGAGCAACGTCACTAAATTTCAAGGCCAAAGTGTTTAACGTAAGAACATAAGAAATAGGAGCAGGAATAGGCCATTTGGCCCTTCGAGCCTGCTCCGCCATTCAATATCATGGCTGATCTTCTACCTCATCTCCACTTTCCTACACTAACCGCATATCCCTAATATTCAAAAATCTATCGATCTCTGTCTTGAATATACTCAACGACTGAGCCTCCACAGCCCTCTGGGGTAGAGAATTCCAAAGATTCACCACCCTCTAAGTGAAGAAATTTCTCCTCACCTCTTTCAAAACCCTAGGATGTAAGCAGCAGGTCCAGGGGATTTAGCGGCTTTCAGACCCATTAATTTCACCAGTACTATTTTTTTTTACTAATATTAATTTCTTTCAGTTCCTCATTCTCGCTAGACCCTTGGTTCTCCACTATTTCCGGGAAGTTTTTCGAGTCTTCTTCCGTGAAGAGAGACAAAAAGGCCGTGAATTTAATTGAGGAGGCAGCTTGGAGTCGGGTTGCCTGGTGGGTGGGGTCCAGACCCACTACCGGTTTCAGCCGCTCCCAATTTGAAATTTTAATTTAATTGGCCTCTTCAGTGCCGTCGTGCGTGCTGGCCAAGGCAACAATGAGTGGTGCAAAACCGAAGGCTGCTCCACGTTTTAATGAGGACTCACCACTCCAAGCTCTTGTGGAGGGAGTATGAGGGCGCAGGGAGATTCTGTTCCCTCCCGATGGCTGGAGGAAGCCTCTGATGCGCTATCAATAACTCAAAAGACGGAGATTAAGCGAGTAATTAACAGGCTTTTATTAACAAGAGAATGAAGGTGTGCCTCGAGTGGTCGACCGGTCCAGAATACAAAGGGGCTGTGGAGCAGTCACCTTTATACCTGGATTCGTGGGAGGAGTCAGCCGAGGCATGTACAGGCATGTACACAGTAGAATACAAACAGTGGTTTACCACATTCACCCCTTGTTTAAAATTGAGCCCGGCGGGGTGAAGTGTATTAAAAGTTAGTGTATTGGAGTCTCTCCGGAGTTCTTGTCTGCCGCTGTGATCGACGTGGCGACGGCAGGGGTAGTGAAGCTTCCGGCGTCGAGTCCCGCGTAGGCCGGGGCACTGGTGTGTAGTCCTCGTAGATGTCGAGCGGGTCGCGGGGCCCAGGCCTGCCGTCTGCTGGGGCTGGATATCGGATCGTGGGGGGGGGGGGGGGGGGGCGGGGAGGGTGGTAGTGGGTAGTGGGTTACTGCGGCCCCTGAGGGTGTGAGGTCTCTTATGGAGACTGTCCTCCCGCCCGTCTGGGTACGCAATGTAAGCATACTGGGGGTTGGCGTGGAGGAGGTCGACCCTCTCGACCAGGGGGTCCGTTTTATGGGTCCCCTCACGTGTCTTCTCAGTAGGACCGGCCCTGGGGACGTCAGCCATGGCGGTAGCGATGTCCCCGATGTGGACTTCCTTGGGAAGACAAACATTTTCTCATGAGGGGTGGCGTTAGTGGCAGTGCAGAGCAGTGACCGAATAGAGTGGAGCACATCGGGGAGCACATCCTGCCAGCGGGAGGTCGGAAGGCCCCTAGACTTTAAGGCTAGCAGGGCGGCCTTCCAAACTGTCGCATTCTCTCTTTCCACCTGTCCGTTCCCCCGGGGGTTGTAACTGGTGGTCCTGCTTGTGGCAATACCCCTAGCTAGCAGGTACTGACGGAGTTCGTCGCTCATAAACGATGAGCCCCGGTCGCTATGGATATAGCTGGGGAAACCGAACAGGGTGAAGAGGTCGTTCAGACATTTAATGACCGTGGCACTGGTCATGTCCGGGCAGGGGATGGCGAACGGGAAACGGGAGTACTCATCAATAATATTGAGGAAGTACACATTGCGGTCGGAGGAGGGGAGAGGCCCTTTAAAATCAACGCTCAGGCGCTCGAAGGGGCGAGTGGCTTTTATCAGGTGAGCCCTGTCTGGTCTGTAAAAGTGCGGTTTGCACTCAGCGCAGACTTGGCAGTTCCTGGTCATGGTCCTGACCTCCTCAATGGAGTAAGGCAGGTTGCGGGCCTTGATGAAGTGGAAGAACCTGGTGACCCCCGGGTGGCAGAGGTCATTGTGGAGGGCCTGCAGTCCATCGATCTGCGCGCTGGCGCAGGTGCCACGCGATAGAGCATCCGGGGGTTCATTGAGCTTCCCGGGCCAAGATCTCGTAATTGTAGGTGGAAAGTTCGATTCTCCACCTCAAGATCTTGTCGTTTTTGATTTTGCCCCTCTGCTTGTTGTTAAACATGAAAGCAACTGAACGCTGGTCAGTGAGCAGGGTAAATCATTTTCCGGCCAGGTAGTGCCTCCAATGACGCACAGCCTCCACAATAGCCTGGGCCTCCTTCTCAACAGCGGAGTGTCTGGTCTCCGGGCCCTGGAGGGTTCGTGAAAAGGCGGCCACGGGTCTCCCCGCCTGATTGAGGGTAGCGGCCAGGGCAAAGTCGGACGCGTCGCTTTCCACCTGGAAGGGGATGGATTCGTCCACTGCGTGCATGGTGGCTTTGGCAATGTCTTCCTTGATACGGTGGAAGGCTAAGCGGGCCTCTGCCGTCACGGGAAAAGAGGTGGACTTGATCAGCGGACGGGCCTTGTCCGCACAGTAGGGGACCCACTGGGCGTAATAAGAGAAAAACCCTAGGCACCTCTTCAGGGACTTGAGGCAGTGGGGCAGTGGGAGTTCCATAAGGGAACGCATCCGGTCGGGGTCGGGGCCGATGACTCCGTGTTCCACAACACAGCCAAGGATGGCGAGGCGGGTTGTGCGGAATATGCACTTCTCCTTGTTATACGTCAGGTTGAGGAGTTTGGTGGTGCAGAGGAATTTTTCGAGGTTTGCGTCATGGTCCTGCAAGTCATGGCCGCAGATGGTCACATTGTCCAGATATGGGAAAGTGGCCTGCAACGCATTTTGATCGACCATCCGGTCCATCTCCCTTTGGAAGACGGAGACCCCGTTGGTGACGCCAAAGGGAACCCTAAGGAAGTGATAGAGGCGGCCGTTTGCCTCAAAGGCAGTATACTGGCGGTCCTTGGGGCGGATAGGGAGCTGGTGGTACGCTGATTTCAGGTCAATGGTCGAGAAGACGCGGTACTGCGTGATCTGGTTGACCATATCAGCTATGCGGGGGAGTGGGTAAGCGTCCAGCAGGGTGTAGCGATTTATTGTCTGGCTGTAGTCGATGACCAGGCGTTGCTTCTCGCCGGTCTTAACGACCACAACCTGGGCTCGCCAGGGGCTGGTGCTGCCCTCAATAATCCCTTCCTTCAGGAGCCGCTCCACTTCGGTTTTAATGAAAACCCTGTCCCCGGCACTGTATCGCCTGCTCTTTGTGGCGATGGGCTTACAGTCGGGGGTGAGGTTAGCAAACAGTGGGGGGGGGGGGGGTGACTCAGTGTGGAGAGGTTGCACCTGGTGCGCGGCGGGCAATTTGGAAGCTGCTGGCTGCGGACTGCGAGTGGGGGGAGGGGTCCACCGTACGCCATCGTAACACTTTTAAGGTGGCACTGAAAATCTAACCCCAGTAGAACGGCAGCGCAGAGGTCGGGCAGGACCAGAAGTTTAAAATTATCGTACACAGTCCCGTCTACTACGAGTGTCACCACGCAGTAGCCGCCAATGTCCGCCGACTGGGATTCGGAGGCCATAGAAATCCGCTGGTGCGCAGGCAGGACTGGGAGAGAGCAACGCCGCACCGTGTCGGGGTGGATGAAGCTCTCCGTGCTCCCAGAGTCAAAAAGGCAATTGTTTCGTGACCATTTACCTTAATGTCCATTGTGGAACTGGCCAGCTGGTGCGGTCTCGCTTGGTCCAGTGTAACGGAGGCCAGCGTAGGGGTCGGTGTGTCGCTGCGGGTATCAGATGAGGCGATGTTGGGGGCCTGTTGTGTCCCAGCTGTCGTCCAAGATGGCGGCGTCCATGATCCCCATGTGGCTGGAGGCATCCAAAATGGCTGCTGTTCCGGTGGTTCGCACATGGCTGGGGAGGCCCAAGATGGCAGCCCGCACGCGGCGCTGCTGGGGTTCGGGGTGGCTTTGGCTCTGCAGACGCTGGCGTAGTGTCCCTTCTTCCCGCAGCCCGAGCAGATCGCATTTTTCGCCAGGCAGCGCGCTCTGGGGTGTTTGGCCTGGCCACAGAAGTAGCATTTCTGGCCTTGGGGCACTGCTGTCTGGCCTTGGGACACTGCTGCGGTAGTTGGGCTGTTGCTGGGATGTGGCTGGGGTGGCACGGCGCTATGAGACGGTCCTACCGTGTCCCAGGCTGTCGTTCCCCGCGGCGTCCACGGTGCAGAGGAGTAGGCATCCATGCCCCGGTAGGCTGCGTCTAATGATAGTGCGAGTTCAGAGGCCTTGTTGAGATCGAGGTCACTCTGCTCCAGCAGTCGCTGTCGGGTGTAATTGGACCTGTGGCCCGCTACAAAAGCGTCCCGGATAAGTTCCTCTGTGTACACGGCGGCCTTTACATCCTTACAACCACAGGCCCGGCCAAGCACAGACAGTGCCTGAAGGTATTCCTCGGTCGATTCCCCAGGTTGTTGTTTACGACTCCCCAGGAGGTGCCTAGCGTACACCTCGTTCACTGGGCGCGTGTACTGGTCCTTGAGGAGCTTGATAGCATCCGCATACGAGGTCGCGTCCTGGATGACCGAGTACACTCGGTGGTTCACTTTGGAGGTCAGGACATCCAGTTTGTCCTCGTCCGGTTTGATTGCAGCGGAGGCGGTCAGGAATTTTTCGAAACACCTAAGCCAGTGAGTAAACTTGGTGGATGAGTCCGCCTCCCAATGATCTAAGTCCAGGCATGCTGGTGTGAGGATCTTCTCCATTATAAAAATCTTGTTAATAAAATTGATGCGCTATCAATAACTCAAAAGACGGAGATTAAGCGAGTAATTAACAGGCTTTTATTAACAAGAGAATGAAGGTGTGCCTCGAGTGGTCGACCGGTCCAGAATACAAAGGGGCTGTGGAGCAGTCACCTTTATACCTGGATTCGTGGGAGGAGTCAGCCGAGGCATGTACACAGTAGAATACAAACAGTGGTTTACCACAGCCTCCTCAGCAAACAAAGGCAGCGTGGCTGCACATTGCTGAGGAGGTCAGCACAAGGTCCATTTGTTCACGCACCTGGATCCAGTGCCAGAAACGCTTTAATGATCTTCTGCGATCAGCAAAAGTGAGTATCACATCACACTTACCTTCAATCTGCTTCCCTTCTCTTCTCATCACCAGCACTCTGCTTTGTAAGCCTACTCCTCCACAACCCACATTACCCTTACTTCCCTTGCACCCATACCTCTCCATCTCTCTCTGTACTGAATCACTCACCATCCTACTATGCACCCCTTACACTCGCTCTCACTGTTATGCAATGACAACTACTAACAACACACAGGGAGGCAGCTTCCTCTTGGCACCTCACTCCATCTTGGTCTCCCTCAAAGCTTCTATGTTATGGATTCTTCAGTCACTCCATCACTCTCGCTGACACTCCACTTTTGTCCCTCCTTGCAGGAAAGAGATAGCCCACTATAAGAGGGAGAGAACGATGACAGGAGGAGGGGCTCCATCCTTGGCAACATTGACAAGTGCTGAGGAGGCCACACACGAGATCGTGGGAGGTGGCGAGGAGCTGGAAGTGGGGGGCGGAGAGATGGGCGCACTAGAGCAAGCTGGTGACAGAATAGATTTTCAACCCTCGCATTTAGATTTCATGATTGACTGCAATGGCATATGATGTTCATAGAGATTGACTTTGGATCATCTGCACAATAGGGTGTGTCCGCTACCTAAAGATCAGATGTCTAACTCATGCCTTTACTCTCCCACAGGACCATCGAGCACCCCCCTCCCCACTGCCCAGGAGGAAGAGCTGGATGAATCCTCAGAGGAACCTGCAGCCTCTGAGGGAGCAGCGTCACCAGGACTCAGCGCACCCAGCACCAGCGCAGAGACGCACACCTCGGCGGGGCCTTCGCGACATAGAGTAGTGTTGTCACCTGGTGTATCACAGCTCACAAGTGAGCATCAGCAGATGGTGGAGACAGCGACAACAGTGGAGAGTCCTTGTGGGAGGTCGCAGGATGCTCCTAGCTCTGCTCAGCTGCATGTAGACGCTGTGCCTCTGGGGTCATCCAGAAAGAGAGCAGTGCTGGAACTCCAGGAGTCTCCGACAGGGTTTGCCTCCAGGCTAACTGCGAGTGTGGAGAGAATGGAGGAGTCCATCCCCAAATGAGCACTGCCTTGGCAGAGGCAATGGTGCGTGAACGTGCCGCCATGGAGAGGGTGGCAACCTCCTTGGAGGACATAAGTTGCCAGACTCAACAGAGCATGGTGACTCTTCTAAATAGATGGTCTGCTATGGAGGATAGATGGGCATCTATTGAGGAGAGACACCAGAGGTACATGGACGTCCCCGTTAGGAGGATTGTCAGTACTGAGAGGATATAAATGGTTCCCATACCACTGGTATATAGTCGAGGAATGAAGGTTATGTGCGCTCAGACAAAGTGGCCAGAGGGTATTCCAAGGGGGTTACACAGCAGATGGATTTCAGCCTCAACACTCAAGATTATTAGAGCTGCAAAAAGTCTCCCAAACCTCTAAGCATTAAGTTGTGGCATGTGAAAGAATGAGAAATTGCAGGAGCGCTTTTAAGCTGCTGCAGCAGCTGGCAACAATTCAGGTCCTCTCTCAATCCAGCTCAATTCACCTGGTGTGTTTTTATGAAAAATGCCAAGGTTGGGGATGGCATTAAATGGGAAATTAGAGATGCGTGCAATAAGGGCAAAGCAGTTATCATGGGTGACTTTAATCTACATATAGATTGGGCTAACCAAATTAGTAACAATACTGTGGAGGAGGAATTCCTGGAGTGTATACGGGACCAATATGTCGAGGAACCAACTAGAGATCAGGCCATCTTAGACTGGGTATTATGTAATGAGAAAGGATTAATTAGCAATCTTGTTGTGCGAGGCCCCTTGGGGCGGAGCAATCATAATATGATAGAATTCTTCATTAAGATGGAGAGTGAAGTAGTTGACTCAGAGACTAGGGTCCTGAATTTAAATAAAGGAAACTACGATGGTATGAGGCATGAGTTGGGTATGATGGATTGGGGAATGTTACTTAAAGGGTTGACGGTGGATAGGCAATGGCAAACATTCAAAGATCGCATGGATGAACTACAGAATTTGTTCATCCCTGTTTGGCATAAAAATAAAACAAAAAAGGTGACTCAACCGTGGCTAGCAAGGGAAATTAGGGACAGCATAAGATCCAAGGAGAGGACATATAAATTGGCCAGAAAAAGCAGCAAACCTGAGGATTCAGCCAAGGAGGACAAAGGGATTAATTAAGAGGGGGAAAATAGAATACAAGAGTAAGCTTGCAGGGAACATAAAAACGGACTGTAAAAGCTTCTATAGATATATGAAGAGAAAAAATTTGGTGAAGTCAAGCGTAGGTCCCTTGCAGTCAGAATCAGGGGAATTTATAATGGGGAACAAAGAAATGGCAGACCAATTAAATACATACTTTGGTTCTGTCTTCACAAAGGAGGACACAAATAACCTCCCAGAGATGTCGGGGAACATAGGGTCTAATAAGAGGGAGGAACTGAATGAAATCAGTATTTGTAGGGAAATGGTGTTAGGAAAATTGATGGGATTGAAGGCCAATAAATCCCCAGAGCCTGATAATCTACATCCTAGGGTACTTAAGGAAGTGGCCCTAGAAATAGTAGATGCATTGCTGGTCATCTTCCAGAATCTATAGAATTTTGGAACAGTTCCCATGGATTGGAGGGTAGCTAATGTTACCCCACTGTTCAAAAAAGGTGGTAGAGAGAAAACGGGGAATTATAGTATGTAATTATAGATGTAAGCCTGACATCGGTAGTGGGGAAAATGCTAGAGTCCATTATAAAAGATGTAATAGCAGAGCACTTGGAAAACAGTGACAGGATCGGACAAAGTCAACATAGATTTACAAAAGGTAAATTGTGCTTGACTAATCTACTGGAATTTTTTGAGGATGTAACTGGTAGAATAGATAAGGGAGAACCGGTGGATGCGGTGTATTTGGACTTTCAGAAGGCTTTCGATAGGGTCCCGCATAAGAGATTAGCGTGTAAAGTTAAAGCACATGGGATTGGGGGCAAGGTACTGTCTTGGATAGAGAATTGGCTGGCAGACAGGAGCAAAGAGTTGGAATAAATGGCTCTTTTTCCAAGTGGCAGGCAGTGACTAGTGGGGTACCGCAGGGATCGGTGCTAGGACCCCAGCTATTCACAATATATATTAATGATCTAGATGTAATATCTCCAAGTTTGCAGATGACACAAAGCTGGGTGGGTGTGTGTGCTGTGAGGAGGATGCCGAGAAACTCCAGTATGATTTGGACAGGTTGGGTGATTGGGCAGATGTATGGCAGATGCAGTATAATGTGGATAAATGCGAGGTTATCCACTTTGGTGGCAAAAACAGGAAGGCACATTATTATCTGAACGGCAATAGATTGGGAGAAGGGGAAGTGCAACGAGACCTGGTTGTCCTTGTGCACCAGTCGCTGAAGGTAAGCATGCAGGTGCAGCAGGCGGTTAAGAAGGCAAATGGTATGTTGGCCTTTGTAGCGAGAGGATTCGAGTACAGGAACAAGGATGTCTTGCTGGAGTTGTACAGGGCCTTGGTGAGACCACACCTTGAGTATTGTGTGCAGTTTTGGTCGCCTTATCTGTGGAAGGATGTTGTCATGGAGGGAGTGCAGCAAAGATTCACCAGACTGATACCTGGGATGGCAGGAATGACGTATGAGGAGAGATTGGGTCGATTGGGCTTATACTCGCTGGAGTTTAGAAGAATGAGAGGGGATCTCATTGAAACTTATAAAATTCTAACAGGACTAGACAGACTAGATGCAGGAAGGATGTTCCCGATGGCGGGGGAGTCCAGAACTAGGGGTCACAGTCTAAAGATAAGGGGTAAGCCATTTAGGACCGAGATGAGGAGGAATTTCTTCACCCAGAGAGTGGGGAACCTGTGGAATTCTCTACCACAGAAGGCAGTTGAGGCCAATTCATTAAATATATTCAAGAAGGCGTTAGATATATTTCTTAAGGCTAAAGGGATCAAGGGATATGGGGAGAAGGCAGGGACAGGGTACTGAGTTTGGATGATCAGCCATGATCTCATTGAATGGCGGAGCAGGCTCGAGGGGCCGAATGGCCTACTCCTGCTCCTATCTTCTATGTTTCTGTGAAGGCAGGCAGCATGGTGAAAAAACCTCGAAAATCAGATCAGGCCTTTAAAATAGGATTATCCAGGCAGTTAACAAGCTGTTAATTGCCTCAACTGCCTCTCCCGCCGTTTGGTGTCTGGTCAGTTCGGGAGTGGCTGACCCGACACTTACCAAAGTCCTGTGGAGGCGGGTTCGCAGTCCGCCCCCAATTTTTCCGATTTTCGCAACAGACCCGCCTCCAAACCCGTCCTCCGAGGTCAATTAAATTCGCACCCAAAGTATTTCTTTAATTTCTCTGCCATTTCCTTATTCCCCATTGTAATTTCAGCTGTCTCAGCCTGTAAGGGACCCACATTTACTTTCGCTAATCTTTTCCTTTTTACATACCTATGGAAGCTTTTACAGTCTATTTTTATGTCTCTCGCTAGTTTACTCTAATATTCTATTTTCCCTTTCTTTATCAATTTCTTGGTCCTCCTTTGCTGAATTCTAAAATCCTCAGGCTTAGTACTCTTTTTGGCAACATTATAAGCCTCTTCCCTTTGATCTCATACTATCTTTAACTTCTCGTTAGCCACGGTTGGACCACTTTTCCTGTGGGGTTTTTGTGCCTTAAAGTAATGCATATTAGTTGTAAATCATGTATTCATTCTTTAAATGCTAGCCATTGCTTGTCTACCGTCATATTTTTTTATGTAGTTTCCCAATCTACCTTAGTCAACTCTCCCCTCATACCTACGTAGTTTGCTTTGTTTAGATTTAAGACCCTAGTTTCAGATTTAACAAAATCACTTTCAAACTCAATATAAAATTGTGTCATATTATGGTCACTCTTCCCTAAAGGCCCGTTTACTACAAGGTTATTAATTAACCCTTTCTCATTGCACAATACTAGATCTAAAATAACCTGTTCCCTAGTTGGTTCCTCAACATACTGATCTAGAAAACTATCTTGCATACATTCCATGAATTCGTCCTCATCACTATTACTGCAAATTTGGTTTGTCCAGTCTATATGTAGATTAAAGTCCTCCATGATTACTGTATTACCCTCACTACGTGCGCATCTAATTTCTTGATTTATACTCTGCCCTACATTACAACTTCTGTTTGGGGGCCTATAAACAACTCCCACCAATGTTTTCTGCCACTTGCTGTTTCTTAGCTCCATCCAAACTAATTCTACTTCTTGATTTTCGGAGCTAAGCTCCTTTCTCTCTACTCTCTTTACCCCATCCTTTATTATCAGGGCTACCCCTCCTCCTTTTTCATTTTGCCCATCTCTTCTAAAAGTTAAGTATCCTGGAATATTTAGTTTCCAACCTTGGCCACTTTGCAACTACGTCTCCATTATGGCTATTAGATGAAACCTGTTGAATTAATAGCGTAGCTAGAAATTATCTATTTTGTTGCGAATGCTTTGCGCATTCAGATACCGTGCCTTTAGCTCTGACTTATTTCTCTTTTCCCCTGATGTCACCTTAGTCACTGATGCCTTATTACCTTTGTTACTCTCTCTGTCCCTTCCTGAACCACTCTGCTTATTTTTACCCAAAACTCTACTCTGCTCTGGAGCCTTGACCTTTCTCTTGCTGCTTTTAAATTTACTCTTTCCTGAATCCTCCCACCATCCCCTTCATTAGTTTAAAGCCCTGTCTACTGCCCTAGTTATTCGGTTCACCAGGACACTGGTCCCAGCCCGGTTTAAGTGGAGCCCGTCCCAACAGAACAGCTCCCTCTTTCCCCAGTACTGGTGCCAGTGCCCCATGAACTGAAACCCCTTCCTCCCACACCACTCTTTGAGCCACGCTTTTAAACCTCTAGGGGGAAAAATTCGGTATCGCCCCATATGGGGCGCCATTACTGGCGGTGCGCAAAGTTTAGCGCCTGGTGCAAATTATCGCCTCCGACAGCAAACTTGGCTTTTATCGCCCCTGGAGGTGATTGGAGCGCTAAATCATGCGCTACACACCTCTCTTAAGGCGCAAAGGCCGAGGAGTGAGGCGCTACCTCAGAAGGCGGGCACAGCGCAGGTGCTGTCAGTTAGCGATTGAACACAGACACACTGGCGCCGGTCAGTTCTTAAAGAGGAGGGTCGATCTTGCTCTGCAGCCACACCCTGCTCATTGGAGCCTTGAATCTCGGCCTGGGCAGACCTGTGGCTAAATCTAGCAGCCAAACACTATGGAGGGGGCCAGGGAGCGAGCACAGCGCTTCTGCGAGCGGGCTTTGGAGGCTCTGGTTCGCAGGGTGGAGCGCAGAAGATCCATTCTGTACCCAGAGAGTGGCAGGAGGCCTTTGCCACGCGAGTACAGAAGAGTGTGGAGGGAGGTGGCTCAGAGAGTGTCCTCAAGCAGCATGGTGCCTAGGACCCATCTCCAATGTAGGAAAAAGTTCAACGACCTCACTCTGGTCGTCAGGGTGAGTGCCTTTTTTTCAAAACCTCTTCATCCCTCCATCTCAACCTCACTTTATGGCCAGAGGGTCTTGAAAGCCCCAATGCCCAACACTCATCCAACACCTATGGCCCTTTCATCAAACACACACGCACATTCCACACTTTGCATACCGTAAGGGCTATTTAACCACGGGAGGCATTTCAGGCAAGACCATGGCTGCATACAGGAAGGGCTATTCAACCATGGGAGGCATTTCAGGCAAGACCATGGCTGCATACAGTAAGGGCTATTCAACCATGGGAGGCATTTCAGGCAAGACCATGGCTGCATATTTATTCAGATGCCGTCCTTTTTCTTGCAGGCCAAGCTGTCTCATAATAGGAGACAGCAGCAACGGACCGATGGAGGGCGGCCTCAGCTGCAACCCCTCAGCGATCTTGAGGAGTGCGTCCACAGGATTGTGGCAAGCCGGGTGATTGGTCCCGTCGCCACTGGAGACGCCGACCCCGTTCTGGACAGCAATGGTAAGGTCATCACCTTTTTGTCCTCTCTCCTTCCACTTGTTCCTCACAACAGCAGCCTTTGACACTTTCAATCCAAATCGCTGCACTCATGCCTCCCTTGCTGCCACCCTGTCCTCACGCTAAAGCCACTCTTGTACCTCCCTGCTTTCAGATGGTGATTCACCAGGTGAGGAGACAGGCCCTCAAGCTGCCAGTGGGAGTGAAGCTGAAGGAGGAGGAAGAGGAAGCTGGACCATCAGCGCCACCCTCTACCGAGGCAGCCCATGCCCACACTGGGAACACGCCTTCCCTGGAGGGGAGCAGGGGGGAATGGTCTGATGAGGGTGAAGCTCCAGGTCCCAGCGGGCTGCAGCAATGCGATGGGGGTAGGGAAGCTCAGGGGCCTTCTCCCCAGAGGGAGAGTATGGCTTCAAGTCCTGCTGCATTGGATGCAAAGGAGGAGCGGGTCCTCGCTGAAATGAGCGCCCAGGCAGAGCACAGGCACACTGAGCTCATGGCTGCAGTGGCAAGGGTGCCTGAATCCATTGAATCACTGGCAAGGAGTATGGAGCACTTCGCTGTAGCACAGGCGGCTGCCACGCAAATGCTTAGTGCTGCAATGCAGTCAGTGGCTGATCTCATGCAGACGCAGATTGAGGCCACGCGAGCACTGACTGCTGCCACCCTCGCTGGATCGGGCACATTTCCCCGGGGCTCTCACCGCGCCGCAGCAGGCCAGCAATCTGTGCTTCATCAGATTGCTCCGGATGCTGAAGTGCTGCCCTGTGGGAGTGCCAGTGTGTCGGTCGAGCAGGGAGTTGCTGTCCTCTCTCAAGATGACAGCATTCCTGCTGCCACTTCTCCACTGCAGTTGCCACCACTTGTAGGACAGACTGCTGCCGCCCATGCAGAGTTGGTGCAGTCAGCAGCCGGGCCCTCCAGGCCCAGAGCTGGTCCAGGCCGTCCCTCAAGGGCATCTGCAGTCTCAGTTTCTGACAATCAGCAGCCTTCCCCCAGCCAGTGGGGTCCCATTAGAGGAGCTGCAGGGTGGGAAGGGGGGAATTTCACAAGGGAAGCAGATCACCTTCGAAGGGCAAAAAGCAGGAGGTGTGACAAAATGTTTTTCATTGTTTTATTGAAGGCCGAGGTTCGTGGTCAAATTTTTGTAACTGTTTTGGACATTGTCTCCAGGCTGCGGGAGCCAGTTATGTGAATGACTGCTTTTTTTTGTGTTTCTTTCTATTACTTTGTCATGCGGAAATGAGACACAGAATTTGTACATGTTTGGTCTTCGCAATCATTGTTGCCTTGACCGGCTTAGTGGTTGTGGGATGGTTTCATTCAGGTTGTTTGAATGGCAAAAGCCATTTCCTCAGAGGGGGCCTAGAAGCGACTTGCTATGAGCCTTTGATGGACGGCCCTTCCACTTTGTGCCTCCCTCCCGCCTTGGTGCTGCTGATGATCATCCTCCTCCTCCTCTGCTGGTGCTCCAATGCCTGGTGGCATTGGCTGGGTCCTGAGGATTGCAAGGTTATGCAGCATGCAGCACACAACAACGAAGTGGGAGACTCGCTCAGGCGAGTACTGCAGGGCTCCTCCAGAATGGTCCAGACAGCGGAATCATTGCTTGAGCATGCCGATTGTGTGCTCAACGATGTTCCTGGTAGCTTGATGGCTCTCGTTGTATCGCAGCTCAGCAGGGGTGTTGGGCGAACTGAGCGGTGTCATCAGCCAGGTGCACAGAGGATATCTCTTGCCCCCGAGGTGCCAGCCTCCTGGGTGATGCGGTGCCTGGAAAAGGTCTGCCACAGAAGTCTGGCGCATGATGAAGGCATCGTGGCTGCTGCCAGGAAAGTGGGCATTGACAGCGAGTATCAGCTGTCTGTGGTCACAGACCAACTGGACGTTTAAGGAATGGAAGCCCTTTCGGTTGTGGAAATCCTCGGCATTCTCTTGTGGTGCCCGCAAAGCCACATGCGTGCAGTCAATGGCGCCCTGCACCATGGGGAAGTCCGCGATCATCGCAAAGCCCGTTGCGCGTTCTTGCTGCTTGTCCGGGGTCATGGGGAAAGAGATGTACTCTCGTCTCCTTTTAAAGAGGGCATTTGTTACCTGACGGATGCAGCAATGCACCGCGAACTGGGAGATATTGGCGATGTCCCCAGTAGCTGATTGAAATGAGCCGGTGGCATAAAAGTTGAGAGCCACTGTTATCTTCACTGCCACTGACAGAGACGTCCTGCTCCTCAGTTGAGGCTGCAGATCTGGCTGAAGCTGGTGGCAGAGCTCAGTGACCACCTCCTTGCTGAAGCGCAGCCTTCGCAAACACTGCTCCTCAGACATATTAATGTAGGAGAACTGTTGGCGAAAAACCCTGGGAGGGTAAGGTCTCCTGTACCGAGGCCTGTTGGCCCTCCTCCATCTGGCCATGATTGTCACTCTCTCTGCGTCTCTGTGCCCTCCGAATGTGATGGAGAAGGACGACGTTCCCATCCATTGCAGCCCCCATAGTATCTAGGCAATCAAAGTTATGAAGGTCAAAAAGCAAAGTACCTGCAAAGTTATGGTCAGAAGCCAAAACTACCTCAGACAGCATTGACTCAATGCAGAAGTCTCTCTTTCTCTCTCTCAAAATCTCTCTCTCTCTCTCTCAGAACAAGTGGTGCAAAAATGGCTACCACACAATAGCCAGGAAGAGGCCCCCTTTAAATAGCACCCCCTCCCCAGCCCCACAGCGACTTGGAAGTGTTCCAGTCAACCTGTCATTGGTTGCGCCAGGCGGAAAGGAGGGGGGTGCCACTCAATTTCCGGTCCGGGGCGCCCCAAGGGCGTTGCACTCTCGAATGACGTCAAGATCTGTGTACGCAGGAGATCGGGCGGTATTGTTTAGCGCCACCGCAAAATGTCCGGTCAATTTCGCGAGAGGCGCGGATATCGCTGCGCCCAGGCACTAGTTGCTTTGCACCCCACTTAGCGCCCTCTTAAGGCGCTAACGGGTGGCGCTACCAACTGAATTTTTCCCCCCTAATCTGTTTATCCCTATGCCAATTTGCGTGTGGCTCAGGTAACAATCCGGAGATTATTACCTTTGAGGTTCTTTTTATTTTGGATCCTAGCTCCTCAAACTCCCTCAGCAGAACCTCATTCCTAGTTCTACCTATGTCGTTGGTTCCTACGTGGTCCACGACAACTGGATCTTCCCTTTCCCACTCCAAGTTCTTCTCCAGCCGTGAGGAGATGTCTTTAACCCTGGCACCGGGCAGGCAACACAACCTTCGGAACTCTTGGTTGCGGCTGCAAAGTACAGTATCTACATTCCCTTTCACTCCCCCCATTTGAATGGCCTCCTGCACCATGGTGCCATGGTCAGTTTGCTCATCCATCCTGCAGGCTTTTCCCTCATCCACACAAGCAGCAAGAACCTCATACCTGTTGGACAAGGGCAAAGGCCGAGGCTCCGCCAGCATTGCACCTGGGGTCCCCTGACCTGCCTGAGTTGCAGTCACACCCTCCTGTCCCTGACCACTAACCAGACCTGTACCACTACCCAACCTAAGGGGTATGACTGCCTCCTGGATCAAAGTGTCCAGGGAACTCTCCCCATCCCTGATGCCCCACAATGTCTGCATCTCAGACTCCAGCTCAAAAACTCGGAGCTGAAGTTCCTCAAGATGCAGGCACTTACTGCAAACGTGGTTGTCCGGGATCACAATGCTTTCCACAAACTCCCACATGCTGCAGTTGCGGCACACCGCCTGCACTGCCGTCCCTATATGACCTTGTTTTATTTAATTAAATTTATAATTAGGTAACTTAGTTTACAATGTCGTTTCTTGACTACTTACTTGGTCAAGATTAAGTTAAGGGTACTGAAATTATATATCTACCCGTAACACAAAGCACTAGAAGTAGTGTAGGCAAAAAGCAGCAACTCCTTCCCCCTCTTCTCCGAATTCCCACTCTTTCCAAATTCCCAAATAAAACACTCTGTTAAAGTCCACTCCGTTTAATCCCGTTCTGTGCAGTGAAACAATCTGAACTAATTCTGTGGTTACCACTTAGCAAGTTCTACGTTAATTCTGGATTTGAGAAATTTTTGTTATCAAGTCTGTAAGTGACATTTTCCACTTTGTGGTATTTCTCACCTTTAACAACGTCAGCAACGTTGCAGTTTGGATCAATACTTCCAATATGCTTAGGATGTGCTGGATTTGTGTCATCTCCAAAGAGGAGAGCTGCAGTGAATAAACAAAAGGAAACATACATTAGATCAGTAGCTCTTTAACTATTTAATTGATAAAGTTGACTAGAATTAGCCATCACACCATATATAAAAGCAAGATACTGCAGATGCTGGAAATCTGAAATAAATACAGAAAATGCTGGAAATACTCAGCAGGTCAGGCAGCATCTGTGGAGAGAGAAACAGAGTTAACGTTTCAGGTCGCTGGCCTTTCATCAGAACTGGCAAACGTTAGAGAAGGAACAGGTTTTAACCAAGTACAGAGGCAGGGACGGGGGGAGGGGAGGAAAGAACAAAAGGGAAGGCCTGTGATAGGGTGCAAGGAAGGAAAGATTAAATGACAAAAGGGATGATGGTGCAAGGCAAAAGGAGATGGTAATGGGACAAGTAAAAAAAACAAAAGATGGGTCTAGAGGTGTAAACGGGAATATCAGATTCATCAGCAACAGTTGCCATCTGAAAAAATGGGGGCAGAGGTTAGGACCTGAAATTGTTGAACTCAATGTGAGTCCGGAAGGCTGTAAAGTGCCTAATAGAAAGATGAGGTGCCGTTGCTCAAGAAAAGTGAGGTCAGCGTGGGAGTGGTCCCGAGAATTAAAATGACAGGCTACCGGAAGCTTGGGGTCACACTTCCGAACTGAACAGAGGTGTTCAGCAGAGTGGTCACACAATCTGCGTTTGGTCTCCCCAATGTAGAGGAGACTGCATAGTGAGCAGCGAATACAGTGTACTAAATTGAAAGAAGTACAAGTAAATCGCTGTTTCACCTGGAAGGCGTGTTTGGGGCCTTGGATGGTGGGAAGGGAGGAGGTAAAAGGGCAGGTGTTGCATCTCCTGCGCTTGCATGGGAAGGTGCTGTGGGAAGGGGAGTGGGTGTTGGGGGTTGTTAAAGGAGTGGACCAGGGTGTTGAGGAGGGAACACTCCCTGAAAGGTGAGGGGAAGATGAGTTTAATTGTGGGATCACGCCGAAAGTGGCAGAAAACGATCCATTGCATGTGGAGGCTGGTGGGGTGGAAGGTGAGGAGAAGGAGAGCCCTATCGTGGTTCTGGGAGGGAGTGGAAGGGGCGAGAGCAGAAGTGCGGGAAATGGAACGGACATGGTCGAGGGCCCCATCAACCACAGTGGAGGGGAATCCTCGGCTGAGGAAAAAGGAAGATATATCAGAAGCACTGGTTTTGAAGGTGGCATCGTCGGAACAGATGTGACGGAGACAGAGAAACTGGGGGAATGGAATAGAGTCCTTACAGGAAGCGGGGTGGGAGGAAGTTTAGTCAAAGTAGCTGTGGGAGTCAGTGGGCTTATCTGTACAAGACATTAGTTGAATCACAGTTGTAGTGCAATGTGCAGTTTTGGGCTCCCCACTATAGAAAGTATTTTGGAGCAATAGAAGATGTAACATAGACTTAGCAGATTTTTTTTCATGGGATGTGGTCGTCACTGGCAAGGCCAGCATTTATTGCAAATCCCTAATTGCCCTCGAGAAGGTGGTGGTGAGCCGCCTTCTTGAACCGCTGCAGTCCGTGTGGTGAAGGTACTTCCAGTTCTTTTAGGAAGGGAGTTCCAGGGTTTTGACTCAACGACGATGAAGGATGGTGTGTGACTTGGAGGGGAACTTGGAGGTGGTGGTGTTCCCATGCGCCTGCTGCCCTTGTCCTTCTAAATGGTAGAGGTCACGGGTTTGGGAGGTGCTTCCGAAGAAGCCTTGGCGAGTTGCTGCAGTGCATCTTGTAGATGGTACACACTGCAGCCACGGTACGCCGGTGGTGGAGGGAGTGAATGTTTAAGGTGGTGGATGGGGTGCCAATCAAGTAGGCTGCTTTGTCTTGGATGATGTCGAGCTTCTTGAGTGTTGTTGGAGCTGCACTCATCCAAGCAAGTGGAGAGTATTCCATCACACTCCTGACTTGTGCCTTGTAGATGGTGGAAAGGCTTTGGGGAGTCAGGAGGTGAGACACTCGCTGAGAATACCCAGCCTCTGTTGCCATAGTATTTGTGTGGCTGGTCCAGTTAAGTTTCTGGTTAATGGTGACCCCCAGGATGTTGATGGTGGGGAATTCGGCGATGGTAATGCCGTTGAATGTCAAGGGGCAGTGGTTAGACACTCGCTTTTTGGAGATAGTCATTGCCTGGCACTTAAGTGGCAAGTAACATTCGCGCCACACATCAACACAAGCCTGAATGTCGTCCGGGTCTTGCTGCATGCAGGCATGGACTACTTCATTATGAGAAGTTGCGAATGGCACTGAACACTGTGCGGTCATCAGCGAACAGCCCCACTTTTGACCTTATGATGGAGGGAAGGTCATTAATGAAGCAGCTGAAGATGGTTGGGCCTGGAAACTGCCCTGAGGAACTCTGCAGCGATGTCCTGGGGCTGTGATGATTGACCTCCAACCATCACAACCATCTTCCTTTGTGCTATGTATGACTCCAGACAGTAGAGAGTTTTCCTCCAGGTTCCCATTGACTTCAGTTTTACTAGGGCTCCTTCATGCCACTCTCGGTCAAATACTGCCTTGATGTCAAGGGCAGTCACTCTCACCTCATCTCTAGAATTCAGCTCTTTTGTCCATGTTTGGACCAAGGCTATAATGAGGTCTGGAGCCGAGTGGTCCTGGCGGAACCCAAACTGGGCATCAGTGTGCAGGTTATTGGTGAGTAAGTGCTGCTTGAGAGCACTGTCGACGACACCTTCCATCACTTTGCTGATGATTGAGAGTAGACTGATGGGGATTGGATTTGTCCTGCTTTTTGCGGGCAGTTTTCCACATTGTCGGATAGATGCCGTACTGGAACAGCTTGGCTAGAGACGCGACTAGTTCTGGAGCACAAGTCTTCAGCATGACAGCTGGGATATTGTCAGGGCCCATAGCCTTTGGTGTATCCAGTGCTCTCAGCCGTTTCTTGATATCACGTGGAGTGAATCGAATTGGCTGAATACTGGCATCTGTGATGGTGGGGACCTCAGGAGCAGGCAGAGATGGATCATCCTCTCGGTACTTCTGGCTGGAGATGGTTGCAAACACTTCTGCCTTGTCTTTTGCACTGGCGTGCTGGGATCTGCCATCATTGAGGATGGGTATGTTCATGGAGTCTCCCCCGCCCGTTAGTTGTTTAATTGTCCATTCACGACTGGATGTGGCAGGAGCGCAGAGCTTTGATCTGATCCGTTGGTTGTGGGATCGCTTCGCTCTGTCTATAGCATGTTGCTTCCTCTTTTTAGCATGCATGTAGTCCTGTGATTCCCAGGTTGGAACCGCATTTTTAGGTACGTCTGGTGCTGCTCCTGGCATGCTCTCCTACACTCCTTATTGAACCAGGGTTGGTCCCCTGGCTTGATGGTAATGGTAGAGTGAGGGATATGCCGGGCCATGAGGTTACAGATTGTGGTGGAATACAATTCTGCTGCTGCTGCTGATGGCCCACAGCGCCTCATAGATGCCCAGTTTTGAGCTGCTAGATCTGTTCTGAATCTATCCAATTTAGCACGGTGGTAGTGCCACACAACACGATGGAGGGTGTCCTCAGTCTGAAGACGGACTTCGGCCTAGAAATTGGGTATAGCCCCGCTTGAGGCGTTAGAACTGGCGCTGCGCAAAGTTTATAGCCAGACGAAACTTATCGCTGCCTGGAGCGATAGTGGGTTGCATCGCCCCCCAAAGGGGATTGAGGCGCGAATTCAGACGTTGCACGGGGCTCCTAAGGCGCAAAAGTTCAGGCGCTACCCAATATCGGCGCAGACGGGCGCAGCGCAGGTGATCTCAATTACCGAAAACCACGAGACTTCCAGGCGCCGGCCGGCTCTTAAAGGGGTGGGTCAGTCAGCCTGAGCTGCCACACTCAACGCCCTGCAGGCCTCAGAATCGGCGCTCGCCCTTCTCTGGTGCAAAAAACTTGGTCAGGATAGAGAAGGTGAGACAGAGAGCAGAGCGCTTCAGCACTGAGGCTCTGGACCAGTTGGTGTCTGCAGTGGAGCGCCGTCGAGATGTTCTGTATCCTGACAATGGCAGGAGGCCGAATCAAAAGGATTACCGGCGATCTTGGAGGGAGGTTTCTCTGAGTGTCAACTCCAGCAGCATGGCGACCAGGACCCCTGTTCAGTGCAGGAAGAAATTCAACGACCTCACTCGGGTCGTTAGGGTGAGTGTTGTTTATGCAAACTTCTGATTCCCTCCATCTGCACCTGACTTCGAGCACCCTGTTGCCATGATGCCCCAATGGCCATCTGTCAGCAAGCACCCATGGCCCTTTCTGGGCACACACATGGACATTTCACTCAAGGCCACATGTAAGGGCTCTTGCACCATGGGGGGCATGAGATGATCTCTCATGGCATCATGTAAGGGCTCTTGCACCATGGGGGGCATGAGATGATCTCTCAAGGCATCATGTAACAGAACTTCCCCTTCTTTCCCCTGCAGTCCAAGCTGGTGGCGATGCGAAAGGACCAGCGTCGAACCGGTGGCGGGCCTCCACAAGTCGTCACTCTCACGGATCTCGAGGAGAGAGAGCACCAGATTCTTGGAGGACGTCTGTGTGGTCCTGTTACCACTGCAGCTGCCGACCACATTTCCGACAGCGAGGGTAAGGCTCTCACCTTTTCCAGCTGTTTCCTTCCACTTGGTCCCCCCGCCAGCATGCTTCCTCAGTGTGCAGCCATGTCAGAGCCTTGCCGCAATCTGGCATGCCTTTCCGCCAACCTGTCCTTTTGCTAAAGCCACTCTTCCACCTCCCTGCTTTCAGATGATTCATCACCAACTCGGGCTCAACGCCCTGAAGCTGCCAGTGCCAGTGCCTCCGGAGGCGAGGATCAGGAGGAAGCCGGAGCATCCGCTCCAATCTCAGGGGAGCATACACATCTGCAGACTGGGGATAGTAGTTCCCTGGAGGGGAGGGGGGGGGTGCTCTGAGGATGAGCCAGTTGCCGGAACAAGCGGCATGCAGCAACGCAAGGGGGGTAGGCAAGTTCGGCCACCGTCTCCCCGGAGGGCAAGGCAGGTAGTGATGACTGCTGCACAGAGTGCAAAGGAGGTGCGTCGCCTGGCTGAAATGAGCACCCAGGCCCGGCTCAGGCACACTGAGCTGATGGCTGCAGTGGGGAGGATGCCTCAGTCAATAGATACACTGGCAAAGAGTGTGTTGGACTTCGGGGCAGCAATGGAGAGGACTCTCCAGGGCTTCGGGGCAACAATGGAGAGGACTGTCCAGGGCTTCGAGGCCGCTATGGAAAGGACTGTTCAGGGCTTCGGACAATCCCTGGAAAGGTCTGTCCAGGGCTTGTCCGAGGCAGTGGAACGGTTGGCACCGGCCTTGTCTGAAGCAATGGAAAGAACTGTCCAGGGCTTCTCCGAAGCACTGGCACCTGCCACACAGGTCCTCACTGCTGCCACGCAGTCACTTGCCGGCCTCGTCCACACCCAGATTGAGGCAACGCGAACTCTCACTGCAGCCACCCTATCTGCATCAGCTAGGATCACCCCGGGCCCTTCCAGTCCCATACAAGGCCAGGAATCAGTGGAGCATGCGATTGTGGCGGGTGAGCCGAGCCGGTCCCCTCAGAGAGCCAGTGTGTCGTCCGACCATGGTGCAGGTGTCCGCTCTCGGCAGGTGACCATTGCACATGCCAGTGCTGGTACGTCTGCAGTGCAGCTGCCACCACCTGCAGGGCACACTGCTTCCAGCCATGCTCAGATCAAGCATCCTGCATCCGCACCCTCCAAGCCCAGAGGTCGGCCAGGCCGTCCCTCAGGGGCTTCTGCGCTTCCACACAGTCAGCAGGCGTCCCCCAGCCTTGACCCCGCCACTGGGGTTCAATTACGTCGGAGCAGCAGGGAGGGAAAGGGCCGACCGCGAAAGAGAAGTAATTCGCTATCAAGGGGCCAGCAGTAGAGGGAGGTGCTGAGACGTTTCTTTGGCCAAATTCAAGGACACCCTCACCTGTTGTAATTGTTGGAAATGGTTTGTTGAGTTTTGCGGCTTTGCCGAAGAGTTAACTGTTATTTTGTTAGTTATGGTTTCTGTTGAAATGACGTTGTTTTGCTGTAATGAAAGACTTTTGTGACAATAAAGAAAAGTTTTAATGTGCTATGGTACACGTGACTAATTACAGTGATGCTGGCCTTCAGAGGCTTTCAAACATCCAAAGTGCGCAGGAGTAAAGACACCCATCATTCCGCCAGAGGGGCCTCGAAACGAGTCCTGATGAGCCTCTGACGGATGGCCCTTCCACTTTCAGGAGGCCTTCCATCTTCCTCCTCGTCCGCATGCTCCTCCTCCTCGTCCGCCTACTCTGCTGGTCGTTGAGGGACAGCTGGAATTGGCTGGGTGCGTCAAATCGCCAAGTTGTGGAGCATGCAGCAGACGACGACGATGTGACCCACTTGCTCCGGCGAGTACTGCAGGGCTCCCCCCGAATGGTCCAGACATCGGAAACGCTGTTTGAGCACACCAATAGTGTGCTCTACAATGTTCCTGGTCGCCTGATGGCTGCTGTTGAACAGCTCTTCTGCTGGGGTGGCGGCCACACGGAGTGGTGTCATCAGCCATGGGCAGAGAGGATAGCCCTTGTCCCCAATAAGCCAGCCTCGTGGTCGAGCCGGCCCCTCAAAAAGGTCACAAACTGAGGTCTGCTGCAGGATAAAGGCATCGTGGCTGCTCCCTGGGAATTGGGCGTTGACTGCCATGATGATTTGGCGGTGGTCACAGACCAGCTGCACGTTGAGGGAGTGGAACCCCTTGCGGTTGCGGAAGTCCTCAGGATTCTGGAATGGCGCCCTCAAAGCCACGTGTGTACAGTCAATCGCCCCCTGCACCATGGGGAAGTCCGCAATAGCAGCGAAGCCCTGCGCGCGCTCCGCCTGCTTCTCCAGGGTCAGAGGGAAGGTGATGAATTGACGCCTTCGCCTATAAAGGGCAGCTGTAACTTGCCGGATGCAACAGTGGACTGCAAACTGAGAGATATTCGCAATGTCCCCAGTGGCTGACTGAAAGGATCCGGTGGCATAAAAATTGAGGGCAAGTCAGTTTAACGGCCACCGACAGAGAGGTCCTGCACCGTAGACGCGGCTGCAGATCCTCAGCAAGCAGGTGGCACAGCTCAGTAACAACGTCCCTCCCGAATCGGAGCCTTCGCACACACTGCTCCTCCGACATGTCAAGGTATGACACCTGCTGCCTAAAGACCCTCGCAGCATACCCTCGGATTGGCCGACTTCCATTGCCCCTCCTCCTTCTGGCCAATCCCAGCCCTCTCTCCCGCCGTCTCTCTGCCCCTTCATAGTGTTCGGCCATGAGGCTGTCGCCCTCCAAAGCAGCTCCCATTCCGATGCCAGTTGGTCAAAAGGCTGTTGGGTCTAGTGCTCCAACTGCTCCGGACAGGTTTGAAGGTCCCAAGTACTCTAATGCTAAATTCCAAAAACTCTGCTCCACAGTAGCTCACCAACTCTCTCCACCAACGATCGCAATGAACAGGCCAAGTGGCTGCAGCTTTTATACTAGAGCTGTCCCCTTTAAATAGCGCCCCTCAACTACGAGAAGGGCCTGCTAACGTTCCTTCGAACTGTCACTAATAGCGCTAGGCGTAAAGGTTCCGGGCGCCACCCAATATCCTGTCAGGGGCGCCTAAAAGGCGTTGCACACTGAAATGACGTCATGATCTGCTTGCGCACGCGCGCAAACACTTAGCGCAGGCGTTAAATGTATAGTCAATATGGGAGTTGTCGCTATCTTCATTGCGCCCGCCCCAACATTGGGTAACGCCCCAATTCTCGGTCTCTTTAGGCGCTAACCGCTGGCGCTAACAACCGAATTTCTAGGCCTTCGTCTCCACAATGACTGTGTGGTGGTCACTGCTACCAATGCTGTCAGCTGCATCTGTGGATTGGTGAGGATGTGGTCATGTAGGTTTTCCTTCGTATTGGTTCTCTCACCAGCTGTCGCAGGCCCAGACTGCAGCTGTGTCCTTCAGGACTCGGCCAGCTCGATCAGTAGTGGTGCTACCGAGCCATTTTTGATGATGGACATTGAAGTCTCTCACCCAGAGTACATTCTGTGCCCTTAGTTATGTTGACTTAAAAATACTAGGATTATCCTCACTAGAGCAGAAAAAGGTTCTGATAGAAATGTTTAAAATTATGAATGGGTTTGAGAAAATAACAAAGATTATTTCCGCTGGTTGGTGAATCATAATAAAGGAACCTAAGTTTAAGATTAGTGCTATAAATATAAAAGGCGGCTAGAATATTTATTTTTCATACAAACATTATTAGAATATGGAATGCATTGCAAGTTATCAAAACAGAGTCAGTGATATTTAAGAAATTAAATAAACACTTCAAGCAAAATATTAAAATGGTATGGGGAAAAATGGGAGCTGGCAAAGGCACAGGCATGATGAACCAAATGGCCTTCTTCTGCTGTGAAATTTTTGTAATTCTATGTGCATACCTGAATTTGATAAAGCTAATTGTTTCTATTATTGGTTAACTTCATAGAATATTCAATTGCAACAAACCTATACAGGAAACTTTCTGGTATCCGGCACGGACGGGACCGACGTGGTGCCGGTTCATCAACAAGTCCGGATAACCGAACGCTATAGTGAAAGATACGGAGCTCATAAAGCAACATACCCTGTTGCACAGCTTCAAAACAAATCGGCACAAGTTGCAAGCGTCTCTGTAGCTTAGCAACAGCTTCAGCTACACCCTTGCACAGCAACAAATGGAGTAAAAAAAGTAACTAAAAGTAAAAAAAAAGTTACCTGAACCGACTCCTGAATTTTGCCGGTGGATAGAGCGTTCGGGTTATTTAGGGGCCGGTTAATCGAAAGTTTCCTGTACATGCTCAATCAATGTCTGTTACTTGAAACAAATTTGTTGAAGCCAGTTGGTATCAAGGTAGACTTAGGCAGGCATCTGCATATGTTCAAATCAATCCAAGAAATGAATGAGAGGGGTTCCATTGATCCTGGTGCTGATTTTGATCCAGGTTGCTTTGGGTGGTTTATAATTGCTAACAAAGACTTGGCTTTAGGACAAAACATGACCTTTTCCATTAAATAATTCACTATAGGCTTAAAACCATAAATTTATTTCTATCAGATTGGCCAAAAAAGTTATTTTCCTGCTTTCAAACAAGTTCCAACTAGCCCCTTCTATACAAGAAGAAAATATTGCAGATGCTGGAAATCCGAAATAAAAACAGAAAATGCTGGAGATACTCAGCAGGTCAGGCAGCAGGCAAAGGTCGATGACCTTTCGTCAGAACTGGAAAAAAGCAGGAAATGAAATGTTCCAGTCCTACTCTCTCCTCCCTCACCTCGTTTTCCGGTACATTGCTGACTGTGTCGGTGCTGTTTCCTGCTCTCGCCCTGAACTAGATAATTTCATTCACTTTGCTTCCAATTTCCACCCTTCCCTCACCTTCACATGGACCATCTCCGACTCTTCCCTTCCCTTCCCTAACTTCTCTGTCTCCATCTCTGGGGATAGGTTATTGACAAACATTCACTAAAAGCCCACCGACTCCCACAGCTACCTGGACTACACTTCCTCCCACCCCGCTTCCTGTAAGGACTCTATTCCATTCTCCCAGTTTCTCCATCTCCGCCGCATCTGCTCTGACGATGCCACCTTCCATACTAGTGCTTCCGACATGTCTTCCTTTTTCCTCAACCGAGGATTCCCCTCTACTGTGGTTGACGTTGCCCTTGGCTGTGTCTGTTCTATCTCCCACACTTCTGCCCTCACCCCTGCCCCTCCCTCCCGGAACCACGAGAGTTCCCTTTGTCCTCACCTTTCACCCCACCAGCCTCCACAGTCAATGGATCATCCTCTGCCATTTCCGCCATATCCAGCGTGATCCCACCACAAAACACATCTCCCCTCACCTCCCCTTTCAGCATTCCAAAGGGACCGCTCCCTCCGTGACACCCTGGTCAACTCCTCTATCTCCCCCAATACCCCTTCCCCCGGCACCTTCCCGTGCAAGTGCAGGAGATGCAACACATGCCCTTACACCTCCCCCCTTCCCACTGGCCAGGGCCCCAAACACCCCTTCCAGGTGAAACAGCGATTTACTTGTACTTCTTGCAATTTAGTATACTGTATTCGCTGCTCACAATGTGGTCTCCTCTACATTGGGGAGACCAAACGCAGATTGGGTGACCGCTTTGCGGAACACCACCATTCAGTCCGTAAGGGGGACCCCGAGCTTCCGGTCGCCTGTCACTTTAATTCTCCGCTCCACTCCCACTCAGACCTCACCGTCCTCGGCCTCTTGCATTGTTCCACTGAAGCTCAGCGTAAGCTCGAGGAACAGCACCTCATCTTCCGATTAGGCGCTATACAGCCTTCTAGACTCAACATAGAGTTCAATAATTTCAGATCATAACCTATCATATATATATTTTTTATCCACACCTTTTTGTCTGTGTCTTTTTTTCTTCTCTCCCACATGGCAGCTGTCTTTCATTCTGCCAGCGCAATTTACACTTCATCTAGAGCCATCCTTTGTTTCTTAACCTGTCCCATTACCATCTCCTTTTGCCTTGAATATCTCTTAATGTCTCTTAACCTCTCCTGCCTTCTATCCTATCACAGACCTTCCCTTTTGTTCTTTCATCCCCTCCCCCTTTCCCAGCCCTTACACTTGCTTAAAAATCTGTTCCATTTCCTGCTTTTTTCCAGTTCTGACGAAAGGTCATCGACCTGAAACATTAACTCTCTTTCTCTCTTCACAGATGCTGCCTGACCTGCTGAGTAGCCCCTTCTATATACAGCCTGCAAGCGATAATCAGTTGAAATTTAGCTACCTAGGATCCCTACCTCTTTTCCACTCTGTACAGAAGAATTCCAGTCTAGAATGTGGATTCAAATAATTCAGTTAGAAGTAAAAAAGAGTAGTTTTGAAAAATATGGAAATGGTGCAGCAGCGTCATTGTTACAGGTCACAGTGGAACAAACTCTCCAGAAAAGTGTCACTTTTGCATAGCCTATACTTTAATTAGCTTTCATCTTTATTATAAAGACAAAGTACTCACTGTGCTGGTTGATGAGCATCCGAAATGAGATACGGTTGGTGTAGAAACGGTCTAGAAAGTATTGAATGTTACTACTAATAAACGGGTCAAAGCCATACTTCTCCTTATATTCGATAACCCCCTGAGCCATGGTTGGCACAACATCATTGTGTCGGTTTCGGATTTTAATCAGAGATTCTAGAAAACTGAGGTAGAAAAATCATTTGTGTCAAGGAAGAGTTAAAATGTGATCAAGTCAAAAAGTGAAAATAATTTTAAAAAGCCATGGGATGGAAGCACACACATATATGCAACTTAAAGATTTCAAAAATATAGCAAAATCACACATACAGAACATTTGCTGAAGCCATACGCCTTTCAGTCATTGTCTTTGGCCCCCGACTACAAACTTAGTTCCCTCGCCACTGATTCCATCCCCCTCCCTGGCTACTGTCAGGTTGAATCACACTGCAACCTCAGCATACTACGTGACCATGAGCTGAGCTTCTGACCCGAGCTTCTGACCCCATATCCTCTCCATCACAAAGGCCACCTTTATACACCTCCGTAACATCAGCTGTGTCCGTCCTTGCCTCAGCCTATGTTCTGCTGAAACATTCATCCATGTTTTTGTATCCTCCAGGCCCGACTATTTCAATGCTCGCCTAGCTGGCCTCTGATCTTCTACCCTCCATAAACTTGAGCTCATCCAAAACTCTGCTACCTGTATCGTAACCCACACCAAGCCCCACTCACCCATCACCCTTGTACTCGCTGATCTACCTGTATCGTAACCCACACCAAGCCCCACTCACCCATCACCCTTGTACTCGCTGATCTACCTTAGCTCATGATCCACCACCGCCTCAAATTTAAAATTCTCATCCTCACCCTAGTATTCAAATCCCTCCATGGCCTCGCCCCTCCTACCTCTGTAACCACCTCCAGCCCTACAAACTTCCAAGAACTCTGCATTCCTCCAACTCTGGCCTGTTGCGCATCCCCCACTCCCTTCTTCCCACCATTGGTGGCTGTGGATTCAGCAATTCCCCCTACCCCTTCAGCACACTCTCTCCTCCTTTAAGACCCTCCTTCTAACACACCTCTTCGATCAAGCTTTTAGTCACCCATCCTAATATCTCCTTTGGTGTCAATCTTTGTCTGATTACGCTCTAGTGAAGCACCGTTGGAAATTTTTCTATGTTAAGATGCTATATAATGAAAGTCGTTGTAGTTTTAGAAAGTTCAGTATCAGTTCAACATCCCAATAAGGTTCCCTAATCTTCAATGGAAAAATGGGAGGAAGCAGTGCTGATAAGAACAATAGTCCTTAGGTCAGCATGAAAAATGGTATACCAGGAATGAAGTGGGATGCAGGTGGGGTCCAGAGAAGATGAACTACTGAGCAGAAAAGGAGGAGAGAGAATTCTCAGTAACATGGAGAAACCAGGAGGAGAAACAAATCTGATGCACAGAAAAACTGAACTCTGTGACAGCAGTTATCTTAATAATGCATATCCGGTCATAGAAAAAAAGAACATTGACTTTGGCAACATAAAAATAGTATTTTTTGTTGTTACTGTAATTTTTAAACCATTCCAATGAACACTTAGCAGTAATTCAATTTGTAATTTGTAGAATGCTAATACATTTATAATTAAAACTTCCACAAGTCTACATTTTGAAAATCAAAAGTTTAAAAAAATGTTTTCAATACAGTCAATTAGAAAAAAAGGCAAAAGTAGACCATTTCTTGTATACTACCTTCCAGATTTGTGTATATATTTCAGTCACACACGAACCATTGAGTGGAATGCAAATACAAAAGACAGCTTTTAAGGTGAATATAGTGCCATCTCAAAGTCTGGTAAGTATTTACTGCTTTGATAGAAATGGAAAACAATTATAGATTCTTACTTATCAAACACATGAGGATCTTCAAGGCCTTTGCTTTGAAACTCAAGCAGCTCTAAAAAACTCTGCATGTACCTGCAAAAGAGGCAAAGAAAAACTAGATTTTAGTCAACAGTCACACTATGACCAATGGCTTCACTAACATACATTGTATAATATTTTATTAAAGGTAAATCATTTTATAGGTAATGTTGATTAGGTAAATCCAAGCAAAAATGTATTTATTCAAATACCTAGCACAAAGGAAGATGGCTGTGGTTGTTGGAGGCCAATCATCTCAGCCCCAGGACATCGCTGCAGGAGTTCCTCAGGCTAGTGTCCTAGCCCCAACCATCTTCAGCTGCTTCATCAACGACCTTCCCTCCATCATAAGTGTTGTATCCGTGTGTTAATAGAGACACGGAAGGCAGGAGTAGGTTTCACAGGTGTTTACTGAACAAAGTCTGGAGGTGAACTAACAGATACAAGGCAATATACAGGCTTATATAGCCCGAGTGGCCATTACCGGCATTACAGTACACAGGGGGCTCTTAAAGGCACATACACCACAATTCCTCCCCTTTTAGACAACCAGTACATAATATTTTAAGTAATCATTACTTAACATGTTACAAGAACAATAATCTACACATTGCTGCAGTTAATCAATTATAAGTCAGTCTTTCTGGAGGCTTCCTGACTCGGTCCGGATAACGCCTCGGTGGTGTAGTAGTTTCTGGTGGTGTAGTAGGTTCTTTTGGCAAGGCTGATTCGGCTTGAATGCCAGTGTTGGGTTCATCTGGTTCCAGTATCACCGGATCGGAGGTAGATACTATGGGTATCTCTACTTCATCATTAGGCGTATAGAGTTGTGGTGTAGGTTGTCCCTTTTCGGATGACTCTATGATCTGGTCAGCATGGCACCTTATTATGCTTTCTCCAATGTCCTAGTCGTGTGCAAATAGTTCCAGGCTGCCATTTCTCGGTACGGTAGTCCCGGGCCAAAACTTGTTGACCTATCTGGAAGGTTCTAGTTGGCCTTTCATTCATGCCTTGAAATTGACGGTTCTCCACGTCCCTTCTGATGTTTGGCTTGATCAAATCCAGCCGGCATCTTAGGCTTCTATTGAAGAACATCATGGCGGGAGTTTGGTTTGTAACCACATGTGTTGCATTCCTGTATGCAAACAAGAAGTTATCTACCTTATGCTGAAGTTTTATGTCTTCATTACCCATGGCCATTATGGCCTTCTTGAAGGTCTGGACAAACCTTTCAGCCAATCCATTGGTGGCGGGATGGTATGGGGCGGACGTGTAGTGCTTAACCCCATTGTTTTTTTTAAGAAC
The DNA here is from genome assembly GCF_052327205.1 of Somniosus microcephalus. NCBI lineage: Eukaryota > Metazoa > Chordata > Chondrichthyes > Squaliformes > Somniosidae > Somniosus > Somniosus microcephalus. The sequence continues at coordinate 55,157,763 of NC_141000.1, forward strand.
TTCCTGAATTCTTCGGACACAAATTGCGGTCCATTATCGGAACAGATCTGTTCAGGCAGCCCATTCCTGGCAAATATGGTCCTTAATACTGTGATGTTTGTTTCCGTGGTGGTGGAGGACATCTTTATTACCTCCGGCCACTTGGAGTGTGCATCAACCGTGATTAAGAACATGGAGTCCATAAATGGACCAGCAAAGTCGATGTGTACACTTTGCCATGGAGATGAGGGCCACTCCCATGGATGTAGAGGGGCTTGTGGTGGGGCGTTTTGGACCTTCTGGCATCCTAGGCAGCTCTTGGTCATTTCTTCGATGTCTCCATCTATACCTGGCCACCACACAAACGCTCTGGCTAGGTTCTTCATTTTCACTCCACCCAGATGCCCCTCGTGAAGCTCCTTTAGCACTTTATCCTGGAGTTTGGGTGGAATCACCACTCTGGATCCACACATCAAGGTTCCTCGGCACACTGACAGCTGTTCTCTTCTTTGCGAGAATGCTGGCAACAGTGGTTCGCCATGTGCTGGCCATCCCTTCACCGTTAAATCGTAGACTCGTGAGAGAGTCGGGTCATTTCTCGTTTCCTTTTCAATGGCAGAATTTGTTACTGGTAGACATTCCACTATGGTTGAGTGGAACATCTCCACTGGGTCTACTGCAGGTGCCTCTTCTACCGTTGGCAACGGTAGGCGCGATAAGCCGTCAGCATTCCCATGCTGTTTTGATCCTTTGTATTCTATGTCATATTGGTGTGCCCCTAGGAAAAGGGACCACCTCTGTAGTCTTTGCGCTGTCATAATGGGAACACCCTTTTTAGGGTTGAATATGTTGACGAGGGTTGATGGTCAGTCAACAAGGTAAATTTTTGTCCGTGTAGGTAATGGTTGAATTTCTTCACTCCCCATACCAGGCTGAGTGCTTCCCTGTCGATCTGGGCATAGTTACGCTCAGCTGAGTTCAATGAGCGTGACGCAAAAGCTATCGGCCGTTCTGAGCCATCAGGGAATCTATGTGATAATACCGCTCCTACGCCGTAAGGGGATGCATCGCACGCCAGTCTGATTGGCGGTGATGGGTTGTAATGAGCCAAAACTTCCTTGGACGTGATCAAGCCTTTACATTTATGGAAGGCACGTTTACAGTCCTCGCTCCATTCCCAAATTACTCCAGTTTGTAGCAGTTCGTTAAGAGGGTGCAGAACAGTTGACAAGTTCGGTGAAAATTTATGGTAGTAATTTATCAATCCCAGGAACGACCTTAATTGTGAGACATTTTCAGGTGCTGGTGCTTTTATGACCGCTTCAATTTTCTCAGGGGACTTATGCAACCCTTCTTCATTAATTATGTGGCCACAATATGATATTTGTTTCTGGAAAAATTCGCACTTGGGGCGGTTTGCTCGTAGGCCCCGTTCTCTCAGCCTAGTGAGCACCTTCTCCAAATTGGCAAGGTGTTCGTTGTCGTTTTCTCCTGTTACAAGGATGTCGTCTAGGTAGCACTGAGTCCCAGGAATCCCTTGCAGGACTTGTTCCATAGCTCTTTGCCAGATAGCTGGAGCTGATGCTATTCCGAAAACCAGTCGATTGTACTGGTACAGGCCTTTGTGTGTGTTTATTGTGAGATACTTTTTAGAGGCCTCCTCAACCTCCATCTGTAGATATGCCTGTGCCAAGTCAATTTTTGTGAAACGTTTCCCTCCGGATAGTGAGGCGAAAATATCTTCTATCCTCGGAAGAGGATACTGTACCGTGTGAAGGACTGGGTTTACAGTCACCTTGAAGTCCCCACAGATGCGAATTTTTCTCTGTTCTTCAGATTTATCATTATTTAACGTTTTCTTCATGACCGGGACGATGGGTGTTGCCCACTCGCTCCAATCTATCTTGGATAACACGCCTGTCTTTTCCAAATTCTCCAGCTCTGCCTCGACTGCTGGACGAATTGCGTATGGCACCGGCCTTGCCTTAAAAAACTTGGGAATTGCCGCATCTTCCACCTTTATTGAGGCGGTGACGCCTTTCAATGTTCCTAGTTCCTGTTGGAACACTTCTTTGGCGTTATCCAAGATGTCTTTTAATTGTTCAGGTATGATGTCATCATTTTTTTTCTTACTGGTCACCGTCAGTGCCTGAATGGAGTGCCAGTCCAAACGTATCTTCCTGATCCATTCACGTCCCAACAGCGGTGGACCACCATCTTGCAGAACGTATAAATACAACTTCTGTATTTCCTTGCCGTTGTATACAACAGGCACCTTTATTTTCCCTTTGGAGTATACTTTCTGCCCCGTATATGTTTTCAAGATAATGGATGTGTCTTTCAAAGGTATATGCGGAAATAGCCGCTCGTAATCCCGTCGACTTATGACAGTCAGAGCTGATCCTGTATCTAGCTCCATTTTAACTGGGGACCCCGCTATCGTGAGGGTAACCCAAATGGTCTGGTAATCTTCTTTGGCAATTACATTATGTAATTTGAGAGAGCTTAGTCTCTTGTTTCCGGAGTCGCTATCGCTCTTCTGGTCTTCGGAGCTACTGTCCGTCATCATTTGTATCTTTCTGTACTTTTCTTTATTGATTTTTTTTCTGTCAGTGGATTTTTTGTTTCCAGATCGGCATACACGTGTAATGTGTCCCATCTTTCCGCATTGCCTGCATGCTTTGTCCTTGAACCAGCAGTCCCTCTGGTCATGGGTGGATCTGCCGCAGCGATAACATCTCTCGAAACCCCGTGTCATTTCATGGGTGCCGAAGTCCTGTGGCTTTTGCTGTATCTTTGCAGCTCCTCTTGCTGCTGCTTCGTATGATACAGCCACACTGAAAGCCTTGTCCAGTGTCAAATCTTTCTCAGAAAGTAGCTTTTTTTGTGTTCCTTCATTTAGGAGACCGCAGACGAATTTGTCTCGTAGAGAATCTGCCAGTCCTGTCCCGAATTGGCAGTGTAGGGTATCAACAATCTCCTTAAAATTCTTGTCCATCGGTTTGGCTGGAGTGATTAAGTTTCGTAACAGCCCGTATGTCCTTGCGCCCATTAGATTTAGAAGTACCGATGCCTTTTTATCATCTTTTATTTCATTCGCTGTGCAATATTTCTCCACTCTTTCCACATATGTGGTCCAATTCTCTATATAGTTATCGAAAGCATTAATATTGTCAGCCTTAGGCATCTTGGAAAAAAAATGGCGCCTCCCGCGCTTTCCCGCCGCTGCTGCTGACAACGCTGTTTTCCGCGGTTTTTATTTACAGGTGGAGACTCGTTCTCGCCGGACTCTCTGGGACTTTTCTCTCCCTCTGCTTGTCCGAATGCCGACCTGCTTTGCAGCGCCAGCCGTCTCCCGAGTGCTCCCCCCCTCTGTCTGTGTTTGCCTCCGCCTTCGCTGCTCGGCCCCGCTGCAGAGCCAGCCGATGGAGCCCCAGCCCGCCGCCCAGGAAGGATTATTGCAGTACCTGCCACCAGCTCGGCTAGCTGGTGAAACCACAGTTTTTTTTTTTTTTTTTCTTGCTTTTCTTTGATTTTCGTCTGAGGAATCAATCTTCTTGAGGTGCTGCCGAATTGCAGGTAAGTCCGTTTCCACTTCGTCGCCACTGTTGTATCCGTGTGTTAATAGAGACACGGAAGGCAGGAGTAGGTTTCACAGGTGTTTACTGAACAAAGGCTGGAGGTGAACTAACAGATACAAGACAATATACAGGCTTATATAGCCCGAGTGGCCATTACCGGCATTACAGTACACAGGGGGCTCTTAAAGGCACATACACCGCAATAAGGTCAGAAGTGGGGATGTTTTTGCTAATAATTGCAGTGTTCAGTTCCATTCGCAACTCCTCAGATAATGAAGCAATCCGTGCCCGCATGCAGCAAGACCTGGACAACATTCAGGCTTGGGCTGATAAGTGGCAAGTAACATTTGCGCCACACAAGTGCCAGGCAATGACCATCTCCAACACGAGAGAGTCTAGCCACCTCCCTATGACATTCAACAGGATTATCTTCGGCGAAACCCCCATCATCAACATCCTGGAGGTCACCATTGACCAAAAGCTTAACTGGCTACAAGAGTAGCGAGTCAGGAGGTGAGTCACTCACCATCTACCATGCACAAGTAAGGAGTGTGATGAAATACTCTCCACTTGGCTGGATGAGTGCAACTCCAACTCCAACAACACCAAGTAGCTCAACACCATCCAGGACAAAGCAGCCCGCTTGATTGGCACCCCATCCGCCACCTTAAACATTCACTCCCTCCACCACCGGCGTACCGTGGCTGCATTGTGTACCATCTACAAGATGCACTGCAGCAACTCACCAAGGCTACTTTGACAGCTCCTCCCAAACCCTCAACCTAGAAGGACTAGGGCAGCAGGCTCATGGGAACACCATGTTCTTTCATTCTTTCATCGTCACTGGGTCAACTCCCTCCCTAAGAGTACTGTGGCAGTACCTTCACCTCACGGACTGCAGTGGTTCAAGGCGGCGGCTTAGCACCACCTTCTCTAGAGCAATTAGGGATAGGCAACAAATGCTGGCCTTGCCAGAGACGCCCACATCGTCCATGAATGAATTTTTAAAAAACTCCAAAAAAAAAGTTAAACACCATTTAAAGATCTGCAGCACTTTTTGTCTATAGACGGAGATGAAAACTGAAACTCACCAAGACTGAGGAATTTCTCAGCGCAGAGGCCGAGTGAAGAAAGGAAGAAGGCTATCTTGTACAGAAACTCGAGGTGAGGTAGTAGACAATGAAGATTTTGAAGGAGATGAGCGGGTTGAACAGGCTGAGGTGCATGAAGAAAAAAATGCTGCCAGAGTAGGGGGGAGGGGAAAGAGGAAGGTGTGACTAGGTGATGAGAGCCACGCCACCACCCCAGTGATTTGGGTGGGGCAGGTAGTCAGCACTCGAGGCTTCAGTAAGGGTCAAGCTGTTGCCATCTGTGAGCCAAGTTTCAGTCAAAGCCAGGATGTCTTTACTGTTAACCCAATAAGGCTATGGATGGCAAGGGCTTTGTTTGCGAATAAGCAGGCAAATGCAGAGATGCTTGATCCACCAGCAGATTCTAATGGGACATTAGTGGGTGGGATGAGAAGGAGGTTGGGTGATAATACCCCCCCAGGGTGTGCTGGGCGGGAAGGTTGGCGAGAGAAGAGGATGGAGCAGTTAGGGTTACTGCTCAATGAGGGAGCAACTGTGCCACAATGGGCCTGTCAAAGAATGCTTAGAAAGGCACTCTAATTGTGGGGTTGTTCAAGGGGGACTGAAGCGGGACATCAGCAGGAGAGAAGTAAGGTAGGGGAGAAGTGATGGGCTAGGACAAGGATCAGAGGAACAAACTACCTGAGAGGGGAGACATGAAAGGTGGCAAGAATGGGTAACAGGAAAGAGAGGAGAGAGTAGGGCACCGAGTAGGGCCCAAAAAATAGGGAGATAGAAATAATGGGCTCGGGATTGCAGCGGCAACCAAAATACACGTGTAAATGGGCATAAAGAAAATTCTAGGTTACATAGGCATGTCAGATGTTAAGAAAGACATCACAATCAAACAGAAGACAGTGAGGAGATGATGGCCCAGAACTTGGTGTCGGGAGCTTGCCACGTGTGCAAGCCCCCGATCTGCACTCACCCTGCGCGCTAACATCTGAAGCCCAGGCCTGCTTGCATTTCCTGTCACAGACCTGGTTCAGATGTCAGCGCGCAGTGCTTACCTGATCCAGCGGCGTAGTTAGTGCGATGTGCCGGCTGGGATCAGGTGAGCACTGTACAACCAATCAGGGGAGGGGAAGGTTCATTCATGAGTTTGAGAGTAAGAACTGTCAAACTCATGAAAACTGCGGGGGCCCAAAACACTATTTAAACTTTAAATAAAAATTTAAAAAACATCCCAATCATTACATTTAGTGTAAATAAGTTTTAAAAAATTTAAACAATAATTTTTTTTTGTTGAAAAAAATTAATTTTTAATAAAAATGGTCTAAAACTAAACTTACCTTATTGTAGATTCTTTAAAATAATAAACCTGTGGGAAAAAAAATTCTAAATTACACTAAAACACCACTTACCTGTAAAAATAAATACTTATGTGTGCTTTTTACAAGCGTAAAGACCGGAGGCCTTTAGACATGCGCAAATCCCCCAAAACAGAGGAAATCCAAGACGTACGCGCTGCCCCCTACAGCGCACGCGCTAGCCTCTTCAACTCTTGGGTTAGAGGAGAGGAAATGCCGGTTTTCAGCGCATGCGCTGTGCATGCTGAAAACCAGCATTTCCTCCGGCCAGACGCGTGAGTACCTCTTCCGTACTCACGCGTTTGGGGAGGAATTACTGCCCCGATATAAAACAGTCCAAAGTAAAAGTCTGAAGGCCTATGATGGGATGAAGTCAACTTGTAGGCAGCATTGTATCAGCTTGGAGCATCCAGAAACCAATGTCCAGGTTCAAAGTCAGTAATAATGGAGATGATTTGGATCTAGCAGCCATTTGAGGGGCAGAGTATCAGCTGAGGTGCTGGTAAAAGTTGTAAAGTGGGCCGAGGAGTGGAAAGTGAACCACGAACCAACAGAAGTTGATCCTGCGGTCCAACACAGGTGATAGTAGTGTATACCACCAGATCCAACAGACCAGCAGAGAAGCATGGAGCTGTGATGTGAAACCCAGCGAGCTCGTCCAATGAATAACTGTAGGTAGCAATGAGCACACAAAACTGGAAGTGGCAGCAGGAGATAGAGGAGCTGGTCCAACAGTTTAACACAGTCCAGCAAAAGGTGAAAAAGTTCTGAAGGACGAGAGTAGCAGAGTTAATGCCCTTGGGAAGCAAAACAGATAGCAGCAGGACAGAAACTATTCAGCAGCCTGGGGACATTGGGTGCCTACAGGAGCAGAGTTTTCCTTTGTTACGGAAGGTCAGTTGCCCAAGTGGCTCATCCTGAACCACCCGAGAGAGAGGAAGACTAAGTGAACATTGTGGTAAACCACTGTTAACTCTGTACAGGTCCGGGCATGTCTCCGCCCCTGGCTCCACCCCTAAGCCCAGGTATAAAGGTGACTCACCACCCTTCCCCCGGGAGCTCTTAGGATGGATCCACTAGCAGAGGCATGCTCCAGTTCTTAGTCAATAAAAGCCTACTTCGTATAAGTTCAACTCGTAGTCTTTGGTGTTGTTGATAGTGCATCAAACATGCTAAGAATCATAGAATGATGCAGCACAAAAGGAGGCCATTCGGCCCATTGTGCCTGTGCCAGCTCTTTGGTAGAGCTGTCCAATTAATCCCACTCGCCTGTTCTTTCCCCATAGCCCTGTAAATGTTTTCCCTTCAAGTATTTATTCAATTCTCTTTTGAATGTTACTGGCAGTGCATTCCAGCTCACAACAACTCGCTGTGTAAAAAAATGTTTCCTCATGTCGCCTCTGGTTCATTGCCAATCACCTTAAATCTCTGCCCTCTGGTTACCAATGACCCTTCTGCCACTGGAAACAGTTTCTCCTTATTTACTTTATCAAAACCATTCATGATTTTGAACACCTCTATCAAATCTTCTCTTAACCTGTTCTGCTCTAACGACAATAAGCACAGCTTCTCCAGTCTCTCCACATAACGGAAGTCCCTGATCCCTGGTACCATTCTAGTAAATCTCTTCTGTTCCCTCTCTGAGGCCTTGGCATTCTTCCTAAAGTGTGGTGCCCAGAATTGAACACAATACTCTGTCTGAGGCCTAACCAGTGTTTTATAAAGGTTGTAGGGTTCTCAAAATTCCCGCATTCCCCAAAGTTATGGATAAAGGGACCCTGTATGGACAAGTTATTAAAAACAGGGTACCCAAAATGGCTTCTGTAACCTCGTGACCAAAACTGACAGGATTTTAAAAGCAAGGCCCTGCAAACAGGCAGGCCCTGAAACGAAATTTAAAATGCAGGAATCTGTGAAGAGACTTTGTGGAGCCAGACAGCTAAAGCAAACACAGAATATGCATTTCATTCGCCTTGAAACAGATCAAGTTAGAATGGGCCTAAATCGAGGCCATTAGGTTTCTGCATATTTAATGGGTAACAGCTCACAGTAGCCATCAAGTCAGGATGGGGAAAATTAAGTTTTATAAATGACAAACAACCAGGACATCGAGGCCATTAGACCCAGAGACAACCACTCTAGCAGTCGTTAAAGTAAATGGCTGTTGTAGGAACGGAAGTTCCTAGCTGAAGAATTGAGATCGACGCAGAGAATCAAAAACAATAAAATTTAATGAACAAACGAAGTTAAACAGTAAACTGCTGGTTACAATGCAAATAGGTCTGGTCTGGTTGAAAGCCTCTCTAGAACTGCTAGAAGGTTCCGAGCACTGATGTCATCACGTTCTTCCCACCGTTGGGGGGATCACGTGACGGGCGGCATGACGTCATCACGCGGAGTAAAGGAAAGAAGCCATAGTACAGTTAACAGATACATTAAAGGTGCAGCCCCCGGTTGCACTACATTGCTGTTAAAGGAATTATAAACAATTGTCCTGAATCCCCTGGTGGCTCCGTCACATACGTCCCCCCAGAATTGTCTTTAACAGAAAAGGTAAGACGAGAAGGGGGTCTGACGAGTCTGTCCGACCGACTGCGATATTCTGGCAACTGGAACGGAGCGCTAGAAGATGAACTGGCAGTTGGCCGTGGTTGGGATGGTGCCGCAGGCATAGGAGAAGTGGCTGGCTGTGGCTGTACTGGACCGACGGTCGACGGTGGACGCCCACGACAAGGCGGTTGAGCGGTGACGACTGGCTTGCTCAGATCCAGATGAGCCGGTTTTAACCGGTCGATGGAGATGTGGTCAGGCTTACCGCCGACGTCGACTGTGAAAGACTCGTTGCCTGACGAGATGACGCGGAACAGACCAGTGTAAGGCGGTTTGAGCGGGTCTCTGTGAGCATCTTGACAAATGAAGACGTATTCGGCGCTCTTAAGCTCCACCGGAACATGGGAGCGCTGCAGGTCGTGATGAGACGTAGGCACTGGGATGAAATTCTTAGCCGCCTCTTGGTGGCTGACGAGCTGCTGAGCTGCGGACCAGGGTTCTGTGTGAGGAGGAAGAAAATCGCCAGGAACTCTGAGTGGTTGGCCGTAAACCAGTTCTGCAGAAGAAGATTGCAGGTCGTCCTTAGGAACCGTGCGAAGACCCAGCAGCACCCAAGGGAGCCTGTCCACCCAACCAGTCCCACGAAGACTAGCACGCAGTGCAGCTTTAAGGGACCTGTGAAATCTCTCGCGCAGACCGTTTGCCTGTGGATGATAGGCGGTGGTGCGATGAAGCTTGGTACCCAAACCCTGAGCCACGGCATTCCAAAGTTCCGAGGTAAATTGAGGTCCTCGGTCGGAGGAGATGTCGGCCGGTACCCCGAACCGAGCCACCCATGAAGAGATGAAGGCTCTGGAAACGTCCGCCGCTGTGGTGGCAACCAAAGGAATTGCCTCTGGCCACCGGGTGGTGCGGTCTACCATGGTGAGGAGATGCGTGAAACCACGAGAAGGAGGGAGAGGGCCAACCAGGTCCACATGAACATGGTCGAAGCGACACTCTGGAACTGGAAAAGTGGACACTGGAGCCTTAACATGGCGTTGGATTTTGGACTTCTGGCAACTCACGCAGGTATTGGTCCAGTCACGGACGTCGAGATGCATGCCTTTCCAGACGAACTTCTTTGCCATGAGTCGTTGTGAAGCCCTCATACCAGGGTGCGACAAACCATGGATTGCGTCGAAAACTCTCCTGCGCCATTCGACTGGTACAATTGGTCGGGGGACTCCCATCGAGATGTCGCAAAGGAGTGTGGTCCCTACGGCCTGAAAACTGACATCAGCCACTTGTAAGCTGGAAGGTGTGGTCCGGTATGCCTGCACTTCAGGGTCTGCCATCTGTTCTTCTGCCAAACCAACATAGTCGATTCCCAGGTGGACTGCGTGGACCGGGGCGCGGGAGAGACAATCCACCACCAGGTTGTCCTTGCCAGACACATGTTGTGTGTCTGTTGTAAATTCTGATATGAACATAAGATGACGTTGTTGCCGAGCCGACCATGGTTCTGCTGTCTTGGCCATGGCAAACGTAAGTGGCTTGTGGTCTACGAAAGCCGTGAATGGGCGTCCTTCCAGTAAGAAGCGAAAATGGTGGATGGCCAGGAAAAGTGCCAACAACTCCCTATCAAAGGTACTGTATTTGTGTTCATTTTTTCGCAATTGGCGGCTGAAGAAAGCCAGTGGTTGCCACATGCCGTTGACCAATTGCTCCTGCACTGCCACGATGGCATAGTCAGATGCATCTGTGGTAAGGGCGATGGTTGCACCTGGAAGAGGATGTGCTAACATGGTCGCATCAGCCAAAGCGTCCTTAGTGTTGAGGAACGCCTGGTCCATCTGGGGTGTCCAGTCGATGGGGTCTTTACCCGATTTACCTTTTAGAGCCTCGTACAACGGTTGCATTAACAGGGCCGCCTTGGGGACGAAACGATGATAAAAATTGACCATCCCCAGGAATTCCTGGAGAGCCCCGACGGTCTGAGGACACGGGAACGAGGTAACTGCCTCCACCTTCGTAGCCAGCGGAACGGCGCCTTCTGAGGTGATTCTGTGTCCCAGAAAATCAATGCTTTGTAAGCCAAACTGGCACTTGGCCGGGTTGATAATAAGGCCATGCTGGCTGAGACGAGAAAAAAGGGTACGCAAGTGCGTAATGTGCTCTTTCTTGCTGGTACTGGCGATGAGGATGTCATCGAGGTAGATGAAGATGAACTGCATATCGCGCAACACAGAATCCATGAGACGCTGGAAGGCTTGCGCTGCGTTCTTCAACCCAAACGGCATACGAAGGAACTCAAAGAGCCCGAAAGGCGTGATGACAGTGGTTTTGGGGACGTCCTGAGGATGAACGGGCACTTGATGATACCCCCGGACAAGGTCTACTTTGGAAAAGATGGAATTCCCTGCCAGGTGGGCTGAAAAATCCTGTATGTGAGGAATCGGGTACCGATCTGGAGTAGTAGCTTCATTCAGGCGTCTGTAGTCGCCGCATGGTCGCCATCCGCCGCCTGGTTTAGGAACGATGTGTAATGGTGAAGACCAAGGACTATTCGATCGTCAAATAATTCCCAGGCGCGCCATGGCATGGAGCTCCGCCTTTGCGGCTGTGAGTTTACCGGGTTCCAGCCTTTGAGCCCGTGCATAAACTGGGGATCCTGTCGTGGTAATGTGGTGCGCCACACCGTGCCTCACGACTGAAGAAGAAAAAGTGGGCCTGGTGAGCTCCAGAAACTCACCGAGAAGACGAGAGAACTCATCTGGAGATGGGACTGCACAGGCAACTGACCAAGACACAGCGGTGCTGTGGTGGCAGGGGACCAAATGAAAGGTGGCCGCGTTGATTAACCGGCAGTAACAGATGTCGACGAGAAAACCACTGGCGCAAAAAAAATCTGCCCCCAGGATGGCCTGTGAGACTTTCGCCGTGATGAACTCCCAAACAAAATGCTGGCCACCAAAACGCAACTGGACCCGACACTTTCCGAAAGTGCGGATGGCCGCACCATTGGCTGCCTCGAGGGAGGGACCGTGACCGCCGGATTGAAGATCGAGCTTCGACGCTGGTAGGATACTGCACTGGGAGCCACTATCACAGAGAAAACGTCGACCTGACAGGGAGTCTGTGATATAAAGGAGTTTCCCTGCGGAACCGACGGCCATCGCAACTCCGGCGTGTCCCTCAGGCCCTGTCGCCCTTCTCAGAAACCGCTGGTTTGAGGTAGTTTTTTGGGGGGAAAAACTGCAGGGAGGACAGCAGCATCGGGCTTTCACGCCAAAACGAGCGTGGTATGCACACCAGCCTGCTGGCAGAGGAGTCGGCTTCGCTCTTGTGGGGGATGGGCGCCTCGTGGCCGCACAACATTGTTGTGTGACGGTGAAAATTTTATCCGCTTCTGCAGCGAGTTCAGCACAGTCCGTGATCGCGGAATTGGCCAAGGCCGCCTGTACTGGCTCTGGCAACTGGCAGAGAAACAACTCCCGGAACAGAAAACATTCCGATTCCGAGCCCAAGAGCGTGAGCATCTGGCTCATGAGCTCTGATGGCTTTGAGTCCCCGAGGCCAGGCATGGAGATAAGTCTGCGAGCGCCTCCGACTTGGACAGACCGAAAACCTGCAGTAACCGTGTTTTTAAAGCTTCGTACTTGCCATCGTCCGGAGGACTCCCGAGGAGGCTGACGACCCGCGAGGCCGTGGCGCTGTCGAGGGTGGAGGCCATGTAATAAAAACGGGTCGAATCCGCTACTACTCCCCGGATTGCAAATTGGGCTTCTGCCTGGGAAAACCACGCGGCTGGTTGTTGCTCCCAAAATTGCGGCAGTTTGAGGGTGATGGCGTTCGTGTCCATGATGTAACTTCAACGAAAATTGTTCGAAGAAATCGGGGTCACCAATGTAGGAACGGAGGTTCCTAGCTGAAGAGTTGAGATCGATGCAGAGAATCAAAAACAATAAAATTTAATGAACAAACGAAGTTAAACAGTAAACTGCTGGATACAATGCAAATAGGTCTGGTCTGGTTGAAAGCCTCTCTAGAACTGCTAGAAGGTTCCGAGCACTGACATCATGACGTTCTTCCCGCCGTTGGGGGATCACGTGACGGGCGGCATGACGCCATCACGCGGAGTAAAGGAAAGAAGCCATAGTACAGTTAACAGATGCATTAAAGGTGCAGCCCCCGGTTGCACTACATTGCTGTTAAAGGGATTATAAACAATTGTCCTGAATCCCCTGGTGGCTCCGCCACACTGTAATCATTTTAAACGAGCCCGCCAAAAGTTAGACAAAGGGCTGACCTGATTTGGCGCGCAAATAAGGAATGAAGAACGGGTATAATTGTAGGCCCATCAGTAGTGATCGCTCTCTTGGCTCTTGCCCTTAGCTCTTGCTCCTGCCTCTCGTTCTCGTGCCCTGGCCTCGTGGCGGGCTCTTTTCTCGCTCCCCGCGCCGCTCAACACCAAGGACGCCCATTACACAGGGGCCAAACGTGGGAGGAGAACGGAACCCGATTCGATAGCACACAGGACACACAGGCCACAAATGGGCAGACGAGACCAAGAACGCGGTAAACCGATAAGAGCAGAGAAGGGCAGCGGAAAGACACGTTGGGGGACAAACGCCTAGTTATAAGCTGGCGTTTGAAGAAATAAGTTGGCGTTTACATGCATGGATAGTAAAACCCCAGAGTCATAGCCCAGGTTGAAGAATAAGCTGGCGTTCAAAGAATGGGTAACAAAATCAATGGACAATAATAGCTCAGTTTAAGAATAAACTGGCGTTCGAAGCTTGGATAGCAAAATCATTTAGACAGTAAAGACCACCAACCGACCCCCAACCGCAGCAATATCGTTGACGACCGCCCGAGGAAGAAGAAGTGGAAGACCCATCGCGACTCGACGTCGACGTTAGCTGAGGAAAAGGAGGGTGCTTCGCACAAACAACTTCAGCGCCGCGTCCCGAGACCACGTGGCGACGGGATACCCCAAAGGACAGCAAGCGCGGACCTCAAACCCCCACCAGTTAAAGCAACAGGTTTCAGATTGGTGAGCATGAATTCCTGGCCCATCATAGCTTAATTTAGTTAGGTATAGGGGGTGGGATAAGGATAAGGGGATTGTTAATGTAGTTGTTTTCCCTCGATGTGCCGTGTGTTCCCCATTCCCATATAAGTGTAATTGTTTATGCTTGTATTCATATCAGTAATTCTCATAAGATTGTGTTTTATTCTGCTTTCAATAAAATTTTGGTTTTCTTGCACCAAACCACTTGTCTACTCGATTTTCTGTATCGCCGCCTGTACCTAAGTCCGGTGTCTAGAACCCAGGGGTGTGGGAGTGATTCGAACCGTTCAAAGTCAGTCAGAGGTGAAGCTGACTGGGCACACGCCACCCCTACAGAAATGGCGACCGCGGCAGGACTCCGGCAACAGGGGTGCGATACAGTAGACAATGGTTCGGGTGAGCAAACCATGATGGAGGAAAGGATTTCTGATTATGTGCTTAGCAAGGTGAATACCACAAAGAAGTGGATCACCAATCTGTTAAGGGCTGGGCGTCCGATAGATGCAGCAGCTAAGTGGACAGAAGGGAGGGAGCACAAGAAATCCCTAGAGAAGGCAGTCTGGCTGATGTGTTTCAAAAAGCAGGTCCAGCTTCTGGACAGGCTCGTTGCAGCACAGGCAGCCGAGTTAAAGGAGTCAGCCCTGGAGATCCAGGACAAGGCTCTGGCAGGGGAGAAGTTACTGGTAGCATTGCAGGCCCTGAATCAGGAAAGGATGCATTTAATGAGAGAACATAAGGCCAAGTTGGAATACCTACAGTGCCAGGTCACCGAAGCCAAGGGTAATGAGTTGAGGTTGCAGGAAAAGAACGCCCGCCTAGCCAGGCAAGTGAGAGAATAGGAGGAGAAAGTAAAAGAGGTAAAGGCAGCTTACAAGTTAGCGAGCGAACAGGGGTTTGAAGATGCAGATCATGGCCCCTGCAAGGGGCAGATAGAAAATCTGAGCCTGGCCCTGAGGAAGGCAAAAGGCATGGTGTGCCTCATAAGCCCGAAGGCGGGCCAGGCGGATTTTATGGGGAACGAGGGGAGAACGGTTCAAATATCACTGGTAGTGCCCAGGGACGACCTGGTTGAGGAACAGGAGGTCTCACAACCACCACCCGTAGCACCAGGTTTCAGCGAGGTCTGGCAGCAAGGGCGGATGGAGTCAGAGGTGGGAGCGGAGGTGGAACAACCCCCGCCAGAGAGGCCGAAGCCGGGACCGATGTGCCCAGCCCGGCATCGGAGGTTCGGCCCACCCGTTAATGGCGACGATGAGGGACCCCTCCAAAACCAGTTCGTATTACCCTATAGCACCCAGCAGCTTAGGGCTATGGTGAGCCATATCCCAAAGCTCTCCGAAAAAGGGGACCCCTCAATCCACTTCAGGGAGGTAGCGCAGGCAGCCAGCGTCAACGACTGCGATGGTGCTGAGCAGGCCAAAATGCTGCTATTCTCCCTGGAGAGTAGGCTCCTCCAATCCCTCTCTGACGAGTGTAAGATGGGGCAGTGCAGTTATGAGGAGCTCAGGGATGAAGTTTTGGAGGCCATGGGGATGAATGAGGGAAGTCCTTTCTCCTGTGTGGAGAAGACGGTGCAGCTCGCAGGGGAGACCCCGCAAGCTTTCGCGGACAGGTTATGGCCGGTGTACTGGAGTGCCTGTCCGGGGGCACCTAACCAGGCGTTCCTGAACGGGGATCCATTGGCCCATTGGCTCCGTTGCCTGGTGGCAAACAGCTTGCCACAGGTCCGGGCTAAGGCGGAAGTCTGGTTCGACCCCAAGAATCCCCAGACCGCCGAACTTACGGTAATCAGACAGTTGACCCTAGCCTATAAGAACGGTAGGGGAACCGATGCACACCCACCTAAGGGGAAGGTGCATGAGGTAAAACCCGGACAGGGTAGGAAAGAGTGGCATTAGGAAGGGAATAACCCCCCTAACACAAAGACGAATTGTTACGGGTGCGGGAAGGATGGTCACTGGCAGAAGGAGTGCAAGAACCCTTGGAAAGACAAGGGAAAGAATTCCACAGCCCCAGCCCAAAAGGTAGAGGCAGGAATCCCTCCCGCCGCGGTCGAGTCATTTTTGGACACCATGAGGTCCATATTGACTGGCCACGGGAGAGTAGCAGCCGCTACAGGTGCTCTGACCCCGTCAGCCCCACCCAACCTGCAGCCCTGACAAGAGCCAGCGCAGCCTGTTCACCTGTGTTCTCTCCGGTACGATGAATGGAAAAGACCCCTCGTGGAGATGGAGGTATAAAAGGTGAAGGGGACCTATCTGTTGGACACGGGGGCATCATGCACCGTGGTCGATTCAGCTAACCCCGCCACCTCGCCTCTATCTAGTGGGGTCCCATACAGTCTGTCGGGATTCACAGGCAAAGAACAGGCCGGCTCGTTTTCCATCCCGCTCAACATTCATTTAGGACCTCTCCGCTCCAAGTGGACCGGTGTCCTAACGAAATGGGAAGTGGAGGGTGGAAGAGGGGTCCCGGGTGCCGACTTTATTGTAGGCCACGGGATCCTGGTCGACTTAAGAAATCATTGCCTATGGGGGGCAAGTACAGGAAAGGACGGCGAGGTAGTAGTAATCCCAGGGAAAGAAGGGAAGGGGACCCTATGCACCATGAAGCCCAAAGAGGGTTATAACCTCGAGCTCATGGTCAGTAACACCCCAAAAGAGTTCCAGGCATTTGTGCAAGCCCACCTAGCCACATTTGCCACACACAAGCACGACTGCGGCAGAGTCAACGGGTTTGAGGTCAGCATAGACGGGGACCCCATGGCCCGACCACAGAAACAGTATAAATTCCCCAGGGAAGCGGAGCCAGACATGGAAGCAGCCATGTCCTCCTTAGTACAGCAGGGAGTTCTGAGACCGATAGCCACCCACGTAAACTCTCCATTGTGGCCGGTTAGAAAGTCGGACAATTCCTGGAGGGCCACAGTGGACTATCGAGTGCTCAACAGCAACATCCCAGCCTGTGCACCCACGGTAGCAGCAGTTGCCGACCTGATAGGAAGTATCCCAGCATCCGCGACCACTTTCACGGTGCTGGATATTTCCAACGGTTTTGGTCCATCCCTTTAAGGAGGGAGGATCAGTACAAGTTTGCCTTTATGTTTAAAGGGCAACAGTACACCTGGAACTGCTTGCCTCAGGGCTTCCACAACAGCCCCAGCATTTTCCATCAGGGCATGGCAAACAGTTTAAAGGATTTCAGCCAGCCCAGGCAGTTGGTACAATATGTGGATGACCTGCTTCTCTTCACCGATTCGAGAAAGGAGCATGGCCCACTACTGGCCGAACTGCTCGGGCAAAAGGGTTTTAAGGTAAACCCCAAGAAAGCGCAGATTGGCCAGCAGGAGGTGAAATTCCTGGGCCTGACCGTACGCGCTGGGGAAAGGGCCATAGATAAGGCTAGGAGAGAAGCAGTACAAGAGTTACCAGTCCCTAACACAGTCACGGGTGTGAGGTCATTTCTAGGGCTAACCGGGTACTGCAGAGACTTCATTGAAGACCATGCAGCCACAGCAACCCCTCTGCTCCGACTCCTACACAAGGGAGTGGAGTGGGCTTGGGATGAGGGTTGCCAGGCAGCATTTGTCAGGCTCAAGAAGGACTTGCAGACCACACCAGCTCTAGGGGCCATAGATGGGGGGGGGGGGGGGGGAAAGTGTTTTTCCTGGAGGTAGCAGCCAGCGGGGACAGCCTGAGTGCTGTGCTGCTCCAAGAGCGGCACGGCAGGCTGAGGCCGGTGGTCTACTCCTCCAGATACTCACGGATGGGGAGAGGAGCTACTCCAACTGTGAGAGGCACCTTTTGGCCACACATTGGGCTGTGAAAAGATCACTGATCTTCACAGGCACCTCTCCCATCACCCTCCTCACCCATTACACACCCACCCAGATGCTCCTGGATGAGAGGATCAAGGATGGGACAGTGAGCATTGCCCGCATTGCTCGCTGGACCCTGCTCCTCTCACAGATGGGCCTACAGGTGAAAGGGCTCAGCGAGCCAAAGCTCGCAGCTAACTTGGTATATCCTGGAACAGCCCACCGGTGTTCCATAGACGGGGTTTGGGAAGTGGACATAGGTTTACGGGCTGGGGTACACCCCACAGGCCGCGAGATCTATGTGGACGGCTCCAGCACGGTATCTGTTGGTGAGCGTCTCACGGGGTGTGGAGTTTATGATGCAGCGGCAAACATTGCCCTGGCAATTAAGCTCCCCAGCACCATGAGCGCCCAGCAGGCTGAACTGTCCGCGGTAGTGTACGTCGTTACACACCCCGAAATCTTCCCCACCCCATACACGATTTGCTCGGACAGCATGTTCACGTGCAATTCGTGTACGGAGTACCTGGCCATCTGGTCCCGCCGCGGATACACCTCTGCCGACGGGAGACCCCTCACAGTGAAACCCCTGCTGGAAAAGATCCTAGCAGCAGTGGGGGAGGAAGGGGAGGTTTTCATCCACAAGGTGAAAGCCCATTCCTCCACAGAACCCTGCAGTCTAGGCAACCAGCAGGCTGACATGCTCGCCAAGGAGGGTGCCCGCACAGGCACTTTCTGGGACCCATATGGGTCCAGACCCATGGCGGCAGTCAGAGGTAGGGACGGGACACAAGGGAATGCAGGGGTAGCTTTAGCCCCGGACCTTAAGACGGTCCAAGCCCAAGACCCCGTCCTCAAGGCGGTCCTCAGTGCAGTGACTGAGGGAAAAAGGGTAGTGGGTCCGTACGGCACAGCAACCCTGGGTTGTGCCGCAGCAACACCGGAGGGAATTCCTTCAACTGGCCCATGAGGGTCCAGGAGCAGGGCATCCCGGGCCTGAGACCACCTGGCAACGGGTGGAACAGGCGGGATGGTGGCCAGGACTCAGGGAAGATGTCCGCGAGTTCTGCGCCAGCTGTCTCGTGTGCGCTGCCAATAATCCTGACCCCCACAAAAGGAAGGTACCTATGGGACACATCAGGAGGGTAGAGGGACCATGGCAGTCGATACAGGTCGACTACATTGGGCCCCTGCCCACTGCCCAGGGAGGCTATAAGTACTGCCTAGTCCTGGTAGATGTGTTCACGAAATGGGTAGAGGCCTTCCCCTACAGAACAGTCACAGCTCTGGGTACTGCCAGGATCCTGGTCCGGGAGGTGTTCTCGCGGTGGGGGCTACCACAGTATGTGGAGTCCGACCAAGGGAGTCACTTTACCGGGCAGGTAATGCAGAATACCTTTATGCTGCTAGGCATCGAGGGGAAGTGGCACGTGGCCCACAACCCACAGTCATCAGGGATTGTGGAAAGAATGAATAGGACCCTAAAGGAAAGGTTGAGGAAGGAGACAGTGGACTCGCCCCGAAAATGGGCCGAGGTCCTACCGTTGGTTCTGATGGGGATCCGGGCCAGCCAGTCAAAAAGCACGGGGTACTCCCCGTACGAGCTGATGACCGGCAGGGTTATGTGGACCCCCACCCATGTACTAGCCCCGGTGCTCACAGAAGGTCAGCTCAGAGAGGTAAACCGGGAGAGGTTTGCCCGAAACCTCTTCGAGCACCTTAAACAGGTCCACGAGCAGGCGGCTGGGAACATGGGAAAACAGCATCGGAGTAACCAATTGCTGTTAGAACCCCGAAAACACCACGAGTGGGAGGTAGGGGATCAGGTCATGGTGAGGAACTATGCCCGAGTAGGGAGTCTGGAACCATTATACATGGGGCCCTACAGCATTGTAGACAAAGTAAGCCCCATGGTATACGCCATTAAGATGCCTCGGCGCACCAAATGGTTCCATATTAGTCAGTGTAAACTGTTTAAACCCGAAAAGAGAAAACAGCCAGTTGGGGTAGGGTCTGAGGAGAGAAATCCTCAGCCTGCAGCGGGAGCGAGTTCACAGGCAGGCGCTGTGGCTTGCTTAAGGGGAGGGGCCATTCTGCCCACCGATTGGGACACTCCCCCACTCTTCTAGGCTCCAGATGAGGAGGGACCCAAGGGCGAAGACCCCGCCCCTAACCCAGGTTTAGAGGAGGAGGGACCTGAGGTCGAAGACCCCACCCCAGACCCAGATTTGGGACCCGAGGGCGAGGACCCCCAGCCAGCGGCAGTGGTGAGCTCACAGACCGCACTGGAGGGGGCAGCGGTTCAGGTTAAAGGCCCACCAGCCAAGAAAACCCCACCTGCCAAAGTCCTCAGAAGGTCCCCACGGACGCCCCAGCCTAGGAAACCATGGTCACCAGCTCCCCATTTTAAAGGGACAGCCTCCCGAGTTAGGGGGAAGTCCAAGGACAGAGGTCCCTAGCCGGCAGCCACAGGCTGCGAGGGACCGACAGTGCAGGGCAGTGCAGCCACGCCGAAGGGAGCGGTGTGCCGCAGTCCAAACAGAGATTAGCCTGGCCGCCCGGAGACAGACGGCGGATGTACATAGTTTTACGTAAGTTTATACGGTTAAGTTTAGGTGTTTAGTTTAAGTTTAACTAAGGTGATGGGTAGTTTTAAATAAGTACTAATTTTTAAGAATGTTTGTATTTGAGTCGAGGTCGCAAGACTTGACTATGCTTCACCCAAGCCAGAGAATCTCCTCGGGACCTGGCTATATGCTCTTGTGTCTCTTTGCAGGAAAGGATTTTCGGAATGAATGGTGGGGGGGGGGGAATCCTACTCGCCTTGATAGGGATGAGCATTGGAAAGCGAGGTGACGTGGAAGACTCCCACATCTACAGGTGCTCGGGAGAGAGAGCACCTATAGTTACCGACAGAAGTGGCGAATGGGATGCGGAGGAGCTCGCTGTTTACTTCCACGAGGGAAGGTGGCCAGGGTGGCTGGGGTCCAATTCGACTCAGTACTCCAGCCACACCGGGTTCACGTACGGGGAGGCCTCCCTCCTGTGCCCCAGGGTACAGGTCATTGCCACAAGGGTCAGCGTCACCGTAGGGAAACGTGTATGTTTAACATGCAAGGGAAGGATTCCTCTGGATAGGTGGTGGTGGCTCAGGAAACTGAGCAAATATATGGGAAACCTCGCAGTCAGGTGGGAACGACTGGGGAGCAATACCCATCAGACGATTACAGGGGCTCACGGGGGATTGAGTGTGACGAGGGATTGAGTGTGTGCTGGGACAAGTGGTGGGAACCGGATCAGGGGATTTATGTCTGTATGTGGAGGTCAGAGAAGGCCTGCCCCTCAGGCATATCCATTATTTTCCACCGTCAATGGCAAGATGCCGGGGAGGGGGTGGAGTGGGATTCCAGCCTGAAAGCATGCGCAGTCCCATATTCCCCGATCCCAGTGAATGCCACTGAACTTGTAACCCGCCCCCGAAAGCCCCTGCCCATGACCCAGGCAGCAAGGACACGCAGGGAGGGGTGCCCCACCACCACCAAGGGACCAGGGAATGGGCTGGTACTAGTGCCTACGGATCAGATACTATACCAGGGGGTACACTACGCGGTAGCCTCCGTGATTTTAAATCTCACCGAGGTACACTTACCGGAGTGGTGTCCCAAAGAGACAGAGCAGCTATACCAGGCCCTGTTAAAGGATGTTTAGAAAGTTTTACGAGTTCGATTTCGCTAATGTAGACAAAACCGAACTGTACACCACACACCGCGAGTACTTTGGTAATACAGGGAGACAAAGAAGGGGAGTATGGAATGATGTTTTTACTGCGTTTAACACAGGGTCCTCTGTCATCAACAGTCTGGATGACATAGAGCTGCAGACCCAGATAAACAGTTTAAAAACACAGCTAAGGAAAATATTCATGGATGAGAATAAGGTAGTAGGCTCAGAGTTACATGAGGACCAGGCCACGACGGTCCATTTAACGGAAATTATAGCGGAGCTGGAGAAGCACACAAAGACTGTAAATGCCTTCATAAGAGAGGACAGAAATGCTTCTGACCAGGCTGCGCAGAACGAGGTGTGCGTGCTGTATGGGGCATGGTTGCTGGGCGAGGGCCGCAGTAATCTGGAGGATTTAAAACAGGGTTTAGTCCCCTCCTGGATCAGCAACAAGCACCTCGCAGCCCTCCATCCGTTTGAGAATGCATTAAGCCCGTGTCAACTCCGGCTAGCTTCCGAAGCCTACCCAGTCCCAGTGGATTGTGGGCGGTCCAACCACACCATCATGGGTATAGTAGTGAGAATGCCGGTCATGGGTAGGACAGCCCGACCCGCGCCGGTATACAGGGTAGAGAACATTGGAGTCATTCAAGGGGGTGCACACATCCGTTTCACAGCAGTCCCACCTTATGTCATAAAGTGGGAGCACGCTATGACAGGTACTGACCTCTCGGGGTGCCGGAGCCGGGGAGCACACATAATACTGTGTCCCCAGCACTTGAACGCCTATTCAAAACCACAGTGCGGGTTTAAAGCTGTTGGCGCAAAACCTATAAATTGTGCCATGGAGGCACTGGCACAAGGCCATGTTCCCCCACAGGTAGCATATATAGGAGGTGGGACATATTGCGTCACCACAGGTGCGCCCCACTACCAGCATAGCTGGTGGCCGGTAAGTGACAGCAGTTTCTGCTTTAAACCCGAGGCAGAAGTTCAAGTGGCCCAGGAACGAATTGTCCCCATTCCTGAACCCTCCACTGTTCACCTCACTGTAAAGGAGAATTTCACCAACCTGTAAAAGTACGTAGCGCATTTCGGCTACGAAATCCCCCCTCTCCCAGAACACCTTACCAAAATACTCAAAGCCATAATAGTCTCGCAGAAACATTTCTACATGTTAGAGCAGAAAACAGTAGAGATAGGGGCTAAGATATTGGACATTGTGATCCCACCCTGGTGGGACATTTTCAATAATATAGAGGTCCCTTCGTGGATTAGACTGGCTTCCCACATCCTCGTGGTTTGCCAGCTGGGGATAGTATTGTACCTAGTATGCACTCAGTGCAAGGGAAAGGGTCAAATACTCGAATTCTGAAACCAAAGGACCTGGAAGGAACATTATGTTAAGGTGGAGGGAGATTCACCTGTTTGAATTTTTTTTTTGTATTTCTGATTAAAGATTGTTGTTTTTTTGTGCTTTGTTGTTTTTAATAAAGGTTTTTGACGTGTTGTTTTAATAAAGATGTGTGTGTACCAAGTGGTGCAGGGGTGTTGGACCCCCTCCATGCTTGGATGTGTGTAAACGACTGTAATTATTCTATGTATGCTTATGTACACTACATTTTACAGAATGGGAAATGCATATGTCGTGAGTATATTAGATAGGTAATTGCAGGGGAAGATTGACTATGGACGGTCGGAAATTTTGCTCACCTTATCAGCATGATACTTAAAGCGAGTTTAGTATCAACAGAGGAGAGTGTAGGGTTCTCAAATTTCCCGCATTCCCCAAAGTTATGGATAAAGGGGCCCTGTATGGACAAGTTATTAAAAACAGGGTACCCAAAATGGCTTCTGTAACCTCGTGACCAAAACCGACAGGATTTTAAAAGCAAGGCCCTGCAAACAGGCAGGCCCTGAAACGAAATTTAAAATGCAGGAATCTGTGAAGAGACTTTGTGGAGCCAGACAGCTAAAGCAAACACAGAATATGCATTTCATTCGCCTTGAAACAGATCAAGTTAGAATGGGCCTAAATCGAGGCCATTAGGTTTCTGCATATTTAATCGGTAACAGCTCACAGTAGCCATCAAGTCAGGATGGGGACAATTAAGTTTTATAAATGACAAACAACCAGGACATCAAGGCCATTAGACCCGGAGACAACCACTCCAGAAGTCCTTAAAGTAAATGGCTGTAATCATTTTAAACGAGCCCGCCAAAAGTTAGACAAAGGACTGACCTGATTTGGCGCGCAAATAAGGAATGAAGAACGGGTATAATTGTAGGCCCATCAGTAGTGATCGCTCTCTTGGCTCTTGCCCTTAGCTCTTGCTTCTGCCTCTCCTTCTCGTGCCCTGGCCTCATGGCGGGCTCTCTTCTCGCTCCCCGCGCCGCTCAACACCAAGGACGCCCATTACACTGGGCCCAAACGCGGGAGGAGAACGGAACCCGATTCGAAAGCACACAGGACACACAGGCCACAAACGGGCAGACGAGACGAGACGAAGAACACGGTAAACCGATCAAAGCAGAGAAGGGCAGCGGAAAGACGCGTTGGGGGACAAACGCCTAGTTATAAGCTGGCGTTTGAAGAAATAAGTTGGCGTTTACATGCATGGATAGTAAAACCCCAGAGTCATAGCCCAGGTTGAAGAATAAGCTGGCGTTCAAAGAATGGGTAACAAAATCAATGGACAATAATAGCCCAGTTTAAGAATAAATTGGCGTTCGAAGCTTGGATAGCAAAATCATTTAGACGGTAAAGACCGCCAACCGACCCCCAACCGCAGCAATACCGTCGACGACTGCCCGAGGAAGAAGAGGAAGACCCATTGCGACTCGACGACGACGTTAGCTGAGGAAAAGGAGGGTGCTTCGCACAAACAACTTCAGCGCCGCGCCGAGACCACGTGGCGACGGGATACCCCAAAGGGCAGCAAGAGCGGACCTCAAACTCCCACCAGTTAAAGCAACAGGTTTCGGATTGGTAAGCATGAGTTCCTGGCCCATCATAGCTTAATCTAGTTAGGTATAGGGGGTGGGATAAGGATAAGGGGATTGTTAATGTAGTTGTTTTCCCTCGATGTGCCGTGTGTTCCCCATTCCCATAGAAGTGTAAATGTTTATGCCTGTATTCATATCAGTAATTCTCATAAGATTGTGTTTTATTCTGCTTTTAATAAAATTTTGGTTTTCTTGCACCAAACCACTTGTCTACTCGATTTTCTGTATCACCGCCTGTACCTAAGTCCGGTGTCTAGAACCCAGGGGTGTGGGAGTGATTCGAACCGCTCAAAGACAGTCAGAGGTGAAGTTGACTGGGCACACGCCACCCCCTACAGGTTTAGCATAACTTTCTTGCTTTTGTACTCTATTCCTCTATTAATAAAGCCAAGGATCCCATATGCTTTTCAACAGCCTTCTCAACTTGTTCTGCCACTTTCAAGGATTGTGTACATACACCCCCTTTAAAATTGTACCATTTAGTTCATATTTCCTGTCCTCATTCTTTCTACCAAAATGTATCACTTCACAATTATCTCCATTAAATTCATCTGCCATGTGTCTCCCCATTTCCTCTGGTCTGTTTAAAAAAAAAAAAAATCAGTTCTGGGATGTGGGCATTGCAGGCAAGGCCAGCATTTATTGTCCATTCCTAATTGCCCTCGAGAAGGTGGTGGTGAGCCACCTTCTTGAACGGCTGCAGTCCATGTAGTGAAGGTATTCCCACAGTGCTGTTAGGTAGGGAGTTCCAGGATTTTGACCCAGCGACTATGAAGGATCGGCGATATACTTCTAAGTTAAGATGGTGTGTGACTTGGAGGTGGTGGTGTTCCCATGCGTCTGCTGTCCTTGTCCTTCTAGGTGGAAGAGGTCGCGGGTTTGGGAGGTGCTACCGAAGAAATCTTGGCAAGTTGCTGCAGTGCATCTTGTAGATGGTACACACTGCAGCCACGGTACGCCGGTGATGGAGGGAGCAAACATTAAAGATGGTAGATGGGGTGCCATTCAAGCGGGCTGCTTTGTCTTGGATGGTGTCGAGCTTCTTGAGTGTATTCCATCACACCCCTTACTTGTGCCTTGTAGATGGTGGAAAGGCTTTGGGGAGTCAGGAGGTGAGACACTCACCACAGAATACCTAGCCTCTGACCTGTTCTTGTTGCCGCAGTATTTATGTGGCTGGTCCAGTTAAGTTTCTGATCAATGGTGACCCCCCAGGATGTTGATGTTTATCCTACTGTTATTATCCTACTCATGGTTTACTACATTTCAGAGTTTCGTATCATCTGCAAACTTTGAAATTATGCTCTGTATATCCAAGTCCAGGTCATTAATGTACATCAAAAAGAAGTGATCCTAATGACCCCTGGGGAACACCACTGTATACTTCCCTCCAATCTGAAAAACAACCGTTGACCACTATTCTCCACTTTCTGTCCCATAGCCAATTTTGAATTTTGAATTTTGAATCCATGTTGGCACTGTCCCTTTAATCCCATGGGCTTTAATTTTGCTAACAAGTCTATTATGTGGTACTTTGTCAAGTGCCTTTTGAAAGTCCATATACACATCAACTGCACTACTCTCATCAACCCTCCCCGTTACTTCATCAAAGATCGCAATCAAGTTATTCAAACGCGATATGCCTTCAACAGATCTGTGCTGACTTTCATTTATTAGGCCATACTTTTCCAAATGCCAATTAATCTTCTCCCTCTCTAAAAGTTTCCCCACCACCAACGTTAGGCTGACTGGCCTGTAGCTGCTGGGTTTATCCATTTCCCCTTTTTTTAAACAGGGTACAACATTTGCAATCCTCCAGTATCTGGCACCATCCCTATATCCAAGGAGGATCGGAAGATTGTGGCCAAAACCTCTGCAATTTCCACCCTTACTTCCCTCAGTAACCTACGATGCATCCCATCGGACTGGGTGACTTTTCTACTTTGAGGATTGCCAACCTTTTAAATGCATTCTCTTTATCTATTTTTATCCTATCCAATATCGCTACTGCCTCTTCCTTTACAGCTACATTGGCATCATCCTCTTCTCTAGTGAAGACAGATGCAAAGTACTTATTTAGTACCTCAGCCACGCCCTCTGCCTCCACAAGATCATCTCCTTTTTGCTTCCTAATTGGCCCCACCCTTCCTTTGACTACCCTTTTACTATTTGTGTTTAGAATACTTTTGGATTCCCTTTTATGTTAGCCCCAAATCTATTCTCGTACTCTCTTTGCTCTTATTCCATTTTAGATCATCTCTGTACTTTCTATATTCAGCTTGGTTCTCTACTGTATTATTAACCTTACAATACGCATAAGCCACTTTTTTCTGTCTCATTTCAACTTCTATATCTTTAGTCGTCCAGAGAGTTCTAGCTTTGGATGCCTTTCCTTTATCCCTCATGGGAAAGTGTCTACTCTGTACCTGAACCATCTCCTCTTTGAAGGGATCCCATTGTTCAATTACTGTTTTGTCCACCAATTTTTGATTCCAATCGTAAGGTGTATGATTTATCACCAGAGTGTTTTTTTTGTTTTTGTTAGCAACTCAGCTGTCGCCTGTGACGGCTCCTTTTGGTGACCATTTCTTTGAGAATCAGATGCAGGCTGCAGTCTTGCAGGCCACAACTCAGCAGCTATGTCCATATTTCATTGTGTAGCCTGGTTACACCTTTCCACCTTGCCGTGGGAGTTGCAAAAACAATTCAGTTTCTATTTGACGAGCAAGGTGTTTTTGGTCGCCATGTGGAAGAAATGCTGGAAGCCTCTTATTTAATCTCCAATAGACTAAGAATATGGCAGGCAAAGGAGGCACATTTCATTGCCTGGGGCTTCTAGGTCAACCTTTTGCTCTTGATTGCACCCAGATCCACAGCCCTTACAAAGGCACAATTGTTTCCAGCAGCCTATCCCAACTCTCTCAATGCATTAAGCCAGTCATCTACATCCAAGGCTTGTGTTGCAGGCTGTTGACAGGGCTCTCAGCCCACTACATACCCAGGTAGGCAGCTGCCTTCAGTATTGTTTGGTGGCACATGGGCAGCTACCTTGGATCTGTGGGTCCTAGAGGCAGTAACCTCTTCAAGGTCACTGCCCTACTTATATGGGGTTGGTATACTCCAAAATCATACAAGGGGTCCTCCTCATAATCAGGATATCAGCATCACCCTCTACTCCTATTTACTTTATTGTGCTCAACAAATTGGATGGCCTTCACCCCATTTTGATTCTCACGAAACAATCAATTTCTCAAGCCAAAGAAGTTCAAGTTGGTATAACAACAGAAAATGCTGGAAATACTCAGCAGGCCAGGCAGCATCCATGGAAAGGGAAACAGAGTTAACGTTTCAGGTCTGGGACCCTTCATCAGATTCTGATGAAGGGTCCCAGACCTGAAACGTTAGCTCTGTTTCTCTCTCCATGGATGCTGCCTGGCCTGCTGAGTATTTCCAGCATTTTCTGTTGTTATTTCAGATTTCCAGCATCCGCAGTATTTTGCAATTATATTAAGTTCAAGTTGGTTATACTTCAGCACATTATGCAAGTGATGCACCCTTGGGATTAGCTAGCGGTTACAGATTAAAAGGATGTGCATCTTTACATAGCAATTCACAGGTTTAATTTTTAGCATGCAAGTCACGGATACAAAATCCTCCCTTTCCCAAGCTTCCAGTCTCTCTACAAAATGCGTTTCAATAGTTTCTGTGTACCTAAGTCTGTAGTATCTTCACATGCATCCATATTTAGATGACTGGTTAGTCCAGACTACCAGCCAGGACTCTGCTATCTCAACAGTCTAGCAAGCAATCTATACCTTCCAGGAGAGTTTTGGTCAATCATGAGATTTAGGTTGCCGGGCCGGCTGCGTTCAAGAAAACCAGATTTACACGAGACCAGGTCTAACAGAGTTCCTCCCAGCTCCACAATCAAACCACTCAGGCCGCAAGGCAAGGGCTTTATTGTGTGATGCAGATAGAGGGCACCCAACTACTCTCTCTCTAGCTTCATTGTGAGCAGGAAATTGGTCTCCAGCACCATACTCCTCTTCACCTTTTGTCATCAAAGGCCCAATCCCTTTCTAATGGTCAAATTATGGAGGATGCTCCATGCCATTATAATTCTGGAAACTCTTATTGGATTATACTGCAGTATATCTCATGATGATCATTTCTCCCATTTAGGTAAAAATTTGCTGAAGTGGAAGTCCATAAGCAATACCATATATCCACGATGTTAAAATCATGCAGTGTAATAATAAAAAACTTCTCTCCGTCTCAATCTCTCATGCAATGAAATGTCCTGCAAACCCATTGGTATCTGAAAGATGCCAGGAATAAAGAATCTGGTTTTCCACTACAAAATTAGAAATTCACTTTTGGTGAGAAGTGAGCAAGATGTAGCTGCCAAACTTGAAATTGCTTCATTCTCAGCACTTATTGATAGACTTCCCAATCTAAGGAAGGTGCTGTATGTTTCATTCCAGGTTGTAAGATAAATATAAAACAAACAACACGCTTTCCACTGCCATTTGGAGACTAACGTTTGCTGAAAAAGGAATGCCCCAGAGAATTCTTTGATTCTTACCCTAGAATCTGCCAGCTCCGAATGTGAAAAAAAAGTTCAGAACATACCAGTTTGACTATTGGTATATCAGTTTGACTATTGAAGGAAGCATCACAAAAAATTGTGCTTGTGAATCTTATCTTGATATTAGCCTGTTCCAAATGTAAGATATAAAATTTGAAACTTGCATGTTATATTTAACTTTTCAGCCCAGAAACAGGTGACCTATGTACCAGGATAATATTGACCATTGTATTCCATGCTCATTATGGAGCATTATCGTGTCAGAAAATTACATAGGATGAATATAATGAATAACATCAAACCTTCTTTACAGTATTCCTTTAAAAATATAATTAGAAAATTCAGACATCTGCAGATATTAACCAAGGAAGTCCATTCAATTGTTTCTAAATTTTGAAAGAGAAATTGTACTAAAACCTGTACTGCAAGAGCATAATTTCACTATGACCACATTACTCCACTTAGTACGCTGCATGCAAGTTAAGAGTTTGGAATAGATTCCAGATACAAGTAATTTATCTACACTGGGGTTCACTACAAGCAGACTCCACTGTATTTTTGTGCTAATCTCTTTTACATCCGACATTTACTTACCAGCTCTGCACAAGCCGCACAGAGGGCCTGCTCAGCAGGTTATCCGGCAACAAGTTCACTTCTCTCATTGTATTAGCCAATCGCACTGGTAGCTCCTTTCGCAAGAACACAAAAGAGGTCTTTTCACATGCATTATTACGACCTAATGAAGGCAAAAAAAAAAGGCAAGTAAACATCCTAAATCTCAGATATCAGGCTGCATAAACCAGTATATTGAATAACCAATAGGTACTTGGATATCTACTCATACTTTTCCACTGACATGCAAAAAAAAATCATAATTTCTGCCTACAGACTGTGCTCTACCAAAGCAGATGACACAATGGGCTGTATACAATACATGTATTAACTGACAAGGTACATTTGATTGCTTTTTGCGCACCAAATAAGATCTTTAAAAAAAAAATGGTACTCAGACTTGCACTACAAGAGGTCAATTGCATTATGACAATGTAATTACATTCAGTCATACTGTAAATGAATTGGCACAGTAGTAAATGTTTTCACTTTCTCGATTAATATGTCTTCAGTCCAACAAGGAAGGAAGCAGTGTTGGATCTGGTTCTGGGAAATTAAGTAGGGCAAGTGGATTATGTTACAGTAGATCATCCTCTAACAAACAGTGACCACAACATTATTCGGTTTAACGTAATTATGGAAAGAGACCAGAAAATATCAAAAGTAAAAATGTTCAACTGAGGAAGAGATAATTTCAGTGATTTAAAGGACCTAGCACAGGTAGATTGGAAAATGCAATTGCAGGGTAAAGCAGTAACGGAGCAACGGAGGGCAGAGATAGTTCAGGTGCGAACTAGACATATTCCTTTGAAGGGAAAAGGTAGAGCATCCAAAGCTAATGCACCCTGGATGACAAGGGAAAAAAAAGTTAAAAGAAAAAGGAGGCTAATGACAAATGTCAGGAGCAAGATTCAGTAAATAACCAGGAAGATTAGGGAAGTACAGGAGGGAACTGAAAAAGTTAATGCAGGAGGCAGAGAGGTTATGAGAAAAGAATAGCAGTCAACATTAGTGAACCCTATAAGATTTTATAAACATATAGGGGCTGAAATTGCAGTCGGAGGCTTCTGGCAGACTGATGCCTCCGACCAGCAAAAAATCTACGAACTTACCTGATGGTCCCGGAGGTTCGGACACTTGCACTCCTGGGCCTCTATGCGCAGGCCTGAGGAGAGGCCCACGTATCCCGGGGCGCAGACGGTTCGCAAGCGCCCCTGGGATCACATGGCCCAGCCCAACCAATCAAAGAACCTCCATAAGTATGAATGGGGGTGACATTAAAAATAGATTTAACATAACAAATACATTTTTTTAAATTACATATTTAAAATTAATTAAAATACAATATAATTAAACATTTAAAACAAAAATTTAAAACCAGCTGTCCAGGTCTGCAGTTCCACTTCATCCTTCGCCTCATCCGGTGCTTTAACAAAAAACGTTTTTTCTTCCTTTCAGGTGTCAAGGATCGCAAGCTTCAACAACTCTTGGACACCAACACCCCTCCGGAACCTTCTTCCCCTTCACTTTCCTCCGACCCTATCCCTTCTTCCAATCTCACCCCCTGCCGTGTTTTCATTATCCCCTCTGACCTTCCCCTCTCTGACCCCAAACGATCAGTCCTTAGCAAAGGCCTGAGCTTCATCCCCTTACGCCCCCATCTCAATGAATTTCGAGCTCGGCACAATGCTGAGCTCTTTTTCCGCCGCCTTCGTCTCCGTGCCCACTTCTTTGGCCAGGAGTCTTCCCCCCGCACAGCTGACCCGTTCTCCCACTTTCAGAATTCTCGTTCTACCTGGACCCCTCCCTCTGGCCTCTTACCCTCTCTAGATCTTTTTCATTGCTAACTGCCGACGTGACATCGGCCGTCTCAATTTCTTTGCTCCCCTCACTCACTCCAACCTACCTCCCTCTGAACTTGCAGCACTCCGTTCTCTCAGATCCAACCCCAACATTGTCATTAAACCTGCTGACAAGGGTGGTGCTGTTGTTGTTTGGCGAACTGACCTCTACCTAGCGGAGGCTGAACGCCAACTCTCTGACACCTCCTCCTAGATCATGACCCCACTACCGAACATCAAGCCACCGTTTCCAAGACTGTCACTGACCTCATCTCCTCTGGAGATCTTCCCTCCACGGCTGCCAACCTCATAATTTCCCAACCTCGCACAGCCTGCTTCTACCGCCTTCTCAAGATCCACAAACAGGACTGCCCCGGTAGACCTATCATTGCAGCCTGTTCTTGCCCCACGGAACTTATCTCTTCCTATCTCGACTCTATTTTTTCTCCCCTTGTCCAGTCTCTTCCCACCTACATCCGCAACTCTTCCGATGCCCTCCGTCACTTTTAAGTTTCCAGTTTCCTGGCCCCAACCGTCTCCTTTTCATTATGGACGTCCAATCCCTCTACATCTCCATCCCCCACCAGGATGGCCTGAGGGCGCACCGCTTCTTCCTTGAACAGAGGCCCAACTAGTCCCCATCCACCGCCACCCTCCTCCGCCTGGCTGAACTTGTTCTCACATTGAACAACTTCTCCTTTGACTCCACTCACTTCCTCCAAATTAAAGGTGTTGCTATGGGAACCCGCATGGGTCCCAGCTATGCCTGCCTTTTCGTGGGATATGTGGAACATTCTTTGTTCCAGCCCTGAACTAGAAAATTTCATTCACTTTGTTTCCAATTTCCACCCTTCCCTCACCTTCACATGGTCCATCTCCAACTTCACCGTCTCCATCTCTGAGGATAGGCTATTGACAAACATTCTCTAAAAGCCCACAGCTACCTGGACTACACTTCCTCCCACCCCGCTTCCTGTAAGGACTCTAGTCCATTCTCCCAGTTTCTCCGTCTCCGCCGCATCTGCTTTGATGATGCCACCTTCCATACCAGTGCTTCCGACATGTCTTCCTTTGTCCTCAACCAAGGATCCCCCTCTACTGTGGTTGACATGGCCCTTGACCGTGTCCGTTCTATTTCCTGCACTTCTGCTCTCACCCCTTCCCCTCCCTCCCGGAACCACAATAGGGTTCCCCTTGCCCTCACCTTTCACCCCACCAGCCTCCACATTCAACGAATCATCCTCCGCCATCTCCAGCGTGATCCCACCACCAAACACATCTTGCCCTCACCTCCTCTTTCAGCATTCTGAAGGGACCGCTCCCTCCGCGACACCCTGGTCCACTCCTCTATCACCCCCAACACCCCTTCCCCTTCGCCCGGCACCTTCCCGTGCAAGTGCAGGAGATGCAACACATGCCCTTACACCTCCCCCCCTTCCCACTGTCCAGGGCCCCAAACACTCCTTCCAGGTGAAACAGCGATTTACTTGTACTTCTTGCAATTTAGTATACTGTATTCGCTGCTCACGATGCGGTCTCCTCTACATTGGGGAGACCAAACGCAGATTGGGTGACTGCTTTGCGGAACACCTCCGTTCAGTCCGTAAGGGTGACCCCGAGCTTCCAGTCGTCTGTCACTTTAATTCTCCGCTCCACTCCCACTCAGACCTCACCGTCCTCGGCCAGTTACAGTGTTCCAATGAAGCTCAACGTAAGCTCGAGGAACTGCACCTCATCTTTCGATTAGGCACTTTACAGTCTTCTGGACTCAATATAGAGTTCAACAATTTCAGACCATAACCTCTGCCCCTTTCCTTTTTTTTCCATTTATTTTATTTATTATTTATTTTTTTCTCTCTCCCTCATGGCAGCTGTCTTTCATTCTGCCAGTGCCATTTACACTTCATCTAGAGGCATCTTTTGTTTCTTAGCTTGTCCCATTACCATCTCCTTTTGCCTTGCACCATCTATTAATGTCTCTTACTCTCTCCTGCCTTCCATCCCATCACAGACCTTCCCTTTTATTCTTTCCTCCCCTCCCCCCTTTCCCTGCCCCTGCACTTGCTTAAAAACCTGTTTGATCTCCGGCTTTTTCCAGTTCTGACGAAGGGTCATTGTCCTGAAACGTTATCTCTGTTTCTCTCTCCACAGATGCTGCCTGACCTGCTGAGTATTTCCAGCATTTTCTGTTTTTATTTCAGATTTCTAGCATCCGCAATATTTTGCTTTTCTAAAAATAAACTTACCTTATTCTACATGTGCTTTAATGCTTAAATGAATGAAAAAATTTAATGTTATGTTTTTTAAAACTCTTACGCTGGTAAAAGCAGGCCTTCAGCCTTTTACCAGGTGTAAGAATCTCACGGGCATTCGCTGGGCAAAAGTCCATCCGCGGAGGCCCTTTTCCCGGGGATGCGGATCACCTGTCAAGAAGATTCTTGACAGATCGCAACTTCTGGGTTTTAGCGCATGTGCTTCGCATGCCTAAATCCGGAACTCGCGCTGCCCTTATGGGCACGTGCGCACCTTTTACGCCGGAGCGGAGAAACTACGCCATGTTCTTCGCAGCCTTCAACATGTCATCGATGACGACAAACACCTTGCTAAGGCCATCCCCGCGCCTCCACTACTCGCCTTCAAACAGCCGCCTAACCTCAAACAGACCATCGTTCGCAGCAAATTACCCAGCTTCCAGGAGAACAGCGACCACGACACCACACAACCCTGCCACAGCAACCTCTGCAAGACATGTCAGATCATCAACACAGATACCATCATCACACGTGAGGACACCACCCACCAGGTACATGGTACATACTCATGTGACTCGGCCAACGTTGTCTACCTCATACGTTGCAGGAAAGGATGCCCCGGAGCATGGTACATCGGCGAGACCATGCAGACACTGCGACAACGGATGAACGGACACCACGCAACAATCGCCAGGCAGGAGTGTTCTCTCCCAGTCGGGGAACACTTCAGCAGTCAAGGACATTCAGCCTCCGATCTTCGGGTAAGCATTCTTCAAGGCGGCCTCCAAGACACACGACAACGCAAAATCGTCGAGCAGAAACTGATAGCCAAGTTCCGCACCCATGAGGACGGCCTCAACCGGGATCTTGGGTTCATGTCACGCTACATGTAACCCCACCTGACGTAGGGTCATCCAGACTCGAGTCGTCGTTGGCTTGTTCTCCCTACACAGATGCAGCCGGACCTGCTATGATTTCCAGCAAAAAAAATGTTTTTTGTCTGTTTTTTTGTTTTTCATACAGACCCCAGCATCTGCAACATTAGACCCCTTGTGACCCCACCTCATTGTTCTTTGATGTAATGTTTTCCTGACTGACCTGTTTGGACACCATTCACACCTTTGATTGCTGTAATTATCTCTCTGCCGAGGTGTGATAAATGGCAGTTAGAAAGATTACCTGTAAACATCTGACATTATTCCCTGACTATATAAGCTGTTGTCTTTATGCATTTCTCCACTTCACCTGATGAAGGAGCAGCGCTCCGAAAGCTTGTGATTTCAAATAAAGCTGTTGGACTATAACCTGGTGTTGTGTGACTTCTTACATTTGTCCACCCCAGTCCAACACCGGCATCTCCACACCATGGCACCCGTAGGGGTCGCAAATTATGGCCCATAAAGTGTAAGCAGTTAGCTGGGGAAAAAGTTGGGCCTATTAAAGACCCAAAGGGAAATCTTCATGTAGAGGCAGAGGGCATGGCTAAAGTATTAAATGAGAGTACTTTGCATTTGTCTTCACAAAGGAAGCGGATGATGTGAAGGTTACACTAAAAGAGGAGAGGGGAGTTACCGACAGGATAGTAATAGATGGAGAAGACGTACTAAAGGGATTAGCATTACTGAAAGTTGGTAAGTCACCTGGTCCAGATGGAATGCGTCCTAGGTTGCTGAGAGAAGCAAAGGTAGAACTAGCGGAGGGATTGGTCACAATCTTTCAATCCCTACTGAATACAGGAGTAGTGCTGGAGGGCTGCTAATGTTATACCATTATTGTATAAGCACTTGTTATATAGGGAAACAGCAGCCAACCTGCAGACAGCAATGTCCCACAAACAGCAAGAAGGTAAATGACCAGATAATCTGTTAGCAGGCTACAAGTATAGCACCACCCATAATATTCATTTACTGTTACTACCTTCCCCAGTATTTGTGACAGCAGTAAAACTTAACAGTGAAGCACCATACCTAAGAATCTACTTTAAATTGTGAAAGTAACTGTTTCACAACCGTCAGATTTAACAGATTCCACCAACACAATTTTAGGAGGAAACCTTAACAATTACAACATCCATTACATTTAATTTAATTATGTTTTCAAGTTAAACCAATGTTATGTTATTGTATCTCTGAATCAGAAATCACACCAAAGAAAGTTTGGCATTTACAACTTTTGAAGGCTGTCAATGGAAATTAAAAAGATTACACTAATACTAAGTCCTCAATTGCAACTCAAATGATAATTCCATACTGAGGAAAAGAACTGTTAATTTAAAAAACAGAAATTATGAAATATACACAAAAGCAAAATTTAACACTTGGGCCCAGACTTGTTTTGGGAACAGAACCATCAGAAACCCCCTCAGGTACTGTATAAACAATGACCAATTTTATGCCAAAATCTAATGCACTTTTCCCTGATTAGATCTACTAATATAGCTACATCGCTCATTCACAAGAGTAGCCCAGAATACATACAGCACACGCTCGAGAGGCAAGGTGATATTTGTAATCTGATCACACTATAAATTCCATACTGTACTGAAGGTCAATACTTCACTGCAAGCTTGTTTACAGCAACTAAAGTACAATATTTACTACAAACTAATATCATATCCAGCAAGTGTTGTGCAGATATTTCATTGGTTTTACTGATCAGATTTGTAAAAAAAATTCTAATACCCAGCAGATTATAGATTTGTGTAGTCAGTATGGAGTGATTATAATAAATGCTGTATGAAATAATCTTTCAATAAACTGTTTCCTTCCTCTACAATGTCAAAATAACTAATGCCGTGTACTGGTATTATTGATTAATACTGTACTACAGAAATAAATTACATTTTGTAATATGTAGTTAGTGAATATTCCAGCCGGTTTTATGCTAGAATGGGTTGCATTTCCCCATTTCAGCATAACCCACATTAAATTCCCTACCATAGGCATGGCCTTCCTCACTGTTTGAAAGAAGTTTAACCTACAAATTGGAATTGTTCTCCAATATTCTTGCAAATGGCATTCTGCAATGACTACTGGATCTTCTGAGTCAAGTCAGGAGAACACAACAATCTGGCTTTACTGTCAAACATTAAACTATAGATGGTATTGTGACAATGCGGGTTAGCTTGGCTTAGCTCGTAGCAATCTTGCCTCAGGAGTCTTAAGATTGTGGATTCAAACACCACTCTAGGATTTGACTATATAATCTAGGACGACACATCAGTGCAGTACTGAGGGAGTGCTGCATTATCTTTCGATGAAACATTAAACCACACAGGTGGACACAAGAGATCACATGGTTCTATTTGAATAGCAGGAAGTTCTCCCAGTGTCCTGTCCAACATCCTTCCCTTAACACCATTCAAAACAAATACTGGAGCTGGTCATTCATCTCACTTTCTGTTTAGTGGGACATTGCTGTGTGTCAATTGGATTTTATGTTGTTTTTGCATTTACCCTGACTGCACTGTAAAAATAATTGATTGGCAGTGCAGCACTTTGAAATGTCCTGAGGATATGATATGGTACTATATGAATGCCAATTCCTTCTTTTATGGCCTGGATTTTGCAGTAAGAATAATGGTGAGGCTATCAGCACTCACTGTTATTAAGGAGAAAATCGGTCAGCAACTACAGCTCTCTCTACACGATTTTGCATTGAATTAAATATTCTAACTTACACTTCCTGGCTTAGACTCTGCGTGCCTCAGTAAGCATTCTTCAATCGGATTGGTTGCGGACACACGCCATTGCTTGCCCTGTTCACACAGGTCCCAGATCCCCTGTAGAGGGCGCCGCGCTGTTTTGACTCTCTACGCCCATGTGTAGTTAAATGCAGAAATCAAAAGGTTGCTGTCAGAGTTGCCCTGCTCTTCAGAAGCTTCGCTCCACTGGTACCTCACTGGCATTCACACACATGAAGGGCGTGAAGTTGCGGTACTTACCCACTAGATACCCATTAAACACGCCAGAAAAAAAGTTAGGGCTTGTCCATTCAAGTGTGAGTGAATTTTTAATGGTGTGGTATGTCTTAATTACTGCCAAAACTTCTCTGGCACGGAAAATTTACTTTTAAAAAGTGTGGTGTCTCATTCATTCAGGTTTTAATTACTGTCGGATATTTTAAACATTAAAAAAAAACTTTTTCTTTGTCTCTCATCTCTCTCTCAATTGGATCTTTCTTTCCGTCTCTTTATTGCGCTCTCTGTACACAATTTTGCATTGAATTAAATATTCTACTTTACACTTCCTAGTTTAGACTCAGTAAGCATTCTTCAATCGGATTGGTTGAGGACACACACCATCGCTTGCCCTGTTCACACAGGTCCCAGGTCCCCTGTAGAGGGCGCCGCGCTGTTTTGACTCTCTAATAACCGCAAATCGCAGTGTAAAAGCTCACAGAAAGTCTGTGGGCAGGTGTAAGTGCAATGAATGGCGAGCGCCGTTCATTCGCCGCTAACCGCAAATTCCAGTCCAGTATGTCTTCTAGCAGAACTCCAAAATGAGTTCTCTCAGTTGTGGTACTGTGCTTATGTAGCTTTCAAGTCAGCATTTGACTCAGTGAATCATGAAGCTCTACTGAAAATTTCAGAAGGCTTTGGCACATATCAACCTCATGATGAAGTTGATTACTAGAGTTGGGGGTCAATGGCCATAATTCTTCTAATCAACTGTAGCTCAAAACTTAGACAAGTATGTGTCCTCATACCATCTCTCTTATGTAGGCTGATGAGGCTGCCAAATACATCCAGGGCAGTGTCACTAATTCTCATTGCTCAAGCTCAAAACCTCAGAACTTGAAAAGGAGATGGAGATAATTTGGCACATCAGAGGCAAAGAGAAGTTTTTTGGAGAAGATTGGAGAGGGTATTCACACCGATAACAGATAGGCAGAAAGAATATTGGAGGAAATGAGCGATAGTCCAATGGGGAAGGAAAGACAGAAAGGAAAGGTTCGAACAGGAGCACACAGGGCAAATTACACACTCAAACAGAATTGTAAGGTAGTCAAATATTATCACCAACAAGCAACAGATGGCTACATCCGAACAGGGAGGGTGCTCATGTACTGGCAAAATGGTTAAATAGAGTAATGAAGAGGCATTTAAGCTAGGAGGGGGAGGCGGAGGAGAGCTGGGAAAATAAAAATCAGGCTCAGCCAAGAGTGAAGGGAGAAGTAGATGAGGATAATATTCATGTAAAGAACTATTTAGCCAAAGGAATATGGAATAGGAGTATAAAATCAAATGGACCATTTGTTAATGGGAATAAGATTGGATTAAAGGTAGGGGGTAGCTTACACAAAAAAAGGGAAAGGGAATACTTTAAAAAAAAAGCAAAACATGTTAAAATACATTGATTGCAATGGGCAAAATATGGAAAATAAACTGGGAGAACTGAAAACAATTATTTTACAGGAAGATCTAGACTTAACAGCACTAACAGAAATCAAGCTGCAAACTGGACAAAAATGGAAAATAAATATAACTACGCCTATTTAGGAGGGATATAAAAGATAAGAAAGGAGGCAGAGTGGCAGTATTGGTAAAAGAAGAATACAAGTTGTACTGAGTGTTGATGTAGACAATGAAGGGGTAAAGAGTCAAATATTTTTTTAAAAAAGGACTTGTTAAAATAGTAGGGGTGTATTACAGACCTCCAAATTGTGAGAAGGAAATGGAAGTGGAGGTTTGCAGTCAGATTAGAGGCATGAGCAGGAATAACAACATTATTATTCTGGGAGATTTTAATTATCCACTTATTGACTGGGACAAAGGGAATAAATGGAGAAAGGGGAATGGAATTGCTAAAATCTGTACTGGACTCCTTCCTCAAGCAGTATGTTATTAAACCTACAAGGAGGGAAGCATTGCTGGATCTGATTATGAGTAATACGAGAAATGAATTGATCAGGTAGATCATCTAAATGTAGGTGAGCACCTTGGAAGAAGTGACAAAAATATGGTAAGATTTAAGATCCAAGTAGAAAGGGAAAGAGTCAGTACAAAAACTAGAACACCAGATTGGATTAGGGCAGATTTTCAAAGATGAGGAGTGGGCTAGGTGAGGTGGAAGGAAAACTTGGCACACAGGATTGTAGAGCAACAGTGGGATGCTTAAAAAAAAAGATTGTAAAGGTATATTCCTTTAAAAAAATTAAATACGAGTAGTTGTAGGATACCATGGGATAAAGAGGTTAGAAACTAGGCTTTCTAATTTGCCACTAGACCTTCACTTGTACCATAAGCGATACTTGGAACCTGCCTTGTAGCAAACTGCAGGTGGAAACTCTTATCCCATCACCCTGACATACGATCTTCAGGTGAATGAATGCACATCCAACAATGCAGCATTCTGTTCATTCAACTGAAGAACAAACATGAATTTTTAGTGAACTTTTGTGTGACATCTCTTCAAGCTACTTTAATACATAGGAGGAAGAGCCAAAATTAGATTTTTGATTAATTATTAATTCTATATTTGTTGACATAACAATAAAAAAGCCACACACCACCAGCACCATACTGTACTATGTTGCTCTACACAGTGTTACACAACCGGTCATAAACCAGGTATAAAAAAAATAAAGTGAGGAATTGTCCAGCCATTTGAAAGAAAACACCCATAGGTTTACTTTAATAGACAAATTAAATGTTATATCGGGCAGAATCTGAAGTCTATATTTCTTCAATATGAAATCTGCATTTGTCTGGCCTCCTACTTCAGAATTACTTCAGTATTGAGAATATTCCTTTGACTGAAGTTTGCCAATTTATCACTCAAAATGTTTTTCTGACCAATTAAGAATATAAAAGTCATTCAATCTACAGGTCCTTTGTCATGAATTTATGATTGCTGGCCTGCTAATCCAAATCCAAAACACTATCATAGGTTATTAATGGATCAGGCATGAGGCCAAAAAGCAGCAAACTGAATTTGGATCACTAGATTTCCTTATAACTTGGGGGGGGGGGGGGGGGGGGGGAGAAAATGTGTTAATAAGGAAAAATCATTTTCTGTTATTTAGGGAATAGAATATACAGTAAATATCTTCACTGATATGGCTCCTCCCCTTGCCTAGAAACGGATGCTCTTGGCAGAAATGAATACTAGATTCCAAAAAGATACACATTTATTTTAGGCCCACAAAATCTCAGGATCATATTAGAGGTTATGAACGTATATACAAAATTAAAACTGGTTTAGTGCACTATGTACTCTAACACAGTTGTCCAAACAGATTAGCCACTAGCCACATGTAGCTAATTGGAAAGCCAGATGTGGCTCATTGCATTTTTGATTAGTAAATAAAAAATGAGTTATGCATTGTCGTTGGAAATGCGATCTCAATACTCATTTGCATGGCATATGCATGTGTACTTTAAACTTGTGTGTTCGTTGGTAAAATAGTAAGACGAAAAGCAGAGTGTGCGAGTGTTTTTTGATCATTGTGTGTGCTTTAATTCCTCTGGTACTTATTGGTTATCTGCTAAAATGGTGTGCAACAGGAGTGAAAACGCTGGCCCTCAGCACCGTGGAAACACCAGTAACATTGTATGGAGAGGGGAGCGGTCATCGTGGTCAGCTTGAATAATCGGAATAACCGCTCCAAGGCCAGCAGAAGAAAGTAAGCCCAACCAACAACAATAATAGAATTCGTCCCTTGATCACTTGTACTATAATTCTTATATTTGCATTAAATAAGGCCAATAAAATGTCAGAAGCCTAGATCTGTCTAGTTCTATTTTTACAAGCAAACATTTAGACAGAGACGGGTATATATGTTTTAATGCATATGGGTAAAGAGAAGGTAGCAAGAGGTTAAACATGACAAGATAATCTAAAAGGAATCAGGATGTGGCAAGCAAAAAAAAAAATGGAAAAACAAACCAAAAAAATCCGAACTAAAATGCATGTATATTATTGCAAAGAGTATAACAAAATTGGCCAACTGGATTCATAGATTAAAATAGCAAATGTTGACATAATAGCAGTAACTGAAATGTGACTTCTGGTGGGTCAGGATCAGCAATATAATGCATCTGGGTATAAAACTTTCAGGAGGAATGGGAAAGGAAGAAAGGTATTAATTCAAGACAATATTTAAACTCTTGTACTCGAGCGCTTTGATAGGGAAATGATCCAAACCGAATCCCTTGGGATTTAGTTTAGGAACAGCAAGAGATTGGTCACATTACTGAGAGTATAGTACAGACCATTGAACACTGATAAAGAAATAGTGGATGAAATTTGTAGACAAATTAGAGAGGTATGTGATAACAATAGATTTACAATTGTAGGATATTTAAATTATCCAAAAACAGACTGAGATGAGGAAAAAGTTTATGGTGAAAAGGATTTTTTTTGCAGTACTTTCAAGGCTCTTTTCTCAGTCAATGAGTTGTTATCCAATAAGGAAAGAAGTACCATTTGACCTGGTTCTGGGTGATAAGTAGAGCACGAAGGTTATTTAAAATGTACGGGAGAATTTCAGAAGCAATGACCATGGTATAATTAGATTCAGTGTAGGAATAGAAAAGGAAAAAAGGAGTAAGTCAGTGTCTGAGAAGTGGAGAGGGGATGGTTGATGGGACATTCAGTTGGAGAAGATCATTCTGTTCGGGTGAATAAAATCAATTTGCTGGGGAAGTGCATAATCTAGTGCACAAGAAGACATGGG
Organism: Somniosus microcephalus; assembly: GCF_052327205.1. Taxonomy (NCBI): domain Eukaryota; kingdom Metazoa; phylum Chordata; class Chondrichthyes; order Squaliformes; family Somniosidae; genus Somniosus; species Somniosus microcephalus. Next base: position 55,199,887 of record NC_141000.1, read on the forward strand.
CTGCAGGGTTTTGGATTTACTGGAGTTAAAAGGGTAGAGGTGTGAAGCCGGTTAGGAAGGAGTTCAAAAAGTTAATTCTATCATAATCAGAAGCAAGCATTTGAATACAGAATTTATCCTACAAGCAAAAGGAACTGCATAAATCCAGAGTTCCATGGACTTGATTGTTGCTCCTGTTCAGATGTGCAGTAAATTTTGTACTCAATAATTTACACTGACTTGTTTAAATAAATTCAATATAAAATACAAATACTGCAAGATTACTACAGGTATAATGATTTTTGATTTCGCCTGGGTTATTGTAAAACACCTTTGTTTAATGTCTCCCATTCTTTATGTAAAAGAACCTTTATCTCCTCCCTTGAAGATTTTGTCAGTCATCCTGAAAATCCCATTAGTCAGAATTAAAATGTGGGAATCATGGGCAAGTAGAGCCACAACAATCCTGTGCTTTAATAACTTGTCAGGGAGTTAAAAATTTCAACTAATTTGATGATTTTTTTGACACTGTAATTAAAAGAACACAAATAAATGTCATCAGTGGTGGCATGTAATATTACTTCTAATTACCAGTAACAATTCTGATTTTTTCCCCCCCACAAACTGCCAGTTTTAAAGCAGTTATATTTTTGCAGTGGTAATTAGTCAAAAATAGCAGTTTAGGCTAGCCTTTGACATGCTAATTAGTAGCATTGACAGAAACAGTACTGGACATCGAAAATAAGTTATGCAAACAAAACCATTGAATAAAAAACATTTCATACAAGTGGTATAAATTCTAGGGGGTCGATTTTAACTCAGGTGCGGGGACTTGTCGGGTTCCCCGAATTTGGTGTTTCCCACATGAATCTAAATGGGTGTGTGAGATTGATGCAATTTTAACTCAATTGGCCAATTGATTTCCAACGTGTGGGAACCCTTGGCGAATGAGTATTTCCAGTCAGAAAGTCGCATAATATGACGTCATCATTGCTGCTGCATTTACGGTCCACAGCAAGCCTTGCTTCTTCTGCAGGTTTCCAAGCTTTCCCCTTATGATGGCACAGGAGCCTGCAGGAACAATGGCCAGCGGGAGGGCAAGAGCTGCGCCAAAATTTGATGAGGCATCACTGCAGGCATTGCTGGATGGGGCTAGGGCCCACAGGGAGGTCCTGTTCCCTTCTTCAGGGAGGAAGAGGTATCCCAGTCAGACGAAGGCTGTGTGGCTACAGGTGGCTGGGGAAGTCAACTCCTTGGGTTCACACGGCGCACCTGGATGCAGTGCAGGAAAAGATTCCATGACCTTCATCGCACTGGAAAAGTAAGTATGAAGTTTCCATCACCCTCAATCTGATCCCCATTGCCTTTCCTCACCAGCACTCAGCTTTAGCAATCTCTTCCTCCACATCCCACTAGACACTCACATCCATGCACCCGTAGCCATTCCCTCTCTATGCTCACATTCACATAACTATTCAACCATGCAGCCCTCACACTCCCTCTCACTCTGATGCTTTGAACACAACTGACAACACACAGGGAGGGCCCTTGGTCTTGCAACCTCACTCCATCTTTGTCTCCTTCCAAGTATCAATGCTATGCAATCTCTACACTCACTCCTCACTCAAGCTCCACTTGTCTCCCTCATTGCAGGAAAAGAGAGCTCACAACAGGAGAGCGCGAGCCAGGACAGGAGGAGGGCCACCCTCATTAGCCCAGCTCACCCCCTGGGAGGAAGCCGTCCTGGAGATTGTCGGGGCTGATACAGATGTGGAAGTTGGGGAAGGACAGACAGGTGCATCCCCGCAAGCTGGTGACAAAATAGTTTTCCATCTCTCTCATTGACATTGCATGAGTCGCTGATAATGATTCTGAAGCTACATCATATGGACTTATGATCATCTGCAAAATGCAATGTGCATGTAACCTTGGCATCACATCGCGAACTCTTTCTATTACTCCCCCACAGGACCATCGAGAGCCCCCGTCCCCACTGTGCAGGAGGAAGAGCCTGAGATTCCAGACTCCTCAGAGGAATCTGCAACCTCTGAGGGCGCAGCGTCAGCAGAAATAAGCACACCCAGCACCAGCGCAGACACTCACACCTCGGGGGGGACCTTCGGGACATAGAGTAGTGTTGTCACCTGGTGTATCACAGCTCACAAGTGAGCATCAGCAGGTTGTGGAGACAGGGACAGCAGTGGAGAGTCCTCATCGGAGGGCGCAGGACTCTGCCAACTCGGCTCAGCTGCATGTCGACCCTCTGCCTCTGGGTCCATCCATAAGATCAGAGGTGATGGAACTCTGGCAGGTTTTGTCTCCAGGGTTGCGGCGAGTGTGGAGCGAATGGGGGAGTCCATAGCGACCATGAGCAGAGCCTTTGTGGAGTCAGTGGCGCATGAACGCATCAACATGGAAAGGATGGCTGCCTCCATGGTAAGGCTGGCTACCAGAGGAGAGGGTGGCTACGGTAGAGGAGAGGAGGGCTACGGCCATGGAGGAGGTTAGTTGCCAGGGTATGGAAAACATGGTGAGTGTTCAGAATAGAATGACATCTCTTGAGGAGCGATGGGCATCTATTGAACAGAGAAAACAGACCTTCATGGAAGTCCTTCTGAGTAGGACTGCCATTGCAGATACGGGTCCCCATGGCCCCCCTGATGTGCAGCAGGGTGCTCTCAAGCCACTTGCACGCACTGAGGGGGACCTGACCCATGAGAGGGAGGTTGGTGGCAGACCTCAAGGAAGTGGGGGTTCCTCTCCAAGCGCTCACACTTCCATGCCACTGCAGAGCCCTCGGTCAGAGTCCCGCCGGAGTCCACACCCAAGTGAGATAGACGTCTCAACCCCTGCACAGCCACAGGAGCAACAGACTGCTGACGAGCCCTCACAGCCTCGCCACCCCAGAGGACGCCCGCCAAAGGTGTTGAGACAGGAGCAGCAGGAAAGTGTCCAAGGAGCCTCCACATCTGCTGAAGCCACAAGGGAACCACTACGTAGGAGCATGCGCAAGAGGAAAATAAAGCACAAATAGTCACAAGGGTAGTCACTTGGGTGAAATGTTGTGTATATTGTAAAAATGCCATCAGTTGGTTCTTGTCCATAAAAATTCTGATGGCAACTGTTGCAGTTCTGGCGTGTGTCATTTTGCGAATGGGGCTTTCACATTGAGGGCTTAGGATTACTTGCAGTTGTCAGGATGCTGGTCAAATAGCTAGGAATCCGCAGGGTTTGGCCATTGTCGATGCTCAGGTAAGAAGCAGCGAGACAAAAGTGTTTGATTTACTAGGCTAAGCAAATCTGGCCAGGATGAGTGCGTTCCTAGCATCCCGGGCAGCAATGTTCTCGCGTAATGCTGCCGCTGGTTGATGGTCCTCTGCAGGATGCTCGTTTTCGCCCTCCTCCTCCTCCTCATCATCATCTGAGGAGGGTATGTGAGGAACAACTTGGTCCTCAGGAATCTGCAAGCCACGACGCTGTGCCATGTTGTGAAGTGCACAGCAAACCACGACGATTCTGGAGACCCTGGTTGCTGAGTACTGCAGGGCTCCACCTGATCTATCCAGGCATCTGAAGCGCATCTTCAGCAAGCCGATGGTTTGCTCGATAATGGATCTGGTGGAAATGTGGCTGGAGTTGTAGCGCTCCTCAGCTTCGTTGGCTGGCCTCCTCAACGGCGTCATTAGCCAAGTCCTCAGGGGATAGCCCTTGTCTCCCAAGTAGCCATCCGTGAAGTTCGTCTGGCGGCCTGAATATCAGAGGCACACTAGACTGTGCAGTATGAAGGAGTCATGGCAACTGCCAGGGTACTTGGCACAAACATGCAAAATTTCCTTCTTGTGGTCACACACCAGCTGAACGTTAAGGGAGTGGAAGCCCTTGCGGTTGACAAAAATACCTGGATTGCGATGGGGTGCCCTAAGGGCCACATGTGTACAGTCAATGATGCCCTGCACCCTTGGAAAGTCTGCCAGATGAGCTAACCCAACCGCTTGCGCCGTCACACTTGCGCGATCCTTGGTGAAATGGATATGATTGTGCACGAGGGCAAAGAGGGCATCAGTTACCTGCGTGATGCAAGTGTGTGCAGCCGCCTGGGAAATGCTGCTGATATCTGCTGATGATCCCTGGAATGAGCCTGAGGCAAAAAAGTTGAGTGCGGTGGTGACTTTGATGGCCACTGGTAAGGAGTGTCCACCTGGTCCTCTGGGCAGCAGGTCTTGCTGTAGCATTGTGCAGATGTCAGTCACTACCTGTCGCAAAAGTCGGAGCCGCCTTTGGCACTGCTGCTCAGTTATGTTGAGGTAGCTGACCCGGTGTCTGTAGACCTTGTTTGGGGGGTATCTCCTGCGCCGACGGGCTTCCATGCGCTGGCCCCTTCTGGCCTGTGCTGCCTCTGGTGGGTGAGCAGGAGCCTGTCGCTCCTGCTGCTGCTGCTGGTGTTCCTGGTTCTGCTGCTGCCATGCCTGGTGCTCGAGCTCCTCTAATGCCAAGAAGGGAAGGGAAAAAAGGCCTCCCATGCTTCTGGTAGATGCCTCAGTTGAGGAAGCGCTGGGTGAGGGTGGCGAGAGGGGTTTCCCAGGAGTTCACACTGGAGAAGTGTGTGAGGCTCCAACCTTCCACAGGTGTGGTTAAGCCTGGTAAAAGTTGCCCCAGGCCTGAAACAACAAGGTCCTGCCACCTGCAAATGATGACTGATCAAATCTCCTCTTTAATGGTGGACCCGCAGCTGATAGTCAGCAAGCCAATATCGCTCACACCAGGTTTCACAGGCGTGATTCCCACCAGGCGTGTTTTACGTGGGGAAAAGGGTTAAAATTGCAAGGGACGGTTAAAATGGCATTATAAAGGCCAATCAGTGCTGATTACCAGTCCCGCCTGTTGGAGGCGGGACTGATTCGGGGCCATCAGACACGCCTGGCTAGGTGTCAGGAACCAGGCGGGGGGGTCCCGACCCCCTGTTTTTGCGATTTTAACCCCCTGCCTCACAGCTGAGTTAAAATCAACCCCTAGGTTTGTACACTATTCCTATCTTTGTATTGAACTAAACATAGATTAGAAAAAGATGATCCAAATGTTCCCATGTTAAAAAAAATTGAAAGTAAACATCAGTTTATATTTTATGAACTAGGTATCCAAATAAATACTTCAAACCTAATCACAAAAAAACTTTATTTTTGAAATTTGTTTTTGATGTTGAAAATGATATGATCAATAAAGAGACCAACCAAATGCAAATCACCCCATAGGAGTCAGTCAGTTACCTCTTAATGCGCAAGTATATTTTACTAATAGCTCCATTATTCTGAAAGTCTTAAATGGAGCTCTCTGAACATCTTGGTGTCTCATCATCCCTTGCTGCCCAATTTAAGGTTAATCATGAATGGGGACAATGGATTGTGGCCAGCATTATCCCATTTGCAAAGTCATAGATGTAGCCCTACATAAAACATCTGCTGTTTGCCTCTACCCAGCGGAAAATGAGACAAGTGGTGTTTGTGAAACTCCTTGTTATGTGTATGGACATTAAAACACGACTAGTTTCGATGACTCGGAGTTTCTCCAGTGAGTAGCTGAGCCACACAGGAAGGTCCTAGGTTCAATCTCTGGTCTGTGCTCAATTAGCTGATCTCAGCTAGGATGACAATTAGCCTCAAAACTCCCGGGTTAGCTCTTGCTCAGATTGCTACTTATAGAAATGCAGATATTGAGCTTGGCTGTGAAGCCTCTCCAGACGCCCTCCTATGAGATCGCCTGTGAACACTCATCATAGAGGTTTACATATAAATTATAGTCACTTGGGTAAGAGCCAGCAGAACTATCCACCAGCAAGGATTCAACACCTTCAGGAGAAAAGTAAATCAGGGAGAGAAGAGGGAAAGAATACTTCTGTTCAAAACATTCCCCATTTTAAGGAATTTCATAACAGATTAAGAAGAATTTTCTTTGACTTTTTTTCTAAAAAAAAAATACTCCCAACTTGGCCATTTCAGTGGCATCACTAACGGAGCACTTCCCCACATGTCCTGAACAGGAAACAACGGGACTGTAACTTTGAACAGAGAGCCACCTAAACCTGGGAATCGATTTTCCCAATCATAGAATTTACAGCACAGAAACAAGCCATTCAGCCCAACTGGTGTATGCCAGTGTTTATGCTCCACATGAATCATAGAAACGTAGAATGATACAGCACCAAAGGAGGCCATTCGGCCATTTGTGTCTATGCCGGCTCTTTGGTAGAGCTATCCAATTAGCCCTGCTCTTTCCCAATAGCACTGTCAATTTTTTCACTTTCAAGTATTTATCCAATTCTCTTTTGAATGTTACTATTGAAGCTGCTTCCACCACTCTATCAGGCAGTGCATTCCAGATCACAACAACTAATTGCATAAAAAACTGTTTCCTCATGTCGCCTCTGGTTCTTTTGACAATCATCTTAAATCTGGTTACCAACCCTTCTGCCACTGGAAACAGTTCCTCCTTATTTACTCGATCAAAACCATTCATGATTTTGAACACCTCTATCAAATCTCCTCTTAGCCCCCTTTTCTGCCCTGAAGAGAACAACTCCAGCTTCTCCACAGAACTGTCCCCCATCCCTGGTACCATGATAGTAAATCTCTTCTGCAGAGGGTTGTCCTATGAGGAGAAATGGAGTAGAATGGGCCTATACTGTCTGGAGTCCAGAAGAACGAAAGGCCATCCCATCAAAACACACAAGATTCCAAGAGGGATCGACAGGGTAGATGGTGAGAGGCTGCCTCCCACAGGACAAGGGGTCGGCCATCCATGACCGAGATGAGGAGAAACCTCTTCACCCAGAGGGCTGCGAATCCCCGGAGTTCTCCACCCCAGAGGTCTGTGACTGTTCAGTCGCCGAGCATACTCAAGACTGAGATCGGCAGATCCTTGGACACCAAGGGATTCAAGGGATATGGGCATCTTGCAGGAAAGTGGAGCCGAGATAGAAGATCAGCCATGATCCCACTGAATTACGGAGCAGGCTCGAGGGGCCATGTGGCCTACTCCTGCTCCTATTTCTTATGTTCGTAATGCATCACTTCACTCTTCTTTGCATTAAATTCCTAATACCGACTCCTGGGGAACAACACTGTACACCTCTCTCCAGTCTGAAAAACAACCATTCACCACTACTCTCTGCTTTCTGTCTCTTAGCCAATTTTGTATCCATGCAACCATGGCCCCTTTAATGGGCAGTGTCCTAGGCCCAACCATCTTCGGCTGCTTCATCAATGACCTTCCCTCCAACATAAGGTCAGAAATGGGGATGTTCGCTGATGACTGCACAGTTTTCAGTGCCATTCACAACTCCTCAGATAATGAAGCAGTCCATGCCCACCTGCAACAAGACCTGGATGACGTTCAGGCTTGGGCTGATAAGTGGCAGGTAACATTCGCGCCACACAAGTGCCAGGCAATGACTATTTCCAATAAGCGAGAGTCTAACCACCGCCCCTTGACATTCAACTGCATCGTCAAATCACCCACCATCAACATCCTGGAAGGGGGGTGGGGGGGGGGGGGAGTCACCATTGACCAGCCACATAAATACTGTGTCACTAAGAGCAGGTCAGAGGCTAGGTATCCTGGGGCGAGTGTCTCACCTCCTGACTCTCCAAAGTCTTTCCACCATCTACAAGGCACAAGTAAGGAGTGTGATGAAATACTCTCCACTTGCCTGGATGAGTGCAGCTCCACCAACACTCAAGAAGCTCGACACCATTCAGAACAAAGCAGCCCACTTGATTGGCACCCCATCCACCATCTTAAACATTCACTCCCTCCACCACCGGCGCACCGTGGCTGCAGTGTGTACCATCTACAAGTTGCACTGCAGCAACTCACCAAGGTTTCTTCGGCAGCACCTCCCAAACCCGCAACCTCTTCCAACTAGAAGGACACGGGCAGCAGGCGCATGGGAACACCACCACCTCCAAGTTCCCCTCCAAGTTACACACCATCCTGACTTGGAAGTATATCGCCGTTCCTTCATCGTCGCTGGATCAAAATCCTGGAACTCCCTCCCTAATAGCACTGTGGGAGTACGTTCACCACACGAACTGCAGCAGTTCAAAGCGGCTCATCACCACCTTCTCAAGGGCAATTAGGGATGGGCAATAAATGCTGGCCTTGCCAGCGATGCCCACATCCCATGAACAAATTTTTAAAAATCCCATGGGCTTTAATTTTGATAACAAGTCTATTATGTGGTACTTTATCAAATGCCTTTTGAAAGTCCATATACACATCAATGGCATTAACCCTCTCCATTACTGCAAAGAACTCGATCAAGTTAGTCAAACACAGTTTGCCTTTAACAAATCCACGCTGACTTTCATTTATTGGCTCATACTTTCATTTATGAGCCTCCTCCCATCCCTGTTCATCTAACTACCAGCATAAACTTCTATTCCTTTCTCCCTCTTGTGTTTATCTAGTTTTCCCTTAACTCCTTCGATGCTATTTGCCTCAACTACTCCTTGTGGTAGCAATTTCCACATTCTAACCACTCTCTGGGTAAAGAGGGCCCTCCGGAATTCCCGATTGGATTTATTGCTGACTATCTTTTAATTATGACCCGTTGTTTTGGTCTCCCCAACAAGTGGAAATGTTTTCTCTACTTCTACCCTATCAAAACCCATCATAATCTTAAAGACCTGTATCAGTCACCACTCCATTCTGTTTATTTATTGTTGTCAAGCTTATTGGCAATTACTTTCTATTTAGTTACATCAAGTTCTTTGACCCAGTACAGTGAGCAAAATAAAATACAAAAGTAGAGTCTTAAAGAACAAATTGTATTTATATAGCACCTATAACCTAGTAAAACGTCCCAAGGTACTTCACAGGAGTATCATAAAACAAAATTTGACACCGAGCCACATGAGGAGAAATTAGGGCAGATGATCAAAAGCTTGGTCGAAGAGGTAGGTTTTAAGAAGCGTCTTAAAGGAGGAAAGAGAGGTAGAGGGGCAGAGAGGTTCAGGGAGGGAATTCCAGAGTTTAGGGCCTAGGCAGCTGAAGGCACGGTCACCAATTATTGAGTGATTAAAATCAGGACTCCTCAAGAGGCCAGAATTAGAGGATGAGAATTTTAAAAATCAAGGCGTTGCTTAACTGGGAGCCAATGTAGGTCAGTGAGCACAGGGTGATGAGTGAGAAAGTGTTTCTTGAAACTTTTAAGTACTCAATGGAACCAAATGTATTGTCTGAATAAACACCCATGATGCAGTGACATAGGTATCCCAAGGTGTCACAGCCTAACCAAATTTACAGGACATTTTTACTACTGAGTTGCTTTGAGACACTCAATGTTGGTGATGTCACTCTAGCAGAATGTGAGGTTTTTTTAAAAAGTCAACAAGAATTCTCCTTAATATATTTACTGTTTATAAAATCAGGGAGTTCTTTGAAAAAAATGTGTTCCCCTTGGACATTACCTCCCTTTTCAGATTATGGGGTAACTCAGTGGAATGTACTTTGATACGATAACCAATGCATGTCACCAGTTTATTGTAAAATAAGGGTAATGCAAACATATTTGAAATGCAGCAGCAGGGGATTGCGAGTGCGGTAATTGGGTTTTGAGTGCAGTGAGGGAAGAGGAGGCTCATGTGGAGCATAAACACCGGCATAGACCAGTTGGACTGAATGGCCTGTTTCAGTGCTTTAAATTCTATGTAACACCCCTTCATAATTTTAAAGACCTCTATCAGGTCACCTCTCGGGTCTTCTCTTTCCCAAAGAAATGAGCCTCAGCCTGTTCAATCTTTCCTGATAGTTGTCCCCTCTCAGTTCTGGTATCATCCTTGTAAATCTTTTTTGCACTTTCTCCAGTGCACAGTACTCAAAATGTGGTTCAACAAATTTAACATAACTTCTCTGCTTTTAAATTCTATTTTTCTAGAAATGAACCCCAGTGCTTTGTTTGCTCTTTTTATGGCTTTGTTCACCTGCGTCACTACTTTTAATGATTTGTGAATCTGTACCCTTAGATCCCTTTGTGAATCTATCCCATTTAGACTCTTATTTTCCAATAAGTAGGTGGCTTCCTCATTTCTCCTATCTACAGTATATTAAAATTCATTTGCCATTTACACACCCAATTTGGAAGTTTGTTAGTCTTCTTTTATTTTGTCACAGTCTTCCTCAGTATTTGATGTCATCCCCAAATTTTGATATTGTACTTCTGATTCTGGGAAGGAAGTTCTAGGATATCTGTGAAATGCCATAACCAAAAAATATAGGAAATTTCAAAAGCTGCAATTGGAGGGAAAGATTACATGACAAATTTATCACTTATTCTCAAACATCTACTAATTACCACATAAAACTTGTTTATGAAAAAAACTAAAGCTAGATTGCTTCCCATGGAGTAATGGGTGCCCTGAACTTGTGCAATATCCCATTAGCCTATTGCACATCATGTTGTACAAAAAAAAGGCATTCTGCATGATACTGCATGCAATTGTCAGCCATGATTCAGCGGTAGCACTCTCGCTAATTTGTGCACAGCAAGGTCCCGCAAACAGCAATGGTCACAAAAAGATAATCTGTTTTAGTGATGTTGGTTGGGGGATAAATTGTCCAGAACACCAGAGAGAACTCCACTGCTCTTTTTTTTTTTACGTCCACCTGAGCAGACAGACATGGTTTAACGTCTCATCTAAAAGACAGCACCTCCGATAGTGCAGCACTCACTCAAGACTGCACTGACGTATCAGCTAGATTATGTGACCATGTCTCTTGTGGGCTTGAACTCACAACCTTCTGACTCAGAGGCGAGAGTGCTAATACTGAGCCACGGCTAACACCAATAAAGTCATATACAGTTTTATATTATATATACACATACACATACACAAAGAAAGATATTGGTTGGAGTTTTGCAATTATGTGCTCACCAGACCCCAATATCCCTGTCTATTAAAACCAATTAGAGGAGGTGGGGGAACCTTGGGTTGGCGAGTGCACGACTGGCATATCCCGGACATTGAATTTAAAGTCAAATTGCATCATTGTATTTCCATTAAAATATCTAATGGGTATCCTTTAAAGTGTTGATCAGGTCCTTTGAAGTGGCATGCATATGCAGAGAGTATTTCTGTAACACATATGATACAAAATATTGCAGGACATGGCCAAGAACAGTAAAATATTACCAGGCCATTGAGCATTCCATGGCCTTTTACTGTAGTGATACACTGATGTGAGACACTGCGGTTATATACTGATTTGTAATATATACAGGCGATGCTATTTCCATGGGCCTCTATTATGAAATAAAACCGCATCACTTGTCATTGAAATTGCATGATCCAGTGGCCTGGAATTTGCTGCCAGCGGCGAAGCAAAGGCTTTCGCTGTTGGCCCCGAAGTAAGTTTCCCACAAAGATCTCGCGATCTCTGTGGCAAGAAGTTTGGCTTTTCCAAAATGCAATTGAAATCAACATAGTTTAATGGGAATCCCACAGAGCGAGCTGCTGTGATGTCAACAAGCTGTCTAAGCAGCCAATCACAATGCAGAATTCTCAAGAGACAGGGAACCAGGAAATGGAAAACACTAATAAATCAATCACTTTTTAAAAAATTTACAGAGAGCGAAATAAAGAATGGGACATACACATTGGGTTATGTTCTTGCCATGGAGGGAGTGCAGTGAAGATTCACCAGACTGATACCTGGGATGGCAGGAATGACGTATGAGGAGAGATTGGGTCGATTGGGCTTATACTCGCTGGAGTTTAGAAGAATGAGAGGGGATCTCATTGAAACTTATAAAATTCTAACAGGACTAGACAGACGAGATGCTGGAAGGATGTTCCCGATGGCCGGGGAGTCCAGAACCAGGGGTCACAGTCTAAGGATAAGGGGTAAGCCATTTAGGATAGAGATGAGGAGGAATTTCTTCACCCAGAGAGTGGTGAACCTGAGGAATTCTCTACCACAAAAGGCAGTTGAGGCCAATTCATTAAATATATTCAAGAAGGAGTTAGATATATTTCTTAAGGCTAAAGGGATCAAGGGATATGGGGAGAAAGCAGGGACAGGGTACTGAGTTTGGATGATCAGCCATATTGGGGTCAAGGTAGAAGCGTTCACGTCGCGGCCCTGCTTCAACCAATTCTACCACCACCACGCACAGCAAGTCGTGGATACATCGATTTCGTACCGCTAGTTTGATCAAGTACCAACATCATGCCTGAAGACGGAAGTAGTCGTCGATGTCAGAAACACGGGTCTTTTTCAAGACCGGCATTGACTGTTATATCTGCTAACGTTGAAGGGTTCTCTATAGCTAAACAAAACATCCTCGCTACATTATGCAATGAGTTGGAGTGTGATGTCCTCTGCCTGCAGGAGACACAGAGGAAGTGAGAACAACCGCCCAAAAATACCAGGAATGGTCCTGGCTATTGCAAGACCTCATCGACAATATGGCAGTGCTGTATTTGTTAGAGCTGGTTCAGTTGTTGAAGCCACTTCTAAAACAGAGGAGGACAACATCGAAATTCTAACCGTAGAGCTGAGCAAAGTAGTAGTGACCTCAGTGTACAAGTCACCTGGCACAGATTTCAACTTCTCTAACCCTGTACCCAACCTGCACAATAAACCACAGATCATCATTGGAGACTTTAATAGCCACAGTACCCAATGCGGGTACAAGGAGACTAACAACGATGGAGAAGCAGTCGAAGAATGGATGGACGCTAACCAGCTTAGTCTCATCCACGATCCTAAATTGCCAGCCTCCTTCCACAGTGCCCGCTGGAAGTGTAGGTATAATCCAGATCTTGCCATTGCCAGCAACGACATTGCTGGCCTCTGCAAGAAGCTTGTCACAGACCCAATACCACAGACACAACACCATCCTATTGGCATCCAGGTAAATGCAGCAGTGTTACCAACCATCGTACCATTCAAAAGGCGCTTCAACTTCAAGAAGGCCGATTGGAACAGTTTCACACGAGCACTTGACCGCAAGGTTAAACGCATTAAACCACTACCTGAGCACTACAACCTCTTTGCAAAAGCTGTCCAAAAAACAGCTAGAAGGAAGATCCCCCGAGGTTGCAGAGTACACTACATCCATGGTCTCACCAAGGAGAATGCTGAACTCTACTGGGAGTATGTCTCAATGTTTGAATCTGACCCCTTCTCAGAGGAAACAATATCTACCGGTGAGAGGGTGATGTTAAGTATCTCTCAAGTACGTCAAAACACCTGGAACACCTTGATAGAGACAACAGATCTTACAAAAAACAGCAAGAAGACATGGTCTCTCATACGCAAACTTGGAGGTGATCCCAAGAAAGCTGCCCAACATCCAAATGTGTCTGCTAACCAAGTTGCACACCAGTTGCTCCTAAATGGAAAAATCAACAAGAAACAACCAAGAGCACAACTAGATAGAAAGAAGTACAGCGATGATCCTGGCTTCACTAGACCATTCACCATGGAAGAGCTGGAAACTGGTACATCTAATCTAAAACACGGGAAAGCAATTGGTCTTGACAACATGTCAACGGAGCAGATAAAGCATTTTGGACAGCAAGCAAAGAAGTGGCTCCTACAATTGTTCAACCACTGTCTGGCAACACACAAGCCACCTAATATCTGGCAGAAGGCACATGTAATAGCACTATTAAAGCCTGGAAAAGATCCCTCAGATCCTAAGAGTTTTCGGCCAATTTCACTGCTTTGCCACACCTATAAGCTGTTTGAACGCCTGATACTCAATAGGATAGCACCAACTGTAGATGAGAAGATCATTCCAGAGCAAGCAGGTTTCTGCCCAGCAAATCAACAACAAGCCAACTGCTCAACCTCACACAACACATCGAAGATGGTTTTGAGCAAGGGATGGTAACAGGTGCTGTTTTTGTAGACCTGTCAGCAGCATACGATACAGTGAACCATAGACGTCTCCTCTGCAAGATTCTAGAGATGACAAAAGACATTCACTTAACAGAGCTGTTAGAAAGCATGCTTCAGAATCGCCGGTTCTATGTTGAACTAGGTGGGAAGTGCAGCAGGTGGCATATTCAGAAGAATGGTCTTCCTCAGGGAAGCGTGCTTGCACCGCTGCTGTACAACATCTACACGAATGACCAACCTATAGACGGTGTCACACACCGTTTTATATATGCTGATAACTTATGTGTCACTGCCCAAAGCACTGATTTTAACACTGTGGAGAAAACGCTTTCTGAGGCCTTGGAGGGACTAAAATCCTACTATGAAGAAAACCACCATCGCGCAAACCCATCAAAGACGCAAGTTTGTGCACTTGGGTATTTTATGCAATGTTCATGTAAAGTTTCTGTTAATATGGTGTCAAACATTGAAACCTTTATTTTCAACACTTTGCATTCTTGGACAGATTTGTGTGCACCTTTGGAAATGGTTTAGTGAGTTGCAGTGAATGGTGAGACATAACGGTACCCCCCACAATGGTCATGAGTGTGAAAGGAATGGCTTGGGCAATGCAGGGATGCTTTATGGTGTTGGTGTGGGGTGGTGTCAACCTGGCACATCATGTGGCAGCCAGGGTGCACAGCGTCAAGTGAAGTAAATCTGGCCATGGTGAGACCATCCCTGGCCTCCTGGGCAGCAATGTGCTTGGGTGCTGATGCCCTCTGTCCTGTGCAGCATCAGTTGATTGCGGAGAAGGTTGGTGTTGTTGTTGGTGCTGCTGGTGTGCCTGGTGCTGCTGGTGTTGGGGCTGATCGTGGTGGGATTCTGAGGGCCAGGGTGAGAGAGCATACCGTCAATGGTGAGAGAATTCTTCCAATGAGATGAGAGGTTAGAGAGTGGAAAGTGGAAAGCCTGCAGAATGTGTGCTGCAAATGGAGTGAGAAAAAGCTTCTGCCTGAGGAAAGTAAATACCAGTCAGGTGGGAGCTTTAATTGTACTTTTGAAGCTGTCAACTCATCAGCTGATTCAATGGCCACTAAACTCCTGCCTCAGCTTGACAGATGTGGTCCATGACCAGTGTGGACCCCGTGGGTGAGCTGTCAAATGCAAAAGGTAAGCTGATAATCATTCTTAAGTGGCTCTAAACAAGCCACTAATTACCCAAATTGGGTCGCCCGCCGCTGCCTGTCGGGTCTGCTCAGTGCTGACAGATCAGATATCGGGAAAGGCACATGGCAGCGGGTCGATAATGGGGTCCCGACCCGCTGTCAAAAATATCAAATTTCCCATCCGACCCGCCACCAATCCCGCCCACTGACTCCCCAGAAAATTCCGGCCTGAGTTTCTTCTGAATGGATCAGCAAAGATGCATCAAAGGGCCTCCCTCACCCACATGTATTTTGCGATCCCAATTTCTTGATGGTTACTTCCATGGGTATGGTAGTCCACCTCACTTCCTTCTGCATCCCCTCCTGGAAAAATTTTTCCAAGTCACCTACAACTGCACTTTCAAACTCCCAATTGTCTACCTTTTGGTTCTCCATTCAACATGATATTTCTGCAGCTGTCGGCTTCAACCACTCCCTCACCTCCACCTTTGATGTTCTTATCCCCAGTAAACCTTTGCTCTCTCACATGCTGGTCATTATCCCTGGTATGGCCACCCCCACCCCCCAATCTTCACTCCCTCAAATCCAAACTTGAGCATATGTGGCACACAACTGTTTTAGCCATCCATCACCCGATCTGGCTGGACCACGTCAAGCGCTATCAGGCCTTGGTCTCCTCTGCCAAAACAGCTCACGACTCGAGGATCATCCTGGAAAGCAAACATAACCTTCTCTTCTCCTCCTTAAACTCCTCTCCTCTGCCCCACCACCATCACCTCCAACAAGTGTGAGGAGCTCTTGGACTTCTTGGCACTAAGATTGAAACCATCTGTTCAGCAGCCTCTCCCACAGCCCCACCCCCCGATGCTAGGTCCCCCCTCCCTCATCCACGTCTTTCTCTAGTTTCTTTCCTATCTCCACTCATTCTGTCCAGGCTCACCTTGTCCACGAGATCCACCACCTGCTCCCTTGTCCCCATTCCCACTAAACTGCTGATCATCTGACATCCCTACCGCACCCCCCACCCCCCAATGCTAGCTGACACTGTAAATGGTTGCCTCTCCATAAGTGCTACCCATCCCCCTTTCCTTTCAAAACCACCACCATCACGCTCCTCCTCAAAAAAACATCCTTGGCCCTTGCAAACTACTATCCCAGCTCCAACCTCCCTTTCTTCTGTAAAGTCCTCAATCGTGTTGTCACCTCCCAAATCTGTGCGCATTTTTCCCACATCTCCATGTTTGAATCTGTCCAAGCAAGTTTCCATACCGCCACGGCACTGAAACTGTCCCAATCATAGTCACAAATTACATCTTCTGTGATTATGATGGTGGTACACTATCTCTTCTCATCCTCTCTGCAGCCTTTGACATAGTCGCACACACCTTTCTCCTTCAATGCCTTTCTTTATTGTCCAGCTCAGGGGTTCTGCCCTCGCGTGGTTTGATTGTTACCTGTCCATTTGTAGCCACAGCATCTCCAACAATGGCTTCTCTTTCCACCCCAACACCGTTATCTCCAGAATCCTTCAAGGATCTATCCTTGATTCCCTCCTCTTTTTCCGCTATATATATTCTTCCTATTTCTCATCTACATGCTGTCCCTCGGTGACACCATCCGATGACACAGCATGGGTTTGCACATGTACGCTGATGATATCCAGCTCTACTTCTCCTCCACTTCTCTCGAACCCTCCACTGTCTCTATATTTGTCTGACATCCAGCACTAGATGAGCAGAAATTTCCTCCAATTAAATTTTAGCAAGACTGAAGCCATTATCTTCAGTCCCCGCCACAAACTCCGTTCCCTTGCCACCAAAACCATCCCTCTCCCTGGCAACTGTCTGAGGCTGACCAACTCGATTTGCAACCTTGGTGTCATATTTGATCACGAGTTGAGCTTTCTACCTCATATCTGCTCCATCACCAAGACACAGCCCATTTCCACCTCTGGAACATCGCCCATTTCCGCCCTTGCCTCAGCTTATCTGCTGTTGAAACTATCATCCATACTTTTGTTACCTCTAGACTTGACTATTCCAATGCACTCCTGGCCGGCCTCCCTAGTTCTACCCTCCATAAACTTGAGGTCATCCAAAACTCTGTTGCCTGTGTCCTAACTTGCACCAAGTCCTGGTCACCCATCCTCCCATTGGGACCTACATTGGCTCCCAGTTAAGCATCACCTCGATTTTAAATTTCTCATCCTTGTTTTTAAATCCCTCCATTCCCTATCTCTGTAATCTCTTCTAGCCCTACAATCCTCCGAGATCTCTACGCTCCGCCAATTCTGGCCTCTTGAACATCCCCGATTTTAAATCGCTCCACAATTGTCAACCATTCCTTCAGCTGCCTCGGTTCAATACTCTGAAATCCCCTCGCTAAACCACTCTGCCTCTCTACTTCTCTTTCCCCCTTTAAGACGCCCCTTAAAACCTACCTCTTCGTCTGCCAACATCTCCTTATATGGCTCGGTGTCAAATTTTGTTCTTGATAACGCTCCGGTGAAGCACCTTGGGACGTCTTACTACGTTAAAAAGGTGCTATATAAATGTAAGCTGCTGTTATTATATGGTGCCCCATTGCGACATCTTTCTCCTATTGTGGATGAGCAACAACTTTTTCCAGTTAAGCACTGGGAGAATCAAAGCCATAAACTTTGGCCCTGACCACAAACTCTGTACCCTCGCCTCTAATTCCATTTTCCTCTCAACCAGTCTCAGGTTGAACCAGACTGTTTGCAACCTTGGTGTCCTATTTGACCCCGAACTGAGCATCCGACCCATTATCATATCAATCACAATGACCACCTACCTCCACAACACTGCCTATCTCTGTCCCTATCTCAGTCCATATCCTGCCAAAAAGGAGCTGGACTAGCTATGCAGAGGTCATAAGTTCAAATCTGACCTTGGCAAGTTGAGCTCAATTTGTAGTCCCACAGAATGTGGCTGAATCTTAATGCCCTCTGAAGAGCCCCCCCGCCCTGCCAAATCTTCTGAGAGTAACTAGGGGCAAGCAACAGGCCATTCAGCCCCTCAACCTGTTCTGCCATTCAATGAGATCGTGGCTGATCCGTTTTTAAACTCCATCCACCTGCCTTGGCTCCATATCCTTTTGTTCCCATGTCTAGTAAAAATCTATCGATCTCCAATTTAAAATGATTAATTGTGCTAGCATCTACTACTTTTTGAGCAAGTGAGTTCCACACTTCTGCAACCCTTTGCATGAAGAAATGTTTCCTAACTAATCTCCCCTCATAATCTAACTCTTGGAGCCCTGGTACTCTTTTGATTGTACCAAAAAAAAAAACAAATTGGACTGTAAACAAAAGTTCAACTAAAACTTAACAAATCAAATTAAAATTTGGAGCTCTGGTAACATTCTGGTGAATCTGCGCTGCACTCCTTCCAACGCTATAATATATTCTTTCGAAGGTGCGATGCCGAGAACTGGACACAGTACCGATGTGGTCTAGCCAGGGCTTGGTATAGCTGTAGCAAAACTTCCTCCCATTTATATTCTGGCCCTCTAGTTATAAAGGCTAATATTCCATTAGCCTTTTTGATTGTTTTTTGCACTTGACAACTATATTTTAGTGGTGATCTGTGTACCTGGACCCCTCTCAATCTCTTTGGACCTCCACTGTTCCTAGCTTTTCACCATTTAAATAATGCTTGGATCCATCCTTTTTTGGTCCAAAATGGTGACCTCACACTTAATCCATCTGCCACAGTTTCACCCACTCACTTTATCAATATCACTTTGTAATCCTGTCTACACTATTCACTATACCACCAATCTTTGTGTCATCAGCAAACTTAGATTTATGACTCTCTATTGTGTTATTCAAGTCATTAATAAATATAGGGAATATTTGAGGCACCAGCACAGGAACATCCCACGAACAAATCAAGTAATAATGCCTAAACGATAAATCCCAAATGTTACCGCTCATCAAACCATATGGTGGATTACTTTCCCAAATCAGATAAGAACTGGGGACTTCATCACTCGGCCAGGATTTCCTACAAGCAAATAGCAGCCCAAAGTTCACTTTGCACATATATTCTGAATAATAACACACTCTTGGGCACATTGCAAACTGTGCAACACAGTTTGGAGTTAAGAGAATATTGATAAATTACTGGAACAGTTTACTTATTATTCATGACAAAGCATGAATACGGTATCCCCCAGGTACTACTGCCTTAGGATCCAGTGCCAACTTCTCCCGAGGGTCATAAATTTTGGTCTGAAGCACATACTGGCTTCAATTAAAAACTAGTTTCTATTCCGCATTACAAAAGTTCCACAATGTAGTGCATCAGTTTGCTATAAAGAGACTCGTGACCTTCATGTCGCGGGAGTGGAAGTGGCGGGGCCATATTGTGAAACCAGTAAAATAACGCATTTTACGAACGTAATAATTATCTTTTAACGCTACGCTGCATTGGATCTCCATTTTAAAAAAAACTTTCCCTTTGTGGATGTGCAGGATCACTTTTCCGCTCCCACAAGCTTTCAGCAGGCCCGGGGCGGAGGTGTGATGTGCCGGAGACACACTTCTTTCACCTGCTGCACGGACAGCAGCTCCTCCGGCCACTCGCCAGGTCTTCCTCTCCCACTGAGGGCGCCTCTTCTGACTTTTAATCTACAGTGTAAGGAACGGGCACCGAGGAGACAAGTTGCCAGGGAACGAGCTGCAGCCATTAAAAGGACTAACAGCAGAGGGGCAGCACCTTCCGCTCCAGAGCCGACACACAATAAACATCCCGCCTATCTCTGTGCATCGAGCCGCCCAGCACATCTTTAGTTCCAAAACAACTCAACAACCGAACCCGCGCCCGCACACACAAAATCACAAACTCTTCAACTTACCGAAATCCAGGAATTGCTTTATTGATAAAGGAGAAGGCGAGAACCGAGAATAATATTCGACCTGCTTGGGAATGGGGTTTTTCATGAGAAACCTGTAAAGCCGCATGATGATGATGATGCTGCTGCTAAAATATTGTCAAGCTTGCTGTTTTGACGGATAGGAACATTTACAAAGCGAGGATCTCCGAACGAATCATTTAACTGAGTGCCGCTGATGTCAGCCGGGCCCGCTGGGTCACCGAGCAGTTTGTTCTCCCCTCACACACACTCTCTCTCTCTCTTCCGTCACACGCTCTGCTCCTTCGCGTCCGCATTACCGGCGGCAAGCCCCTCCTACACACTCCCCCGCCCTCTCCTCCTCCTCTTCTCGCCTCCCCCTCTCCTCCTCTCTCTTCTCCTCCCTCCTTCCCCTCTCCGCGGGTGGGCGAACTGGCGTTCGTTTTCTTTTTGAAAATAAACTGGCAAGGTTACAACTGCCGGTCGCGTGAAGTTCCCTAGTAAATAAAAAGTGACATCTGAGACCAGGCGTTCAAGCTAACGTCTTTCCATCTTTTCTGTTACTGATTATAGTTACTTTATAGATATCCATTTTATCTTTGATTTTCCAAAGAGTATGTGTGGGGTTTGTGGGCCGGGGGATTGTATTCGGGCAATGCGGACGTGATGGAGAGGATGTCTCCACGCTTGGCAACGTTCAGGAATGCACGTTGCTGTGCCATCCGGGCTGATACTCGGAAATGTGAGGCGGGACTCTAGATAGCAAATACTCTCAAAGTGCCTTTCACTTTTAAAACGGATGCAAGTCAGGTCATCCAGAGGTTCCTGCTCGTCAACGCTCAGTTTCTGGTTCTGCTACAAGTACTCTGCCCAGAACTTGACTCAGCCTTCACTCACCCAGACATGTACACAAGAGCTGAATCATAGAAATTTACAGCACAGACGGGGCCATTCGGCTCATCTTGCCCAAACTGGCCGACAAAGAGCTATCCACCCTAATCCCACTTTCCAGCTCTTGGTCTATAGCCTTGTAGGTTACGGCACTTCAAGTGCATATCCAAGTGCTTCTTAAATGTGATGAGGGTCTGCCTCCACCACCCTTTCAGGCAGCGAGTTCCAGATTCCCACCATCCTCTGGGTGAAACAATTTCTCCTCAAACCCTCTAAACTTCTGACCAATTACTTTAAATCTATGTCTCCTGGTTGTTGACCCCTCTGCTAAGGAAAATAGATGCTTCCTATCCACTCTATCTGTTGTGTATGTATGTACCTTTAAGAGAGAACTGCTTTTATACTGTAGTACCGGCAGTGACCACACCTGTATATAAAGCCGTAGCAGGCTTCTGTACTTTCAGTTCCAGCATACCCTCTGTTCAGTAAACACCTGTCATTACCGTTCTCCTGCAGTCTGTGTGTTATTGATACGTGGACACTACAGTGGCGACGAGCAGGTTCGAACTCACCTGCAGTACTGCATCACCTCACGGGGATCCATCCCTGAAAAGAAGTTTCTTGGAGGTCGAAGCCAGAGCAACGGGCGTCGACCATGGGCAACCACCCAGTGATCCATCGGAGTTCAGTGAATCGCAGGGGAAGCTGTGGAGAGCTGGGCTTGGCTCCCCAGTCAAGGTGTTCCAGCAAATCGTGCTGGTAGCAGGTAGTGCGCTGACCCTTCCGGACTGCGGCGGGCTTGAGCTCGATCGAGCGGCTCTGCAAGGGGGCCGTGCAGCGTCGTCGGGAAGGAAAAGAGAGAGAGAGGGTGGAGCGCACAGGGCGCGGTCGGTGCTCAAGAGCCGGGCAGCGTTAGAGAAAATAAAAAGAGGAAGGAAAAGAGACGCGCAGTGGACAGCGTCGAAGAAGAATAAAACTAAGGAATTTAACTAACAAAAGAGAGATGCACTGAAGCCGCGGGGCGCCGCCATTACTATTTAGAATGCTAGGAGCAGCATTGGCAGCAAGGGGAAGAAGGAAAAGTGCAGAAGGCGCCATTTTAAACCACCCAAGATGCCGAAGAGTGGCAGTATCACTGCTTTCGACAACGAAATAGAAGACTGGACCACGTATGTGGAAAGAATTGAAGTGTACTGCAAGGCAAATGGTGTGGCCGATGAAAAGAAGGCGTCGGTATTATTAAATTTGATGGGCGCGAGAACGTACGGCCTATTGCGGAATTTAATTACCCCAGCTAAACCAATGGAGAAAAGCTTTGAAGAGATTGTCAATATCTTACAGGAACATCTAAGCCCTACACCGCTGCTGATAGCAGAAAGATTCAAGTTCCATAAAAGAAACCAGCACAAAGATGAGAGTAATGCTGACTATCTTACGGAACTACGCAAGTTATCGAATCACTGCCAGTTCGGAGCAGGACTGGCAGATACCTTAAGGGATAAGTTTGTCTGCGGGCTCCAGAGTGAAGGAACCCAGAAACGACTATTTTCGGAAAAGGACCTTATGCTAGAAAAGGCTTTCAGCATGGCAGTATCTTACGAAGCAGCAGCACGGGGAGCTGCGAAAGTACAACAGAAACCGTGAGAATATAGCACCAACGAAATGGCATATGGAGCAGAAAAGTGCTATCGCTGCGGCAGAACAACCCATGACCAGAAGGACTGCTGGTTTAAGGACAAAGTATGCAGGCAATGTGGAAAAGTGGGACACATAGCATGAGTCTGCAGGTCGGGAAAGAAAACCAACACTAAAAGAACTACTAAGGAAAAGTACAAGAAAGTAAAAAAAATGACAGACAGTAGTTCAGAAGATCAGGAGAGTGATAATGACTCCAGGAGCAGGAGACTAAGTTGTCTAAAGTTACACAACGTGATCACAAAGGAGGATCACCGAACCATTTGGGTCACCCTCATGATAGCAGGGTCCCAAGTAAAGATGGAATTGGACACAGGATCAGCCCTAACAGTCATAGAGTCATAGAGTTATACAGCACAGAAAGAGGCCCTTCGGCCCATCGTGTCTGCGCCGACCATCAATCCCTGTCCAGTCTAATCCCATTTTCCAGCATTTGGTCCATAGCCTTGTATGCAATGGCATTTCAAGTGCTCATCTAAATGCTTCTTAAATGTTGTGAGGGTTCCTGCCTCTACCACCCTTTCAGGCAGTGAGTTCCAGATTCCAACCACCCTCTGGGTGAAAAAGTTCCTCCTCAAATCCCCTCTAAACCTCCTGCCCCTTACCTTGAATCTATGCCCCCTTGTTATTGACCCCCCTACTAAGGGGAAAAGTTCCTCTTTATCTACCCTATCTATGCCCCTCATCATTTTGTACACCTCAATCAGGTCCCCCCTCAGCCTTCTTTGCTCCAAGGAAAACAACCCCAGCCTGTTTAGTCTTTCTTCATAGCTGAGGCGCTCCATCCCAGGTAACATCCTGGTGAATCTTCTCTGCACCCTCTCCAAAGCAATCACATCCTTTCTATAGTGAGGCGACCAGAACTGCACACAGTACTCCAGCTGTGGCCTCACCAGCGTTTTGTACAGCTCCATCATAACCTCCCTGCTCTTATATTCTATGCCTCGGCTAATGAAGGCAAGTATCCCATATGCCTTTTTAACCACCTTATCTACCTGTTCCGCTGCCTTCAGGGATCTATGTACATGTACACCAAGGTCCCTCTGACCCTCTGTACTTCCTAGGGTCCTACCACTCATTGTGTATTCCCTTGCCTTATTTGTCCATCCAAAATGCATCACCTCGCACTTTTCAGGGTTAAATTCCATTTGCCACTTTTCCGCCCATCTGACCAACCCGTTTATATCATCCTGTAGCCTGAGGCTTTCCTCCTCGCAATTTACCACCCCACCAATTTTCGTGTCATCTGCGAACTTACTGATCATACCTTTTACATTCTCATCCAAATAATTTATGTAGATCACAAACAGCAAGGGTCCCAGCACCGATCCCTGAGGTACCCCACTGGACACAGGCTTCCAGTCACAAAAGCAACCTTCGACCATCACCCTCTGCCTCCTGCCACTCAGCCAGTTTAGGATCCAACGCGCCAAGGCACCCTGGATCCCATGGGCTCTTACCTTCTTGACCAGTCTCCTATGCGGGACTTTGTCAAAAGCTTTACTGAAATCCATGTAAACCACATCCACAGCATTTCCCTCATCCACACACCTAGTCACCCCCTCGAAAAATTCAATCAGATTGGTCAGACATGATTTACCCTTGACAAAGCCATGCTGACTATCCCCGATTAATCCTTGCCTCTCTAAGTGGAGACTAATTTTGTCCCTCAGAATTTTTTCCAATAATTTCCCGACCACAGATGTTAGGCTCACTGGCCTGTAATTCCCTGGTTTATCCCTGCTACCCTTCTTGAATAATGGTACTACGTTAGCTGTTCTCCAGTCCTCTGGTACATCCCCTGTGGCCAGAGAGGTTCTGAAAATTTGTGTCAGAGCCCCTGCAATCTCCTCCTTTGCCTCACACAACAGCCTGGGATACATCTCATCCGGGTCTGGGGATTTATCCACTTTTTGGCCTGCTAAAACCGCTAGTACCTCCTCCCTCTCGATGCTAATATGTTCAAGTATGTCACAGTCCCCTTGCCCGATTTCTATGTCTACATCGTCTTTCTCCATAATGAACACAGATGCAAAAAATTCATTTAAAACCCCGCCTACATCATCTGGCTCTACACACAGATTGCCACTTTGGTCCCTAATGGGCCCTACCCTTTCCCTGGTTATCCTCTTGCCCTTAATATACTTATAAAACATCTTAGGATTTTCCTTTATTTTGCTCGCCAGTGTTATTTCATGGCCCCTCCTTGCCCTCCTAATTTCTTTTTTAAGTATGCCCCTGCACTTTTTATACTCCTCTAGGGCTTCCTCCGTCTTTAGTCTTTTGTAACTGCCAAAAGCCCCCCTTTTTTTCCTAATGCATTTTTGTATATCCCTTGTCATCCAAGGTTCCCTTTGCTTGTTGGTCCCACCCTTGACCTTTACAGGAACATGTTGGCGTTGTACTCTCTCTATTTCCCTTCTGAAAGTCTCCCACTGCTTTGATGTGGATTTTCCTATAAGTAGCTGCTCCCAGTCCACTTTGGCCAGATCCTGCCTTATCATATTAAAATCGGCCTTTCCCCAATTTAGAACCCTTATTTCCGGGCCGTCTTCGTCTTTTTCCATGACCACCTTAAATCTCACCGAATTATGGTCACTGTCGCCAAAATGCTCTCCTACTGACACTTCCACCACTTGCCTGGCTACATTCCCTAGAATTAGGTCCAGTACCGCCCCCTCTCTTGTAGGACTTTCTACATGTTGGCTCAAAAAGCTCTCCTGGATGCACTTTAAGAATTCTGCACCCTCTAAGCCTTTCACACTCTGACTATCCCAATTAATATTGGGGAAGTTGAAATCCCCCACTATTATTACCCTATTATTTTCGCACTTCTCTGAGATTTGCCTACATATCTGTTCCTCTATCTCCCCCTGACTGTTTGGGGGCCTATAGTACACTCCCAGCAAAGTGCTTGCCCCCTTTTTGTTTTTAAGTTCTACCCATATGGCCTCATTAGAGGAACCCGCTAATATATCATCCCTCCTTACAGCAGTAATTGATTCCTTAATTAATATTGCAACACCCCCTCCTCCCCTTTTACACCCCCCTCTGTCTCGCCTGAAGATTCTATACCCCGGAATATTGAGCTGCCAGTCCTGACCCTCCCTCAACCATGTCTCCGTGATAGCAACAATATCGTACTCCCACGTGTTCAACAACTTCAGTTCATCCACCTTATTTGCAAGACTCCTTGCATTAAAATAAATGCCTTCCAGCCTTGCCATATTCCCTTTTGCCTTCACATATTTGCTCTGCCTTCCCAGCTGACTTGTTTTTTCCTCCGTATTTGGCTGTAAATCACCCCCTACTATAGTTCCACTCTGTATCCCATCCCCCTGCCAAGTTAGTTTAAACCCCCCCCAGCAGTGCTAGCAAACCTCCCCGCAAGGATATTGGTCCCCCTCTGGTTCAGGTGTAAACCGTCCGATTTGTACAAGTCCCACCTTTCCCAGAAGCAGACCCAGTGATCCAGGAAACTAAAGCCCTCCCTCCTGCACCATCCCTTTAGCCACGCATTCATCTGTTCTATCTTCCTATTCCTATACTCACTAGCATGTGGCACCGGGAGTAATCCAGAGATTACAACCTTTGAAGTCATGAATCGATGAGACTATGAGCAGCTATTCTCACACATACCCTTGAAGGACACGTCCATTGTATATACGGGGCAAAAAGTCTACCCCAGAGGTAAAATAAGGGTGCCCGTTAAATACAACGGCAAGGAAACACAGAAACTGTATCTATATATACTACAAGATGGAGGACCACCATTATTGGGACGTGAATGGATCCGAAAAATACAATTGGATTGGCATTCCATTCAGGCGCTAACTGTGGCTGACAAAAAGGATGATGACGTCACACCTGGACGACTGTCAAAAATTCTAACTGACGCGAAAGAGGTGTTCCAGCAAGGACTTGGGACTCTAGAAGGAGTAACGGCAACGATAAAAATGGAAGATAACGCAAACCCAAAATTTTTTAAGGCCAGACCGGTACCGTACGCGATCCGCCCAGCCATCGAAGCAGAGCTGGAGAGTCTGGAGCGTTCGGGTGTGCTGTCCAAGGTGGACTGGAGCGAGTGGGCCACACCCATCGTTCCTGTAATGAAGAAATCATTGAGCAGCACGCCTGGGGAGCCGAAGAAGGTTCGCATCTGTGGGGACTTTAAGGTAACTGTGAACCCAGTCCTGCACACAGTACAATATCCACTTCCGCGGATAGAAGATATTTTTGCCTCACTATCTGGAGGGAAACGCTTTACGAAGATTGATCTGGCCCAAGCGTATCTACAAATGGAGGTAGAAGAAGCATCTAGAAAATACCTCACGATAAACACTCACAAAGGTCTTTACCAGTACAACCGACTGGTATTCGGGGTAGCATCAGCTCCGGCTGTTTGGCAGAGGGCGATGGAACAAGTCCTGCAAGGGATCCCGGGGACCCAGTGTTATTTGGACGACATCCTGGTTACGGGCGAAAATGACAGTGAACACCTTGCCAACCTGGAGCAGGTGCTCACTAGATTACAAGAATATGGGCTACAAGCCAACCGCCCCAAATGCGAGTTTTTCAGGAAACAAATCTCGTATTGTGGCCACATGATTGATGAAGAGGGGTTACATAAGTCCCCAGACAAGATTGAGGCAGTAGTCAAGGCTCCAGCACCGGAAAATGTGTCGCAACTGAGGTCGTTCCTCGGGTTGGTGAACTACTACCATAAGTTCTTGCCAAATTTATCTACAATTCTGCACCCACTGAACGCCCTGCTGCAAACTGGAGTAGCATGGAAATGGAGTGATGAGTGTAAGCGTGCCTTTCAGAAATGTAAATGCCTAATCACTTCAAAAGAAGTATTGGCCCACTACAATCCAACACTACCGATTCGGTTGGCATGCGATGCGTCTCCCTACGGCATTGGAGCAGTGCTGTCACAAATTCCTTGACGGTTCAGAGAGGCCAATAGCCTTTGCGTCGCGCTCGTTAACCTCAGCTGAGCGTAACTACGCCCAGATTGACAGGGAGGCCCTCAGCCTGGTGTGGGGGGTGAAGACGTTCAATCACTATCTGCACGGGCAGAAATTCACCCTACTGACTGATCACCAGCCTCTTGTTTCCATTTTTAACCCAAAGAAGGGCGTTCCGGTGATGACGGCGCAACGGCTGCAAAGATGGTCCCTTTTTCTAGGGGCACATCAATACGACATAGAGTACAAGGGTACGAAACAGCATGGAAATGCTGATGGGCTGTCGCGCCTGCCGTTGCCTACGGTGGAGGAAGCACCTGCAGTGGACCCTGTTGAGATATTCCATTCGACCACAGTCGAATGTCTACCTGTTACAAACTCAAGTATAGAGAAGGAAACCCGAAATGACCCGACACTCTCTCGGGTCTATGATTTGACGGTGAAGGGATGGCCAGCACATGGCGACTCAGTGTTGCCAGCATTCTCGCCAAGGAGAGAACAGCTGTCAGTGTGCCGGGGGACCTTGATGTGTGGATCCCGAGTGGTAATTCCACCCAAGTTGAGAGATAGAGTGCTCAATCAGCTTCATGAGGGTCATCTGGGAGGGGTAAAAATGAAGAGCCTAGCCAGGGCGTTTGTGTGGTGGCCGGGAATCGATAAAGAAATCGAGGATATGACCAAGAGATGCACAGGATGCCAGAAAGTCCAACACGCTCCACCACAGGCCCCGCTGCACCCATGGGAGTGGCCCTCATCTCCATGGCAACGGGTACACATTGATTTTGCTGGTCCATTTATGGACTCAATGTTTTTAATCGCCATGGATGCACATTCGAAATGGCCAGAGGTCATCAAAATGTCCTCCATCACCACGGAGAAAACTATTGCAGTCCTACGGACCATCTTCGCCAGGAATGGCTTGCCAGAACAGATTTGCTCCGACAATGGACCACAGTTTGTGTCCGAGGATTTCCGGAGGTTTTTGAGGAATAATGGGGTAAAACATTACACATCTGCCCCATATCATCCAGCCACAAATGGATTGGCTGAGAGGTTTGTTCAGACCTTTAAAAAAGCAATAAAAGCGATGTATAACGACAACATACCACTACAACACAAGGTGGATAATTTCTTGTTTGCTTACCGGAATGTGACACATGCAGTCACCAACCAAGCTCCAGCCATAATGGCCTAGAAATTCAGTTGGTTGCGCCAGCCGTTAGCGCCTTAAGAGAAGTGAATTTCGGGCGCTATGCGTGTAGCGTCCGGGCGCAGCGCGATCTGCGCCTCGCCCCAAATTAAGTACACATTTAGCGCCGGCGCAAAGTTTAGCGCGCGCTCACCTGCGCGCGCAGAAAATGACGTCATATCCTCGTGCAACGCCCTTTGCGCGCCCCGATCCAGAACTTCAGTGGGACCGCCCCATTGTGCGGCTGGCGGCCCGCACGCTTGTTTAGTGGAATGCAACAGAGCCGACGCGGGACCCGGGGAGCGTAAATTAAAGGGCACTTACCCTGCACTATAAAGGGCAGCCATTTTGCAGCAAACACTCTTGTGCAACGGATTTCTGGAGAGAGACCAAGGAAGACAACTTTCTGGTTTGGGCCCACACTAGCTCAGGTATTTTTGGCTTCAGGCCAGCGCGTTGCAAGTGGCCTCTTGTATATTTGACTGTTTGGCAGCATATTATGGGGGCTGCATGGGGTGCCAACGCTGAGTTTCAGCGTCATGTCCGTAGGGCTCGCAGACGCGCTGTGAGAGGGGCAGCCCTGGCTAGACGCAGAGGGGGCAACAGGCGTCGGCAACATAGGCCTTACCCAGTCAGGGCATACCGCCAGCAGCGCACCTATCTCAACATGAGTGGCGCGAGATGTGTAAAAAGGCTGAGATTCCGAAAGGAGGTGGTTGCAGAGATCTGCCATCTGCTTCGCAGAGATCTGCGTCCAAAGCTCAGGAGCAGGACGTCTCTGTCGGTGGAGGCGAAGGTGACGGTGGCCTTGAACTTCTATGTCACCGGCTCCTTCCAATCCGCTGCTGGGGACATAGCTAACATATCCCAGTTCGCCGTGCATTGCTGCATCCGCCAGGTGACCGATGCCCTTTTCAGAAGGAGACGTCAATTCATCTCCTTCCCCATGGCCCTGGAGAGGCAGCATCAGCGTGCACTGGGATTTGCAAGATTCGCGGCCTTCCCCTTGGTGCAGGGCGCCATTGACTGTACGCATGTGGCTTTGCAGACACCTGTGGAGCATGCCGAGGATTACCGCAACCGGAAGGGCTACCATTCCCTCAATGTGCAGCTGGTGTGTGACCACAAGCAGCGCATCCTAGCTGTCAATGCCCGCTTTCCAGGCAGCAGCCACAATGCCTTTATCCTGCGGCAGACAACTGTGCGTGACATGTTCGAGGCACAGCCTCCCCCAAGAGGATGGCTTCTTGGGGACAAAGGCTATCCTTTGTGTACCTGGCTCATGACCCCGCTCCGCACGCCCAGGACCCCTGCTGAAGAGGCATACAACGAGAGTCATCAAGTGAGCAGGAACATAATCGAACAAATAATTGGCGTCCTCAAGCAGCGGTTCCGCTGCCTGGATCGTTCCAGCGGATCTCTGCAGTATTCCCCGGACCGAGTGTCCCAATTCGTCGTTTGCTGCATGCTGCACAACCTGGCTCTCCGCAGGACTCAGGCACTGCCACCTCACGTTGGACCACCACCTCAGGAGGAGGAGCAGGAGCAGCATGAGGAGGAGGAGCAGGAGGAGGAGGAGTAGCATCCCAGGAGGGAGCGAGAAGGTCCAAGGGCCGTCCGTCGGCGGCTTATTGAACGTCACTTCTAAGCCCCCTGTCAGGGAATGCCTTGTGGCCATGAAGGAACATGAACACAGCCGCTCTGCAAGCCCTCAGCCGGCGAAGGCAACAAACACTTACAGCAACAAACATGGACACTCTCTGAATAAAGAGAAATCTTTATTTTAGACCAATGAAACCCCTTCACACATGAAACCCAGAAACATTAACCGGCCCCAAAAAACAGTACATCAAATGACTCACTCCCACAACCTGGGGAGGAATAACTGAACATTTGTTCAAAAATGGCCTTCATCCTCGGCCTTAACCCAAAAAACATCCCCAGAAACAAAACAACCATGGCCAAAAGAAACATAGGCATCGCCATATAAAATAACACTTGGCCACACCGTCTACTTCTTGGGCCGCGAGGGCGAGACCTTGTCGAGCCTTTTGGGGCCCCTGCCCGGCCTGCTGCTCCTCCGCAAGCTCTGCCCAGTGGCTGCTGCGAGGCTGGGGAAAGGCTCCTGAGGGTTAGATGTCCTTCCGGCAGATGCCCTTGGGGGGCGGCCTAGACGGGGTTTGCCCCTTGAGGGTCCGGCTGGTGATTGGCGCAGCTGTGCCTGGCCAACATCATTCGCAGCCGCTTGCCGTTGAGGCGCCACTGGGGGAGTGGCGGTGACGGCTGGAGGAATGTGTGCAATCTGGCGGATGGTCGGCCCTAGCTGGTGATGTGCCACTCTGGCACTCGCACGGGCCCGCACTGCAGCATGCGCACCAATCTGCCGAAGGGCAGCCCGCTGTGCTGCTGCAGCGCGGCGGGTGTCCAGGCGATGCCTGGCTGACGCAGCGCGTGTGGCAGCAGTCAGTGCCCCTGTTGCCCTGGTCTGCGACCGCAACAGAGCAGCCACTGTCTGGACGGCATCACTGATCAGCCGGCCACTCGTGGCGTGTGAGGCCCCGAACTCGCGCACACTACTAGCCAGGGACTCGATGGCCTCAGGCATCCGTGCCACTACCCCCATCAGCTCGGTGTGCCGGCGATCCGAATCCTGGGCCATTTGATCGAGGTGGCGCACCTCCTCTGAGTTGAACGTGGCCGGACTGGAGTCCGGACTCTCCCGCTGGGGAGCAGGGGGCAGAGCTGGCCGACCCTTGCCACGTTGCCGGCGGCGACTGGGCCCAGCAACTGCACTCCCCTCCGACACTTCCTCCAGGCTCTCCTCCAGGGAAGACGTGTCCACTACTTCGGCATCTGCAGCCGCACCTGACTGCTGCCCTGATGGTCCGCCTTCCTGTTCCTCCTCCTCCTCCTCCTCGGAGGGGCTGTCACTGGCAGCTTCAGGGAGCTCCTCGTCACCAGCTGAAAGCAGGAAGGCACAAGAGTAGCTTTAGAGTGAGGAGAGGGCATCAGCGAGGGAGGCATGACTGGTGGCATTCAGCGCATTGGTCGGACAATGGCAAAGGAGGTAGATCGGATGCGCAAGTGCGACGAGAGAGGTCCAAAAGGTGATGTCCATACCATTGTGGCCCAGAAGAGGGTCGGCATCTCCACAGGCGACGGGCCCAATCACCTGGGGTCCCATGAGGCGACTCACGCGCTCCTCCAGGGGAGTGAGCTCCTGGACCTGGGGGCGGCCTCCCCCGGTCTGCTCCTGGTGCCTTCGGTTGTTGGCAAGTTTTGCCTGCAAGAGAAAGGACGGCCTGTAAGTACGGTGTGTAGCCCTGATGTGGTGTGCACTGCCTCCCATGGTGGAATAGCTTGGCCAGTGTGTAGCCCTGATGTGGTGTGCGCTGCCTCCCATGGTGGAATAGCTTGGCCAGTGTGTAGCCCTGATGTGGTGTGCGCTGCCTCCCATGGTGGAATAGCTTGGCCAGTGTGTAGCCCTGATGTGGTGTGCACTGCCTCCCATGGTGTAAAGTGCAGAATGTGCAATTGATGTTCATGACTGTCCCATAGCTGCTGGCTGAGGGCTGGCCATTAGGGCTTTCAGGTCCCTTTGCCCATCATGTCAGGTGTACATGCAAGGATGAGGAGGAGACTGGAAAGGGTACTCACCCTGACAATCCTGGTCAGGTCATTAAACTTCTTCCGGCATTGGACATTGTCCCTGGGGGCATCGCCGGTGGCCGACACCCAGCGGGCGACCTCCCTCCAGGCTTTCCTATCGACGCTGGTGGGTGGCTTCCTGCCAGTGTCCGGGAACAAGATGTGCTGTCTCTTCTCCAAGGCCCTCACCATCGCCTTCAAGTCATGGGCTGAGAAGCGCAGGGCACGCTCACGGGCCTTCTGTACCGTTGCCATGGCTCCTTCTGATCACCAGCAGTGTTCAGGCCTAGCTGGAAGGCTGCAGTGTGCAGGCCGTTGCAGCAGAGCAAGTCGACCCTTCCCCCTTTAAGAGCTGGCCGGCGCCACGGTGTCTGCTGTCAATCAAAAAATGACCGCACCTGCGCTGCGCCCGGCCTCGGCGCTATCCCTCTGCACCGCTGGCTTAGCGCCTAAAGATAGGCGTGCAACGCCAGTTTTAGCGCTCAAGCAACCTCTTAGGGCGAAACTACTGAATATCGGCGAAGTGCCATCGACTTTGCGCCAGGCGCAAACTTTAGCGCCCGCCCGACTTTACCGCCCCAAAAGTGGCTATACTGAATTTCTAGGCCAATGTTCTTTAACCGAAGGTTAAGATGTCACCTGGATTTGCTCAAACCAAACATAAGACGAGATGTTGAGGATAAGCAATTCCAGCACATCAATGAGAAGCCAACCAGGAGCTTCAAGATAGGGCAACCAGTCTTGGCCCGCGACTACCGAACAGAAAAATGGCAGCCAGGAACGATATGCACACAGCAGGGACCACTAATGTACACAGTGGACGTTGGAGAGAGCATCGTGAGACGCCATGCTGACCAGATTCTAGAGTCACAGGAACAAGTCAAACCCATACCACGAGCATGCGCACCTGGTGATGAACCCAAAGTACAGATTGCATCTACCTCAGAATCAGTGGTATTGGAAGCTGACGAACCAACCAATGACAATGAGCCAGAATCGACTCCGCCGCAAGAACAGGATACTCGAGAAAGGCGCTATCCAGACAGGATCAGGAAGCTTCCTCAAACACTGAATTTATAAATGATTACTTCAGTTGATGTATATAGTACAGAGAAAATTGTAATTGTAATTAGTTATTATTTAATTGTTAAATGAATGTTATGTACTGTTTATCTAAAAGGGGAGGAATTGTGTATGTACCTTTAAGAGAGAACTGCTTTTATACTGTAGTACCGGCAGTGATCACACCTGTATATAAAGCCGTAGCAGGCTTCTGTACTTTCAGTTCCAGCATACCCTCTGTTCAGAACAAAAAGAGTACCCTCTGTTCATTAAACACCTGTTATTACCGTTCTCCTGCAGTCCGTGTGTTATTGATACGCGAACACTACACTATCTAGGCCCCTCATAATTTTATACACCTCAGTTAGGTTTCCCCTCAGCCTCCTCTGTTCCAAAGAAAACAACCCCAGCCTATCTAATCTTTCCTCATAGCCAAAATTCCCAGCCCAGGCAAACATAGAAACATAGAAGATAGGAGCAGGAGTAGGCCATTCGGCCCCTCGAGCCTGCTCCGCCTTTCAATGCGATCATGGCTGACCATCCAAATTCAGTACCCGGTCCCTCCTTTCTCCCCATACCCCTTGATCACTTTAGCCTTAAGAAATATATCCAACTCCTTGAATATATTTAATGAACTGGCCTCCACCGCCTTCTGTGGTAGAGAGTTCCACAGGTTCACCACTCTCTGGGTGAAGAAATTCCTCCTCATTTCTGTCCTAAATGGCCTACCCTTTATCCTTAGACTGTGTCCCCTGGTTCTGGACTCCCCGACCATCGGGAACATCCTTCCTGCATCTAGCCTGTCCAGTCCTGTCAGAATTTTATCAGTTTCAATGAGCTCACCTCTCATTCTTCTAAACTCCAGCGAGTACAAGCCCAATCGACCCAATCTCTCCTCATACGTCATTCCTGCCATCCCAGGTATCAGCCTGGTGAATCTTCGCTGAACTCCTTCCATGGCAAAAACATCCTTCCTCAGATAAGGTGACCAAAACTGCACACAATACTCGAGATGTGGTCTCAGCAAGGCCCGGTACAACTGCAGCAAGACATCCTTGTTCCTGTACTCAAACCCTCTCGCTACGAAGGCCAACATACCATTTGCCTTCTTAACCGCCTGCTGCACCTGCATGCTTACCTTCAGCGACTGGTGCACAAGGATACCCAGGTCTCGTTGCACTTCCCCTTCTCCCAATCTATTGCCATTTAGATAATAATCTGCTTTCCTGTTTTTGCCACCAAAGTGGACAACCTCACATTTATCCACGTTATATTGCATCTGCCATGTTTCTGCCCAATCACCCAACATGTCAAAATCATCCTGGAGTTTCTCGACATCCTCCTCAGAGCACAAACGCCCACCCAGCTTGGTGTCATCTGCAAATTTGGAGATATTACATGTAGTTCCCTTGTCTAGATCATTAATATATATTGTGAATAGCTGGGGTCCAAGGACCGATCCCTGCGGTAACCCACTAGTCACTGCCCGCCACTCGGAAAAAGACCCGTTTATTCCAACTCTTTGCTTTCTGTCTGCCAACCAGTTCTCTATCCAAGTCAATACCTTGCCCCCAATCCCATGTGCCTTAACTTTACACGCTAATCTCTTATGCGGGACCTTATCGAAGGCCTTCTGAAAGCCCAGATACACCACATCCACTGGTTCTCCCTTATCTATTTTACCAGTTACATCCTCAAAAAATTCAAGTAGATTAGTCAAGCACGATTTACCTTTTGTGAATCCATGTTGACTTTGTCTGATCCTGTCACTGTTTTCCAAGTGCTCTGCTATTACATCTTTTAAGATGGACTCTAGCATTTTCCCCACTACCGATGTCAGGCTTACCGGTCTGTAATTCCCCGTTTTCTCTCTACCACCTTTTTTGAATAGTGGGGTAACATTAGCTACCCTCCAATCCATGGGTACTGTTCCAGATTCCATCGAATGTTGGAAGATGATTAGCAATGCATCTACTATTTCCAGGGCCACTTCCTTAAGTACCCTAGGATGTAGATTATCAGGCCCTGGGGATTTATCGGCCTTCAATCCCATCAATTTCCCTAACACCATTTCCCTACAAATACTGATTTCTTTCAGTTCCTCCCTTTCATCAGACCCTATGTTCCCCGACATCTCTGGGAGGTTATTTGTGTCCTCCTTTGTGAAGACAGAACCAAAATATGTATTTAATTGGTCTGCCATTTCTTTGTTCCCCATTATAAATTCCCCTGATTATGACTGCAAGGGACCTACGCTTGACTTCACCAATCTTTTTCTCTTCACATATCTATAAAAGCTTTTACAGTCAGGTTTTATGTTCCTTGCAAGCTTACTCTCATATTCTATTTTCCCCTTCTTAATTAATCCCTTTGTCCACCTTTGTTGAATTCTAAATTACTCCCAATCCTCAGGATTATTGCTTTTTCTGGCCAATTTATATGTCCTCTCCTTGGATCTTATGCTATCCCTAATTTCCCTTGTTAACCATGGTTGAGTCACCTTTTTTGTTTTATTTTTATGCCAAACTGGGATGAACAAATTCTGTAGTTCATCCATGCAGCCTTTGAATGTTTGCCATTGCCTATCCACCGTCAACCCTTTGAGTGACATTCCCCAATCAATCCTACCCAACTCGCGCCTCAGACCATCGTAGTTTCCTTTATTTAAATTCAGGACCCTAGCCTCTGAGTTAACTACTTCATTCTCCATCTTAATGAAGAATTTGATCATATTATGATCGCTCCGACCCAAGGGACCTCGTACAACAAGATTGCTAATTAATCCTTTCTCGTTACATAATACCCAGTCTAAGATGGCCTGATCTCCAGTTGGTTCCTCGACATATTGGTCCAGAAAACCATCCCATAAACACTCCAGGAACTCCTCCTCCACAGTATTGTTACTAATTTGGTTAGCCCAAGCTATATGTAGATTAAAGTCACCCATGATGACTGCTTTGCCCTTATTGCAGACTTCTTTAATTTCCCTTTTAATGCCATCCCCAACCTCCGCCTTGCTGTTTGGAGGTCTATATACCACTCCCACTAACGTTTTCTGCCCCTTGGTATTTCTCAATTCTACCCATACAGATTCCACATCATCAGAGCTAATATCCTTCCTTACAATTGTGTTAATCCCTTCTTTAACCAGTAATGCTACCCCACCTCCCTTTCCTTTTTGCCTATCTTTCTTGAATATTGAATACCCCTGGATGTTGAGTTCCCAGCCTTGGCCATCCTTGAGCCACGTTTCCGTAATCCCAACCAAATCATATTCGTTTACATCTATTTGCGCAGCCAATTCATCCACCTTATTACGAATGCTCCTCGCATTAAGACACAAAGCCTTCAGGCTTATTTTTTTAACGCTCTTAGACCTATTAGAATTATTATTTACTGTGGCCATGTTTGATTTAAACCGTTGATTTCTCTGACTGCCACTTTTGTTTTTCTCCTTCCTTTCTTTTGCTTTTATCCTTGTTTCCCTTTCATCTGTGCCCCTGGTCAGGTTCCCAACCCCCTGCCATCTTAGTTTAAACCCTCCCCCAGAGCTCTAGCAAACACACCCCCTAGGACATCGGTTCCAGCCCTGCCCAGGTGCAAACCATTCGGTTTGAACTGGTCCCACGTCCCCCAGAACAGGTTCCAATGTCCCAGGAACTTGAATCCCTCCCCCGGCACCATTCCTCTAGCCACGTATTCAGCTGAAATATCCTTCTATTTCTACTCTGACTAGCACGTGGCACTGGTAGCAATCCTGAGATTACTACTTTTGAGGTCCTATTTTTTAATTTACCTCCTAGCTCCCTATATTCAGCTTTTAGGGCCTCATCCCGGTTTTTACCTATATCGTTGGTACCTATATGCAACACGACAACTGGCTGTTCACCCTCCCCTTCCAAAATGTTCTGCCTCCGCTCTGAGACATCCTTGACCCTTGCACCAGGGAGGCAACACACCATCCTGGAATCTCATTTGCGGCCGCAGAAACGCCTATGTATTCCCCTTACAATAGAATCCCCTATTACTATAACTCTACCCCGCTTTTTCCTCCCATCCTGTGCAACAGAGCCACCCCTGGTGCCAGGAAGTTGGCTGCTCCTGCCTTCCTCTGATAAGCCATCCCCCCCAACAGTACTCAAAGTGGTGTATCTGTTTGAGAGGGGGATGTCCACAGGGGACCCCTGCACTACCTGCCTGCGCCTAGTACTCTGCCTGTTGGTCACCCGTTCCCTTTTTGCCTGTCCAACCTCTACCTGCGGTGTGTCCAACTCGCTAAACGTGCTATTCATGACGTCCTCAGCATCGTGAACGCTCCAGTATGCATCCAATTGCAGCTCCAGCGCCGCAATGCGGTCTGTCAGTAGCTGCAGCTGGATACACTTCCTGCACACGTAGTTGTCAGGGACACAGGAAGTGTCCCTGAGTTCCCACATAGCGCAGGAGGAGCATACCACGTGGCCGGGCTGTTCCGCCATGACTTACCCTTTAATTCATTGAAATTAAATTAAATCAAATCAATCCCACCAATTACACTACAGTTAAATGGCTTACCAACAGTCCCCGCTACACCAGAGAGACCTTAGTAACTATAAACCACAGAGTTAAAGTTTAAAAAGAGAGAAATACTCACCAACCAATCACCTGCTTTCTGGTGATGTCACACTTTGATTACTTTTTGCTTCTCTCCCTCCCTCTGAGCCTGGAGACTGGTATGCCTACCTGGTCACGGAGCCGCTTTTTAACTGCCGCCGCTCAGCCGCCTCGTTCCCTCGTAGGTCCGCCCGCCTGCCGCCGCTGCTCTGAGGCCTACCTGGTCTTGGAGCCGCTTTTTAACTGCTGCCGCTCAGCTGCCTCATTCCCTTGCAGGTCCACCCGCCTGCCGCCGCTGCTCTGAGGCCTACCTGGTCTCGGAGCCGCTTTTTAAATGCCGCCGCCAACATCCTCATTAATCTCCTCTGTACTCTCTTTAGTGCAATCACAGCCTGCCTGTAATGTGGTGACCAGAACTGCACGCAGTGTTCTAGCTGTGGCCTAACTAGTGTTTTATACAGTTCAAGCATAATCTCCCTGCTGTTATATTCTATGCCTCGGCTAATAAAGGCAAGTATCCCGTATGCCTCCTTAACCACCTTATCTACCTGTCCTGCTACCTTCAGGGATCTGTGGACATGCACTCCAAGGTCCCTCTGATCCCCTGCACTTCTCAGTGTCCTACCATTTATATTCCCTTGCCCTGTTAGCCACCCACCCCCATGCGTTACCTCACACTTCTCCAGATTGAATTCCATTTGCCACTGTTCTGTCCACCCGACCAGTCCAGATATCTTCCTACATTCTGCAGCGTTCTTCTTCATTATCAACCACTCGGTCTATCCCTTTCTCCCTTTTTAAACAACAGTAACATGTTAGCAGTCCTCCAGTCCTCTGGCACCACACCTGTAGCCAGAGAGGATTGGAAAATGATGGTCAGACCCTCTGCTATTTCCTCTCTTCTCTTAACAGTCTGGGATACATTTCATCTGGGCTTGGGGATTTATCCACTTTCAGAGATGCTAAACCCCTTAATACTTCCTCTTTCACTATGTTTATTTAATCTAATATTTCACACTCCTCCTCCCTGATTACAATGTCTGCATCGTCGCTCTCTTTTGTGAAAATAGATGCAAAATATTCATTAAGAACCATACCCATGTCTTCCACTTCCACACACAGGTTACCTTTATGGTCGTAATAAGGTGGATGAATTAGCTGCGCAAATAGAGGTAAACGAATATGATTTGATTGGGATTACGGAAACATGGCTCCAGGGTGGCCAAGGCTGGGAACTCAACATCCAGGGGTATTCAATATTCAGGAAAGATAGGCAAAAAGGAAAGGGAGGTGGGGTAGCATTGCTGTTTAAAGAAGGGATTAACACAATTGTAAGGAAGGATATTAGCTCTGATGATGTGGAATCTGTATGGGTAGAACTGAGAAATACCAAGGGGCAGAAAACGTTAGTGGGAGTGGTAAATAGACCTCCAAACAATAATGCGGAGGTTGGGGATGGCATTAAAAGGGAAATTAGAGAAGCGTGCAATAAGGGCACAGCAGTCATCATGGGTGACTTTAATCTACATATAGATTGGGCTAACCAAATTAGTAACAATACTGTGGAGGAGGAATTCCTGGAGTGTTTACGGGATGGTTTCCTGGACTAATATGTTGAGGAACCAACTGGAGATCAGGCCATCTTAGACTGGGTATTATGTAACGAGAAAGGATTAATTAGCAATCTTGTTGTACGAGGCCCCTTGGGTCGGAGCAATTATAAATATGATCGAATTCTTCATTAAGATGGAGAATGAAGTAGTTGACTCAGAGACTAGGTCCTGAATTTAAATAAAGGAAACTATGATGGTCTGAGGCACGAGTTGGGTAGGATTGATTAGGGAATGTCACTCAAAGGGTTGACGGTGGATAGGCATTGGCAAACATTCAAAGACTGCATGGATGAACTACAGAATTTGTTCATCCCAGTTTGGCATAAAAATAAAACAAAAAAGGTGACTCAACCATGGCTAACAAGGGAAATTAGGGATAGCATAAGATCCGAGGAGAGGACATATAAATTGGCCAGTAAAAGCAGTAAACCTGAGGATTGGGAGCAGTTTAGGATTCAACAAAGGAGGACAAAGGGATTAATTAAGAAAGGGAAAATAGAATATGAGAGTAAGCTTGCAAGGAACATAAAAACTGACTGTAAAAGCTTTTATAGATATGTGAAGAGAAAAAGATTGGTGAAGTCAAACGTAGGTCCCTTGCAGTCAGAATCAGGGGAATTTATAATGGGGAACAAAGAAATGGCAGACCAATTAAATACATATTTTGGTTCTGTCTTCACAAAGGAAGACACAAATAACCTCCCAGAGATGTCGGGGATCATAGGGTCTGATGAAAGGGAGGAACTGAAAGAAATCAGTATTTGTAGGGAAATGGTGTTAGGGAAATTGATGGGATTGAAGGCCGATAAATCCCCAGGACCTG
This sequence comes from Somniosus microcephalus, assembly GCF_052327205.1. Lineage (NCBI taxonomy): Eukaryota > Metazoa > Chordata > Chondrichthyes > Squaliformes > Somniosidae > Somniosus > Somniosus microcephalus. The sequence goes on from NC_141000.1 coordinate 55,240,278, forward strand.
ATAATCTACATCCTAGGGTACTTAAGGAAGTGGCCCTGGAAATAGTAGATGCATTGCTAATCATCTTCCAACATTCGATGGAATCTGGAACAGTACCCATGGATTGGAGGGTAGCTAATGTTACCCCACTATTCAAAAAAGGTGGTCGAGAGAAAACGGGGAATTACAGACCGGTAAGCCTGACATCGGTAGTGGGGAAAATGCTAGAGTCCATCTTAAAAGATGTAATAGCAGAGCACTTGGAAAACAGTGACAGGATCGGACAAAGTCAACATGGATTCACAAAAGGTAAATCGTGCTTGACTAATCTACTGGAATTTTTTGAGGATGTAACTGGTAAAATAGATAAGGGAGAACCAGTGGATGTGGTGTATCTGGGCTTTCAGAAGGCCTTCGATAAGGTCCCGCATAAGAGATTAGCATGTAAAGTTAAGGCACATGGGATTGGGGGCAAGGTATTGACTTGGATAGAGAACTGGTTGGCAGACAGAAAGCAAAGAGTTGGAATAAACGGGTCTTTTTCCGAGTGGCAGGCAGTGACTAGTGGGGTACCGCAGGGATCGGTCCTTGGACCCCAGCTATTCACAATATATATTAATGATCTAGACAAGGGAACTAGATGTAATATCTCCAAATTTGCAGATGACACAAAGCTGGGTGGGCGTGTGTGCTGCGAGGAGGATGCTGAGAAACTACAGGATGATTTGGACAGGTTGGGTGATTGGACAGAAGCATGGAAGATGCAATACAACGTGGATAAATGTGAGGTTATCCACTTTGGTGGCAAAAAAAGGAAGACAGATTATTATCTGAATGGCAATAGCTTGGGACAAGGGGAAGTGCAACGAGACCTGGGTGTCCTTGTGCACCAGTCGCTGAAGGTAAGCATGCCGGTGCAGCAGGTGGTTAAGAAGGCAAATGGTATTTTGGCCTTCGTAGCGAGAGAGTTTGAGTACAGGAACAAGGATGTCTTGCTGCAGTTGTACCGGGCCTTGGTGAGACCACATCTTGAGTATTGTGTGCAGTTTTGGTCACCTTATCTGAGGAAGGATGTTCTTGCCATGGAAGGAGTTCAGTGAAGATTCACCAGGCTGATACCTGGGATGGCAGGAATGACGTATGAGGAGAGATTGGGTCGATTGGGCTTGTACTTGCTGCAGTTTAGAAGAATGAGAGGTGATCTCATTGAAACTTATAAAATTCTGACAGGACTGAACAGACTAGATGCAGGAAGGATGTTTCCGATGGTCGGGGAGTCCAGAACCAGGGGTCACAGTCTAAAGATAAGGGGTAGGCCATTTTGGACAGAAATGAGGAGGAATTTCTTCACCCAGAGAGTGGTGAACCTGTGGAATTCTCTACCACAGAAGGCAGTAGAGGCCAATACATTAAATATATTCAAGAAGGAGTTGGATATATTTCTTAAGGCTAAAGGGATCAAGGGGTATGGGGAGAAAGGAGTCACCGGGTACTGAATTTGGATGATCAGCCATGATCGCATTGAATGGCGGAGCAGGCTCGAGGGGCCGAATGGCCTACTCCTGCTCCTATCTTCTATGTTTCTATGTTTCTATGTTTCCTTAATAGGCCCTACTCTTTCTTTAGTTATCCTGTTGCTCTTAATGTATTTGTAAAACATCTTTGCTTTTCCTTGATTTTACTTGCCAATATTTTTTCATGCCCTCTCTTTGCTTTCCTAATTTCCTTTTTGATTTCACCCCTGCACTTTCTATACACCTCTCAGCTTTCTGCAATATTGAGTCCTTGGTATCTGTCATACGCTTCCCTTTTTTTCTTTATCCTACCCTGTATGCCCCTTGACATCCAGGGAGCTCTAGATTTGTTAGTCCCACCCTTTTTCTTTGAGGGAACATACTTGCTCTGCACCCTCACTATCTCCCCCTTGAATGCCTCCCACTGCTCTGACACAGATTTACCTTCAAGTTTTTGTCTCCAGTCCACTTTGGCTAAATCACCTCTGAGCTTACTAAAATTAGCTTTTCCCTAATTGAAAACTTTTATTCCTGGTCCATCCTTGTCCTTTTCCATAACTACCCTAAATCTATCTGAATTATGATCATAACCGCCAATATGCTCTCCCACTGATACTCCTTTCTCCTGCCCAGCTTCATTCCCTAAAACTAGGTCCAGAACTGCCCCCCTGTCTTGTTGGGCTTGCTACGTACTGGCTAAAAAAGTTCTCCTGAATGCATTTTAAGAATTCTGCTCCCTCTATGCCTTTCACACTAATTTTATCCCAGTTAATATTAAGGAAGTTGAAATCCCGTACTATTACTGCCCTATTTTTGCACATCTCAGAAATTTGCCTACATATTTGCTCTTCTATCTCCCTCTGACTGTTCAGAGGTCTATAGTACACTCCCAGCAGTGTGATTGCCCCTTTTTTGCTTTTCAGTTCAACCCATATGGCCTCATTTGATGATCCTTCTAAAATATCCTCCCTCCTCACAGGTGTAATTGATTCTTTAATCAATATTGCAACCCCCCTCCTTTTCTATCCCCCTCTCTATCTCATCTGAAAACCCTGTAACCAGGAATGTTGAGCTGCCAATCCTGCCCTTCTTTCAGCCATGTCTCAGTAATAGCTATAATATCATACTCCCACGTTTCTATCTGTGCCCTCAGCTCATCTGCTTTATTCCCTAGACTCCTTGTGTTGAACTATATACCATTTAACACTGCCAAACTCCCTTGTTGTCTATTTCCTAGCCTTTGTTTCCTCTGCCTACCAAACTCGTTTACTAATTTTCTGCCTTCCATTTCCAGCTTTGCTTCTCTCCCTACTGAATATACTCTCAGGTTCCTATCCCCCTGCCAAGCTAGTTTAAACCCTCCCCAACAGCACGAACAAACCCCGCCGCGAGGATATTGGTTCCGGTCCTGCTGAGTTGCAACCCGTCCAGCTTGTACAGGTCCCACCTCCCCCAGAAACGGTCCCAATGCCTCAGAAATCTAAAGCCCCCTCCTGCACCATCTCTCCAGCCATGCATTCATCTGCTCTACCCTCCTGTTTCTGTACTCACTAGCACGTTGCGCGGGGAGTAATCCGGAGATTACTACCTTTGAGGTCCTGCTTTGTAATCTCTTTCCTCGCTCCCTAAAATCTGTCTGCAGGACCTCATTCCACTTTCTATCTATGTCGTTGGTACCGATGTGGACAACAATCTCTGGCTGTTCACCCTCCCCCCTCAGAATGTCCTGTAGCTGTACAGTGACATCCTTGACCCTGGCACCAGGAAGGCAACATACCATCCTGGAGTCAAGTCTGCGGCCACAGAAACACCTGTCTATTCCCCTAACTATCGAATCCCCTACCACTATTGCTCTTCCACTCTTCTTCCTACCCACCTGTGCAGCTGAGCCACCCATGGTGCCATGGACTTGGCCCTGGTTGCACGCCCCAGAGGAACCATTGCCCTCACCAGTATCCAGAACTGAATACTGGTTAGCGAGCGAGATGCACTCAGGGGACTCCTGCACTACCTGCCTTCTCCTCCTCCTTCTGTCTGGCGATCACCCATTCCCTCTCTTCCTGCACACTTTTAAGCTGTGGGGTGACCATCTCCAGAAACGTGTTATCCACGTAACTCTCAGCCTCGTGGATGCACTGCAGTGACTCAAACCATCACTCAAGCTCCAAAACCCGGAGCTCGAGCTGCTGTAGCTGGCGACACTCCCCGCACATGTGGTCGTCCAGGCCATGAGCAGCGTCCAGGATTTCCCACGTGGCATAGGATGTGCAATTCACAGGACTGAGTTGCCCTGCCATGCCTCTATATAATATACATAATATACTATGAACTACCTATACAGAAATAAACTTAAAAACTTAACAAAAAACACTCACCAGCAACTCACCAATCAGCTCCCTTGTGCCGACGTCACTTCTGAATTCTGATGTCACTCCTGTGTTGAGTTCCTCTCGTCGACTCTGTGCCTCTCGCAGGTCCACCGCTCAATTCCGGTCCCAGGCCTACTCTCCGCGCTCCTTTTATCCAATCGCCGACTCTGTGCCTCTTGCATGTCCACCGCTCAGCTCCGGTGAATGCACAAGAGGCGAGAGCCCAATTGCCTTCGATGTCAAGGTCGCATTTGAAGCGTACAGCATTGAGGAGCCTTAGAAAAACCTCAGGTCAGTGGGGTGGGGGGTCAAAGAAAAATCCCTCCAGTGACTGGAGTCATATCTGAAACAAAGGAAGATGGTTGAGGTTTGAATCATAGATGTTTATTGCACAGAAGGAGGTCATTCAGTGTATTGTGTCTGCGCTGGCCGAAAAAGAGCTATCCAGCCTAATCCCACTTTCCAGCTCTTGGTCTGTAGCTTTGTAGGTTGCAGCACTTCAAGTACATATCCAAGTAATTTTTAACTGTGATGATGATTTCTGCTTCTACCACCCTTTCAGGCAGTGAGTTCCAAACCCCCACCAGTCTCTGGGTGAAAAAAATTATCCTCAACTCCCCTCTAATCCTTCCACCAATTACTTTAAATCTATGCCCCCTGGTTATTGACCTCTCTACTAAGGGAAATAGGTCCTTCCTGTCCACTCTGTCTAGGCCACTCATAATTTTATACACCTCAATTAAGTCTTCCCTCAGCCTTCTCTGTTTCAAAGAGAACAACCCCAGCCGATCCAATCTTTCCTCATAACTAAAATTCACCAGTCCTGGCAACATCCTTGTAAATCTTCTCTGTACCCTCTCTAGTGTAATCAGGTTATCTGAGGTCAACCATTGCAGCCTAAGGTCATCACTAGAGGAGTTTCTCAGAGCACTATCCTCAGCCCAACCATCTTCAGCTGCTTCATCAATGAATTTCTCTCTGTTCTAATGCTGTTCACAACTTGAGAACAAATAAAAATAAGCCATTCTTATACAGCGTGCCTTTAAATCAAATAAAGAGAAAAGTCAAGGAAATAGAGCAGTGCAGTGAATTGGGTAAAAATAAGCAGTGTGGGACAGGAAGGGACAGAGAGTTTAAAGGTAATAGTGCATCAGTGAATAAGGTCAAAGCAGGGAATACTGGTAAAAAGTTAAAATTAAAGGCCCTTTATCTGCATGCACGAAGCATCCATAACAAGATAGATGAATTAGTGGCACAAATAGAGATAAATAGCTTTGATATAATAGCCATTACAGAGACATGGTTGCAAGGTGACCAAGGTTGGGAATTAAATATTCCAGGGTACTTGACATTTCAAAAAGACAGGCAGGCTAGAACAGGAGGTGGGGTAACCCTGCTAATTAAGGATGACTTAAAGCCAGTAGCGAGAAAGGAACGTGGCTCGGAAGATCAGGAAGTAGAATCAGTATGGGTGGAGATAAGAAATAACAAGGGCAGAAAACAGTGGTGGGAGTAGTTTATAGGCCCCCTAACAGTAGCTAAACCATAGTAGTAATCGAGAAATAATAGGATCTTGTAACAAAGGTAATGCAATAATCATGGGGGACTTTAATCTTCATATAGATTGGGCAAATCAAATTGGCAAGGGTAGTCTGGAGGATGAGTTCATAGAATGTATTCGAGACAGTTTCCTAGAACAATATGTCATGGGACCAACCAGGGAACAGGCTATTTTAGATCTAGTTTCATGTAATGAGACAGGGTTAATTAGTAATCTCATAGTAAAGGTTCTTCTAGGGAAGAGTGATCATAATATGAGAGAATTTCACATTAAGTTTGAGAGTGACATTCTTAAGTCTGAAACTAGAGTCTTAAACTTAAATAAAGCCAATTACATAGGTATGAGGGGCGAGTTGGCTAAGGTAGATTGGGAAACTAGATTAAAAGTTATGACAGTCGATAAACAGTGGAAAACATTTTTAACATTTCCAATATTCTCAATGAATATACATTCCATTGAGAAATAAAAAATCCACGGGAAAAGTGATCTAACCATGGCTAACTAAAGAAGTTATTAGGTTAAAAGAAAAGGCATATCATGTTGTGAAGAATAGTAGTAAGCCTAATGATTGGGAGATCTTTAGAAACCAGCAAAGGTTGACCAAAAAATTAATAAAAAGGGAGAAAATGGAATATGAGAGTAAATTAGCAAGAAATATAAGAACAGACTGTAAGAGCTTCTGTAAAAAGGAAGAGAGTAGCAAAAGCAAGCATTGGTCCCTTAAAGGCTGAGACAGGAGAAATTATATTGGGGAACGAAGAAATGGCAGAGAGTGACCTTTAAATAAATATTTTGGCTCTGTCTTCACAGTAGAAGATACAAACAGTATACCAAAAATAGTGGGGAACCATGGGGGTAAGGAGAGTGAGGAACTTAAACTAATTAATATCAGTAGAGAAAAAGTACTTGGAAAACTAATGGGACTAAAAGCCAACAAATCCCCTGGACCTGATGGCCTACATCCTGGGGTTCTAAAAGAAGTGGCTGCAGAGATAGTGGATGCATTGGTTGTGATCTTCCAAAATTCCATAGATTCTGATGGATTGGAAGGTAGCTAATGTAATCCCGCTATTCAAGAAAGGAGGGAGAGAGAAAGTAGGGAACTACAGGCCAGTTACTCTGACATCAGTCATCGGGAAAATGCTGGAATCCATTATTAAGGAAGTGGTAACAGGTCACTTAGAAAATCATAATATGATTAGGCAGAGTCAACATGGTTTTATGAAGGGAAATCGTGTTTGACAAATATATTAGAGTTTTTTGAGGATGTAATTGTTGAGTCTGTGTGTCCCAGTTATGCTTATTATAAATCACTGGACACAGACAACAAGAATAACTTTAACAGGTCTTTACTATTCGGAGGTCAGGGCTGAACTGCCCAGCAAATCACTACACAACGTTTATATACCGGTGTGGTCACCACCGGTATTACAGTATACAGCAGCCAAGAGAAAGTAGTGCAGAGATGGAACTGATGTTCTCGGGGTAATTTTTGATAAAGCAGTTCGGGAGCATTTAAACTAGTATGGCAGGGGGCTAGAAACCTATGTAGTGAAATAGAGGAAAGTGAAAGGCAGACAGAAATAAATGGTAAAAGGGTGAGGAACAAAAAACAAAGGGCCAAACTAATTCATAAAAAATGTGAGCATAAAAAAAGCCTGAGGGTTTTATACCTTAATGCGAGAAGCATCAGGAACAAGGTAGATGAATTAGCTGTGGAAATAGAGGTTAATAATTATGATCTAATTGGGATTACGGAAACATGGTTGCAGGGTGAGCAGGGCTGGGAGCTTAACATACAGGGGTATTCAGTATTTAGGAAGGATCGACAAAAAAGAAAGGGAGGAGGGGTAGCATTGCTAGTAAAAGAGGGGATAAATGCAATTGAAAGGAAGGATATTAACTCAGTTAATACAGAATCTATATGGGTGGAGCTAAGAAATAGCGAGGGGCGAAAAACATTAATAGGAGTGGTATATAGGCCTCCAAATAGTAAAATAGAGGTTAGGGAGGGCATCACGAGGGAAATTAGAGAAGCGTGCAATAAGAGCACAGCTGTCATCATAGGTGACTTTAACTTACATATAGATTGGACTAGCCTAATCAGTAAAAATAATGAGGAGGAGGAATTCCTTGAGTGTTTAAGGGATGGTTATCTGGATCAATATGTCGAGGAACCAACTCGGGAACAGGCTATATTGGACTGGGTACTGTGCAATGAGAAGGGACTAATCAGTAATCTTGTTGTACGGGGACCCTTGGGTCAGAGCGATCATAACATGATCGATTTCTCACTCGAAATGGAGAGCGAAGAAATTGACTCAGAGACTAAGGTCCTGAATTTAAACAAGGGGAATTATGATGCCATGAGACGGGAACTGAGTAGGTCTGATTGGACAACGTTCCTGAGAGGACTGGAGGTAGATAAACAATGGCAAACATTTAAAGATAGAATGACAAAATTGCAAAAATTGTTTATACCAATCTGGCATAAAAGGAAATCTAAAAAGGTGACTCAACCGTGGATAACAGGGGAAATTAGAGACAGCATAAAATCCAAAGATAGGGCGTATAAAATAGCCAAAAAAAGCGCCAGAGCGGAAGATTGGGAACAGTTTAAGATAGAGCAAAGGAGGGCAAAGGGCATGATCAAGAGGGGCAAAATAGCTTACGAAAACAAGCTGGCGGAAAATATAAAAACTAACTCCAAAAGCTTTTATAAATATATCAAAAGGAAAAGACTGGTGAAAACCAAAGTTGGTCCATTGCAGTCAGATACGGGGGAATATATAATGGGAAATAAGGAAATGGCAGATCAACTAAATGCATACTTTGGGTCAGTCTTTACGAAGGAAGACACAAAAAACCTCCCTGGGATATCGGGAAAAATAGGGACATTGGCAAAGGAGGAACTGACGCAAATCAATATCTCTAAGGATATGGTGTTAAGGAAGCTAAAGGGATTGAAGGTGGACAAATCCCCAGGGCCTGATAACATGCATCCTAGGGTACTGAAGGAGGTGGCCCTAGAGATAGCGGATGCACTAAGGATGATTTTTCAGAATTCATTAGACTCGGGAACAGTGCCGATGGATTGGAGGGTAGCTAACGTTACCCCACTATTCAAAAAGGGGGGTAGGGAAAAAGCAGGTAATTACAGACCTGTAAGCCTTACATCAGTTGTGGGCAAAATGCTGGAGTCCATCATTAAGGATGAAATAGCGGAGCACTTAGCAAATGGGGACAGGATAGGACAGAGTCAACATGGATTTACAAAGGGTAAATCGTGCTTGACTAATCTATTGGAATTTTTTGAGGGAGTAACTGGTAGAATAGATGGGGGAGAGCCAGTAGATGTGGTGTACCTGGACTTCCAAAAGGCCTTCGATAAGGTCCCACATAAAAGATTAGCATGGAAAATTGAGGCTCATGGGATAAAGGGGAAAGTTTTGGCGTGGATAGGGAACTGGCTGTCAGATAGAAAACAGAGAGTTGGAATAAACGGCTCATTTTCTGAATGGCAGGCAGTAACAAGTGGGGTACCACAGGGATCTGTCCTGGGCCCCCAGCTGTTCACAATTTACATTAATGACCTGGATCAGGGAGTCGGATGCAGCATTTCCAAATTTGCAGACGACACTAAACTAGGAGGTGGGGTGGGCTCAGAGGAAGAGACCAGGAAGCTCCAGAGCGATTTGGACAGACTGGGCGATTGGGCGGATAAATGGCAGATGCACTATAATGTGGACAAGTGCGAAGTTATCCACCTTGGGTGCAGGAACGGGAGGGCAAATTATTATTTAAATGGCAATAGATTGGGAGAGGGGGAAGTACAGAGAGACCTGGGTGTTCTTGTACACCAGTCACTGAAGGCGAGCATGCAGGTGCAACAGGCGGTCAAGAAGGCAAACGGTATGCTGGCCTTCATAGCAAAAGGGTTAGAATACAGGAACAGGGATACCTTGCTGCAGCTGTACAGGGCACTGGTGAGACCACACCTCGAGTACTGTGTACAGTTTTGGTCGCCTCATCTGAGGAAGGATGTTCTTGCCATGGAGGGGGTGCAGCGGCGATTCACCAGGCTGATACCAGGAATGGCGGGAATGACCTATGAGGAGAGACTATGTAGTTTAGGGATGTACACACTGGAGTTTAGAAGATTGAGAGGGGACCTCATAGAAGTGTATAAAATTCTGACAGGTCTAGACAGACTGGATGCAGAAGGAATGTTTCCCTTGGCGGGTGAGAACAGAACTAGAGGACATAATTTAAGGATAAGGGCTAAACCATTTAGGACAGAGATGAGGGGGAATTTCTTCACTCAGAGAGTGGTGAACCTGTGGAACTCATTGCCACAGAGGGCAGTGTACGCCAGCTCATTAAATATATTTAAGAGGGAATTAGATATATTTCTACGGGCAAAAGGGGTTAAGGGTTACGGAGAGAAGGCGGGGACGGGATACTGAATTAAAGGATCAGCCATGATCTCATTAAATGGCGGAGCAGGCACGAAGGGCCGAATGGCCTACTCCTGCTCCTATCTTCTATGTATCTATGTATCTATGTATCTCTTAAGGTAGTTCTCTTAAGGTGGAACAGGTTACATACACCACAATCCTCCCTTTTTAGCTTAACAGTTATATCCCCATTTAACATAACATAATAACATATATATATATATATACAACTTCATGCAAAACAGTTCAAAGATTCAGTCTCTGAGGAGGCCTCCTGATCCGAGTTGGATAACGCCTTTCAGGGGTCTCTGATTCTCGTTGCTGGGGTGACTCATCTAGTTGATCTCTTATGGATTGGACATCATCATCAGGTACATTCACTTCTGAGGTAGATGCTTCAGGTTCACTAACTTCTTCCACGGTTGTCTCTGCCGTAACCATGGGTTCGACCCTTGTTCTCGATTCTACCAGTTGGTCAGCATGACGTCGTATTACATTTTCACCAATATCTACCGTGTACATCAGGGGTCCTTGTCTGGCCCGAATTGTTCCAGATTGCCATTTCTCATTTTTATAGTCCCGGGCTAACACTGGTTGTCCTATTTCGAAACTCCGAGTGGTCTTGTTAGTTATATGCTGGAACTGTTTGTTTTCGACTTCCCTCCGCACATTTGGTTTTAACAAGTCCAACCTGGACCGCAACCTCCTGTTATAGAACATCATGGCAGGACTTTGGTTTGTCACTGCATGAGTGGCGTTTCGATATGCCAGTAGGAAATTGTCCACTTTGTGTTGTAGTGGAATCTGATCTTCGCTCATGGCCTTTATTGCTTTTTTGAACGTTTGTACAAATCTCTCAGCCAACCTGTTTGTAGCCGGATGATATGGGGCAGAGGTATAATGTTTCACCCCATTCTTCTTCATGAATTTCTGGAATTCTTCTGACACGAACTGCGGTCCGTTGTCTGAACATATTTGTTCTGGCAATCCATTTCTTGCAAATATCGTTCTTAGCACCGCGATCGTCTTTTCCGAGGTAGTGGTAGTCATCTTAATCACTTCTGGCCATTTAGAATGTGCGTCCACCGCAATTAAAAACATGGAGTCCATGAATGGACCAGCAAAGTCAATATGTACACGTTGCCATGGGGTTGAAGGCCATTCCCATGGATGCAGCGGTGCAATCGGAGGTGCATTTTGAACTTTTTGGCACCCTGAGCAGCTTTTCGTCAGATCCTCTATCTGTTGGTCGATACCCGGCCACCACACATAAGCCCTAGCAAGGCTTTTCATCTTGACTCCCCCCAGATGACCTTCATGCAGTTCCTTTAGAACTCTCTCTCTTAACTTAGGAGGAATAATCACCCTTGTTCCATACATCAATGTTCCTTGACAGACGGACAGCTGTTCTCGTCTTGCTGAGAATGCCGGTAACAGTGGATCACCATGTGCTGGCCATCCCTTCACTGTCAATTCGTAGACCCGGGGCAGTGTCGGGTCGTTCCTGGTTTCTCTTTCAATACTTGCATTGGTGACTGGTAAACATTCGATGATGGTCGAGTGAAATAACTCAACAGGGTCAACTGTCGGTGCCTCCTCCGCTGTAGGTAGTGGCAGGCGCGACAGCCCATCAGCATTACCATGCTGCTTTGTACCTTTGAATTCAATCTGATATTGATGTGCCCCTAGGAAAAGGGACCATCTCTGGAGCCTCTGTGCTGTCATCACCGAAACACCCTTCTTAGGGTTAAAAATGGATACCAACGGCTGGTGGTCTGTCAGTAGCGTAAACTTTTGGCCCTGCAGGTAATGATTAAACTTCTTTACTCCCCACACAAGGCTGAGAGCCTCCCTATCTATCTGAGCATAGTTGTGCTCAGCGGAGGTCAATGATCTGGATGCGAACGCGACTGGCCTCTCCAAGCCATTTGGCAACTTGTGTGAGAGTACTGCCCCAATACCATATGGAGAAGCATCACAAGCCAAACGAATAGGCAGCGTTGGGTTGAAGTGAGCCAACACTTCCTCTGAGGTGATCAATGCCTTGCTTTTGCGAAAGGCCCTCTTACAGTCCTCGCTCCACTTCCATGGTACTCCCTTCTGCAAAAGAGCGTTCAGCGGGTGCAGCACCGTGGATAAATTTGGCAGAAACTTATGGTAATAGTTAATCAACCCTAGGAACGACCTCAACTGGGATACATTATCCGGAGCGGGAGCCTTCACAACAGCTTCGATCTTGTCAGGAGACTTATGAAGCCCCTCCTGGTCAATGACATGACCACAGTACGAGATCCGCTTCTGAAAGAACTCACATTTCTGGCGATTAACTCGAAGTCCATATTCTTTCAATCTGGTGAGCACCAGTTCCAAATTTGCAAGGTGTTCCTCATCATCATCTCCTGTAATCAGAATATCGTCCAGGTAACATTGTGTGCCTGGAATTCCCTGTAATACCTGCTCCATGGCCCTCTGCCAAATTGCTGGAGCCGATGCAATTCGAAAAACCAGTCTATTATACCGATACAAGCCTCTATGCGTGTTGATCGTGAGATACTGGCGTGACTCTTCCTCAACTTCCATCTGTAAGTACGCCTGCGCCAGGTCTATCTTGGTGAAGTGTTTCCCGCCAGACAACGAAGCGAAGATATCCTCAATCCGCAGAAGCGGATATTGCACCGTGTGAAGCACCGGATTAACAGTGATCTTGAAATCTCCACAGATGCGAACCTTCCCCGGTTCCCCCGGCTTGTTGCTCGATGAACGCTTCATGACGGGAACAATGGGCGTGGCCCACTCACTCCAGTCCACCTTAGACAGTACTCCTGAACGTTCTAGCCCTTCCAGCTCAGCTTCCACAGCAGGTCGTATCGCATAAGGTACCGGTCTGGCTTTGAAAAATTTCGGGTTTGCATGTTCTTCAACCTTGATGTTTGCCGTAATTCCTCTCAGTGTTCCCAGTCCCTGTTGGAACACCTCTTTAGCATTGTCCAATATTCTGGACAATCGTTTAGGTTTGACATCTTCTTTTTTACCGGAATCTGCCGTTAGTGCTTTTAAGGAATGCCAGTCCATATTTATTCTCCTGATCCACTCCCGTCCCAGTAGTGGTGGACTGTGGTAAACCACTGTTATACCTGTCTGTATGTGTATGTGTATTCCACTAGGTACAGGTCTGGACATGCCTCGGTTGACTCCTCCCACTATTCCAGGTATATAAGTGACTACCTCCCAGTCCCTTAGTATTCTGGACGGGTCGACCACTCGAGACTAGACCTTCATTCTTTAGTTAATAAAAGCTTGGTTGTTACTCGCTTAACCTCAGTCTTTTGAGTAGTTGATGGCGCATCAATTTTATTAACTAAATTTTTATAATGGAGAAGATCCTCACACCAGCATGCCTGGACCTGGACAGTCGGGAAGCGGACGCTTCCACCAAGTTTGCTCACTGGCTCATGTGCTCCGAGGCATTCCTGACTGCCTCCACTGCGGTCGTAACAGATGCGAACAAACTGTCTGTCCTGATCTCCAAGGCGAACCACCGAGTGTACTCAGTCATCCGGGACGCGACCTCGTACACAGCCGCCCTCCAGCTCCTCAAGACCCAGTACACGCGCCCTGTGAACGAAGTTTACGCCAGGCACCTCCTGGGGAGTCGCAAGCAACAACCTGGGGAATCGACTGAGGAATACCTCCAAGCACTGTCCGTGCTTGGCCAGGCTTGTGGGTGTAAGGCGGTAACGCCCACTAAGTACACGGAGGAACTGATCCGGGATGCCTTCGTAGCGGGCCACAGGTCCAACTACACCCGACAGCGACTGCTGCAGCAGAGTGACCTCACCCTCGACAAAGCCTCCGAAATCGCACTAACGCTGGACGCAGCCTACTGGGGCATGGATGCCTACTCCTCTGCACCATGGACGCCGCGGGGAACGACAACCTGGGACACGGTAGGACAGCCCCATAGCACCGTGCCACCCCAGCCACAGCCCAACAACGGCCCAACCACCGCAGCAGTGTCCCAAAGCCAGACAGCAGTATCCCAAGGCCAGAAATGCTACTTCTGTGGCCAGGCCAAACACCCCAGAGCGCGCTGCCCGGCGAAGAATGCAACCTGCTCGGGCTGCGGGAAAAAGGGACACTACGCTAGCGTCTGCAAGGCCAAAGCCACCCCGAACGCCAGCAGCGCCGCGTGTGGGCCGTGCGAGCCGCCATCTTGGGCCCCCAACAGCGCCGCGTGTGGGCCGTGCGGGCCGCCATCTTGGGCCTCCCCAGCCATGTGCGAACCACCGCAGCAGCAGCCATCTTGGACGACTCCAGCCACATGGGAATCATGGACGCCGCCATCTTGGACACCAGCCGGGACGCAGCAGGCCGCCAACCCCCCCCATCTGATACCCGCAGCGACACACCGACCCCTACGCTGGCCTCTGTTACGCTGGACCAAACGAGACCGCACCAACTAGCTCGGTCCAAAATGGACGTTAAGGTAAACGGCCACGCAATAAACTGCCTTTTTGACTCCGGGAGCACAGAGAGCTTCATCCACCCCGACACGGTGCGGCGTTGCTCTCTCCCAGTCCTGCCTGCGCACCAGCGGATTTCTATGGCCGCCGAGTCCCATTCAGCGGACATTGGCGGCTACTGCGTGGTGACACTAGTAGTAGACGGGACTGTGTTCAATAATTTTAAACTCCTGGTCCTAGCCCAACTTTGCGCTGCCGTTCTACTGGGGTTGGATTTCCAGTGCCACCTCAAAAGCGTTACGATGGCGTACGGTGGCCCCCTCCCCCCACTCACATTCCGCAGCCAGCAGCCTCCAAATTACCCGCCGCGCACCAGATGCAACCTCTCCACACTCAGAGTCCCACCCCCCCCCACTGTTTGCTAACCTCACCCCCCGACTGTAAGCCCATCGCCACAAAGAGCAGGCGATACAGTGCTGGGGACAGGGTTTTCATCAAAACCGAAGTGGAGCGGCTCCTGAAGGAGGGGATTATTGAGGGCAGCTCCAGCCCCTGGCGAGCCCAGGTTGTGGTCGTTAAGACCGGCGAGAAACAACGCCTGGTCATCGACTACAGCCAAACAATAAACCGCTACACCCTGCTGGACGCCTACCCACTCCCCCGCATAGCTGACATGGTCAACCAGATCGCGCAGTACCGCGTCTTTTCGACGATTGGCCTGAAATCAGCGTACCACCAGCTCCTCATCCGCCCCGAAGACCGCCAGTATACTGCTTTTGAGGCAAACGGCCACCTCTATCACTTCCTTAGGGTTCCCTTTGGCGTTACCAACGGGGTCTCCGTCTTCCAAAGGGAGATGGACCGGATGGTCGATCAAAACGCGCTGCAGGCCACTTTCCCTTACCTAGACAATGTGACCATCTGCGGCCATGACTTGCAGGACCATGACGCAAACCTCGAGAAATTCCTCCGCACCGCCCAACTCCTGAACCGGACATATAACAAGGAGAAGTGCATATTCCGCACAGACCGCCTCACCATCCTTGGCTGTGTTGTGGAACACGGGGTCATCGGTCCCGACCCGGACCGGATGCGTCCCCTTATGGAACTCCCACTGCCCCACTGCCTAAAAGCTCTGAAGAGGTGCCTAGGGTTTTTTTCCTACTACGCCCAGTGGGTCCCCTACTATGCAGACAAAGCCCGTCCGCTGATCAAATCCACCTCTTTTCCCCTGATGGCAGAGGCCCGCTCGGCCTTCCACCATATCAAGGAGGACATTGCCAAAGCCACCATGCACGCAGTGGACGAATCCATCCCCTTCCAGGTGGAAAGCGATGCGTCCGACTTCGCTCTGGCCGCCACCCTTAATCAGGCGGGGAGACCTGTGGCATTCTTCTCACGAACCCTCCAGGGCCCGGAGACCAGACACTCCGCGGTCGAGAAGGAGGCCCAGGCTATTGTGGAGGCTGTGCGTCATTGGAGGCACTACCTGGCCGGAAAATGATTTACCCTGCTCACTGACCAGCGTTCAGTTGCTTTTATGTTCAACAACAAGCAGAGGGGCAAAATCAAAAATGACAAGATCTTGAGGTGGAGAATCGAACTTTCCACCTACAATTACGAGATCTTGTACCGGCCTGGGAAGCTCAATGAACCCCCAGATGCCCTATCGCGTGGCACCTGCGCCAGCGCGCAGATCGATAGGCTGAGGGCCCTCCACAATGACCTCTGCCACCCGGGGGTCACCAGGTTCTTCCACTTCATCAAGGCCCGCAAACTGCCTTACTCCATTGAGGAGGTCAGGACCATGACCAAGAACTGCCAAGTCTGCGCTGAGTGCAAACCGCACTTTTATAGACCAGACAGAGCCCACCTGATAAAAGCCACTCGCCCTTTCGAACGCCTGAGCGTCGATTGTAAAGGGCCTCTCCCCTCCTCCGACCGCAATGTGTACTTCCTCAACATCATTGACGAGTACTCCCGTTTCCCGTTCGCTATCCCCTGCCCGGACATGACCAGTGCCACGGTCATTAAATGTCTGAACAGCCTCTTCACCCTGTTCGGTTTCCCCAGCTATATCCATAGCGACCGGGGCGCATCGTTTATGAGCGACGAACTCCGCCAGTACCTGCTCGCTAGGGGTATAGCCACAAGCAGGACCACCAGTTACAACCCCCGGGGGAACGGACAGGTGGAAAGGGAGAATGCAACAGTTTGGAAGGCCGCCCTACTAGCCTTAAAGTCTAGGGGCCTTCCGACATCCCGCTGGCAGGAGGTGCTCCCCGATGCGCTCCACTCGATTCGGTCACTGCTCTGCACTGCCACCAATGCCACCCCTCACGAGAAAATGTTTGTCTTCCCAAGGAAGTCCACATCGGGGACAGCGTTACCGCCATGGCTGACGTCCCCAGGGCCGGTACTACTGAGAAGACACGTGAGGACCAATAAAATGGACCCCCTAGTCGAGAGGGTCGACCTCCTCCACGCCAACCCCCAGTACGCTTACATTGCGTACCCGGACAGGCGGGAGGACACAGTCTCCATACGAGACCTCGCACCCTCGGGGACCACTGTAACCCACTACCCATTACCACCCCCCCCACGACACCCTCGGGGACTGCTGTAACCCACTACCCATTACCACCCCCCCCCACGACCCGATATCCAACCCCAGCAGCCGGCTCGCCTTGGACCGTCACCCACGAGGACTACACTCCAGTGCCCCAGCCTACACGGGACGCGACGCCGGAGGCTCCACCACCCCTGCCATCGCCACGTCGATCACAGCGGCAGACAAGACCTCCGGAGAGACTCCAATACACGAACTTTTAAATACACTTCACCCTGCCGGACTCATTTTTAAACAAGGGGTTAGACACTGTTATACCTGTCTGTATGTGTATGTGTATTCCACTAGGTACAGGTCTGGACATGCCTCGGCTGACTCCTCCCACTATTCCAGGTATATAAGTGACTACCTCCCAGTCGCTTAGTATTCTGGACGGGTCGACCACTCGAGACTAGACCTTCATTCTTTAGTTAATAAAAGCCTGGTTGTTACTCGCTTAACCTCAGTCTTTTGACTCCCTCAGGTAGCACATATAAGTCCATTCCTCGGCTTTCTTTGCCCTTGTGGACCACCTTTACCTTTATCTTTCCGATGGGGTATACTCTTTGCCCCGTGTATGTTTTCAATACAATCTCCGTATCCCGTAGGGGAATATGTGGGAATAACCTTTTGTAATGTTGCTTATTCATGACCGTCAATGCCGATCCAATGTCCAATTCCATCTTCACTTGGACTCCTGCTATCTGAAGTGTGACCCAGATAGTTTGGAGGTCTGCTTCATTACCCACATTGTGTACTCTTAGACAACCCAGTTCCTTACTGCTGGGGTCTGAATCTGACTTCTGTTCATCCGAACTGTTCTCTGTCACCTTGTGTACCTTTCTGCACTTTTCCTGCGGTGACTTTTTGTTGCTGGTCTTCTTTCCTGACCGGCATACTTTAGCTATGTGACCAAGCCTGCCACATTTTCTGCATTCCTGATTTTTGAACCAGCACTGGTTCTGATCGTGCGTTGTCTTTCCACAACGATAACACTTTACTGCACCCAAGGTCATTTGATTGGTGCTGAGTTCCGATGACCTTAGCTGCATTTCCGCAGTGCCTCTCACTGCGGCTTCGTGCGATGCTGCAATAGTGACAGCTTTATCAAGCATAAGATCATTCTCCTCTAGCAGTCGCTTTTGTGTTCCTTCTTTTAACAATCCACACACAAATTTATCTCTCAGCGCATCTGCTAGTCCTGTTCCAAACTGACAGTACTTTGATAGCTTACGCAGTTCAATTAAGAATTCAGCGTTGCTTTCTTCTTTCAGCTGCGTTCTTCTGTAAAATTTAAATCGTTCCGCTATCAGCAGTGGCGTGGGGTTTAAATGATTTTTCAGGACAGTAACAATATTCGCGAAAGTCTGATCCGCCGGTTTATCTGGTGATACAAGGTGCTTCAATAGCCCGTACGTCTTCGCACCCATTGAGTTTAATAAGGTTAGTGCTTTCTTATCATCTGGTACCTCATTTGCTTTACAATAAACTTCCATGCGTTCTACATACGTGGCCCAATCTTCGACATCGCTATCAAAAGCATTGATGTTACCATGTTTAGGCATCCTTGCAAGTTTCTTTAAATTTTCTTTTTCCCAAAATGGCGGCTTCCCGCGCTTGTCTTCTTCCCCCGCCTACTAAAATGGCGACTTCCCACGCTTGGCGGTTTTTCCCGCGCTCATCTTCTTCCCCCGCCAACTACAATGGCGGCTTCCCGCGTTTGCCTTCTTCCCCCGCTGGCTGCAATGGCGATTGCCGTGCTGCTGCCGTTCTCGCCTCCCCAGCGGTTCTCAATTCCCCGACGCTGCTTTTTGCTCCCCCACGGTTCCCGTGGGCATTCACGCTTCCCCTGCTGTTGCGCCTCTCAGCCCCGCGTGCAGGCCGGTCCTTTACACCGGCTGCGGTTGAGTTCTCCGCGGTTCTCGTGGCCTTAACGCTGCCCCAGTCGCTGCGCCTCTCGGCCCCGATTGCAGCCCGGCCCTTTTCACCGGCCGCGGTCGAGTTCTCCGCCCTTTTTCCTCCGTTTTCCCTCCACTACTCCACAGCCAACGCGGCCGACTTTCTGCTCATGTCGCTGATCGGCTTACCCACCACCGTGGTAGAAGGGATGATCACTGCCTGTCGCTGATGGAGGGCTTCGTGGTCAGAATTTTTCTTTTTAACCCGGGTTCTCGATGCCTCCCGTGCGATGTGGTGCTCAGCAGGATGATGAGGGCGGATGCCTCTTCTCGACGCCCGTTCTGAGGACGAAGCTGCCTTGGATGTAAAACTGCCGCAGGGTAAGATCGGACTCGTCGCCACTGTTGAGTCTGTGTGTCCCAGTTATGCTTATTATAAATCACTGGACACAGACAACAAGAATAACTTTAACAGGTCTTTACTTTTCGGAGGTCAGGGCTGAACTGCCCAGCAAATCACTACACAACGTTTATATACCGGTGTGGTCACCACCGGTATTACAGTATACAGCAGCCAAGAGAAAGTAGTACATCTCTTAAGGTAGTTCTCTTAAGTTGGAACAGGTTACACACACCACATTAATAGCAGGGTAGATAAAGGGGAACCAGTGGATGTAGTATATTTGGATTTCCAAAAGGCATTCGATAAGGTGCCACATAAAAGGTTGTTACACAAGATAAGAGCTCATGGGATTGGAGGTAATGTATTAGCATGGATAGAGGATTGGTTAATGGACAGAAAACAAGAGTTGGGATAAACGGTTCATTTTCCGGTTGGCAGGCTGTAACTAGTGGGGTGTCGCAAGGATCAGTGCTTGGGCCTCAGCTATTTACAATCTATATTAATGACTTAGATGAAGGGACTGAGTGTAATGTATCCAAGTTTGCTGATGATACAAAGCTGGGTGGGAAAGTAAGCTGTGAGGAGGGATGAGCGGGTTGTCCTATGAGGAGAGATTGAGTAGATTAGGCCTATACTCTGGAATTTAGAAGAATGAAAGGAGATCTCATTGTAACATATAAGATTCTAAGGGGGATTGACAGGATAGATGCTGAGAGATTGTTTCCCATGGCTGGAGAGTCCAGAACTAAGCGACTTAGTCTCAGGATAAGGGGTCGGCCTTTTAAGACTGAGACGAGGAGGAACTTCTTCACTCAGAGGGTTGTAAATCTTTGAAATTCACTGCCCCAAAGGTCTGTGGATGCTCAGTCATTGAGTATATTCAAGGTTGAGATATATAGATTTTTGGACTCTAGGGGAATCAAGGGATATGGGGGATAGGGCAGGAAAAGTGTGTTGAGGTTGTAGATCATCCATGATCTTATTGAATGGCGGAGCAGGCTCAAGGGTACATACAGCCTACTCCTGCTCCTAATTCTTATGTTCTTACGTTCTTAACAAACAGCACTCACCCTGTCTGCCAGACAGATCTCTTTCTGAACAGCATCCCTGTAAACTTTCATTGTCTCACTGAGTTTCATGATTTTCTGGGGATGAGCTGAGAATCAAGCACCCTACAGATATATAAAAAAGCAATAAATGGTTTGTGAACTGGACCTGCGAACTTACAAGCACCATCATCATTTTTGTCATTTAATCACTCCTGCCCTATCACAAACATCTCTGTTCTTTTCCTAGCACTTTTTCCCTTGCTCTGTACTTGCATAAAAACTGTTCATCTCCAACATCTTCGAGTTGTGCTGAAAGATAATCTACCTGAAACATTACTTCTGGTTTTTTTCTCCACAGATGCTGCCTGACCAGCTGAGTGCTTCCAGCATTTTCTATTTTTATTTCAGATTTCCAGCATCTGCAGTATTTTGCTTTTGAGCAATTAACCTGTAATTGATCTCAGCATCTCTCATTTTAAGCCTATCAATAACCACTCCAATACTGCCAGACCATGACATTCTCCTCCCAGTGCTGCAAAAAAGGGACGAGGGATAAACCTGGCAACTACAAGCCAGTCAGCTTAACATCAATGATGTGAAAACTTTGAGACTATGGGGATGATTTTGCCAATGGGGGCGTGTTGGAGGCGGGACTGCTGCTTGTCAGGTTTTAGTCCTGCCTCCATCGACTTTTGGCCAACCCACGCTATTTTCCCTTGATTGACCTTGTTAAGCCCGCCCAGCGGGTTTAGCAGGCCAATTAAGGGGAAGCCGGTTACAGAGAACATCAGCATATGACGTTTCATCTGTCAAAAATATTTGGCAGATGAATTGTCATCATTTGACAGCCCTGTGACAAGGGTGGTGCTGTTGTTGTTTGGCGTACAGACCTCTGCCTAGCGGAAGCTGAACGCCAACTCTCCGACACCTCCTCCTACCTCCACCTGGACCACGACCCCACTACCGAACATCAAACCACCATTTCCAAGACTGTCACTGACCTCATCTCCTCTGGAGATCTTCCCCCCGCTGCCACCAACCTCATAGTTCCCCAACCCCGCACAGCCCGCTTCTACCTCCTCCCCAAGATCCACAAACAGGACTGCCCTGGTAGACCCATCGTTTCAGCCTGTTCTTGCCCCACGGAACTCATCTCTTCCTATCTCGACTCTATCTTTTCTCCCCTTGTCCAGTCTCTTCCCACCTACATCCGCGACTCTTCGGACACCCTCCGCCACTTTAACAGTTTCCAGTTTCCTGGCCCCAACCGCTTCCTTTTCACCATGGACGTACAATCCCTCTACACCTCCATCCCCCACCAGGGTGGCCTGGGGGCGCTCCGCTTCTTCCTTGAACAGAGGCCCGTCCAGTCCCCATCCACCACCACCCTCCTCCGCCTGGCTGAGCTTGTTCTCACATTGAACAACTTCTCCTTTAACTCCGCTCATTTCCTCCAAATTAAAGGTGTTGCTATGGGTACCCACATGGGTCCTAGCTATGCCTGCCTTTTCGTGGGCTATTTGGAACAATCTTTGTTCCAGTCCTACTCAGGTCCCCTCCCTCACCTCTTTTTCCAATACATTGATGACTGTATCGGTGCCGTTTCCTGCTCTCGCCCCGAACTAGACAATTTCATTCACTTTGCCTCCAATTTCCACCCTTCCCTCACCTTCACATGGTCCATCTCTGACTCCTCCCTTCCCTTCCTCGACTTCTCCGTCTCCATCTCTGGGGATAGGTTATCGACCAATATTCACTACAAGCCCACTGACTCCCACAACTACCTGGACTACACTTCCTCCCACCCCGCCTCCTGTAAGGACTCTATTCCATTCTCCCAGTTTCTCCGCCTCCACCGTATCTGCTCCGACGATGCCACCTTCCACACCAGTGCTTCCGACATGTCTTCCTTTTTTACGCAACCGAGGATTCCCCTCTACCGTGGTCGACGCGGCCCTCGACCGTGTCCGTTCTATCTCACGCACTTCTGCCCTCACCCCTGCCCCTCCCTCCCGGAACCACGATAGGGTTCCCCTTGTCCTCACCTTTCACCCCACCAGCCTCCACATTCAACGGATCATCCTCTGCCATTTCCGCTACCTCCAAAGTGATCCCACCACCAAACACATCTTCTCCTCCCCTCCCCTTTCAGCATTCCGTAGGGACCGCTCCCTCCGAGACACCCTAGTCCACTCCTCTATCACCCCTAACAGCCCTTCCCCTTCGCCTGGCACCTTCCCGTGCAAGCGCAGGAGATGTAACACCTGCCCCTATACCTCCCCCCTTCCCACTGTCCAGGGCCCCAAACACCCCTTCCATGTGAAACAGCGATTCACTTGTACTTCTTGCAATCTAGTATACTGTATTCGCTGCCCACGGTGCGGTCTCCTCTACATTGGGGAGACCAAACGCAGATTGGGTGACCGC
The DNA here is from genome assembly GCF_052327205.1 of Somniosus microcephalus. NCBI lineage: Eukaryota > Metazoa > Chordata > Chondrichthyes > Squaliformes > Somniosidae > Somniosus > Somniosus microcephalus. The sequence goes on from NC_141000.1 coordinate 55,263,006, forward strand.
TTTGCGGAACACCTCCGTTCAGTTCGTAAGGGTGACCCCGAGCTTCCGGTCGCCTGTCATTTTAATTCACTGCTCCATTCCCACTCGGACCTCACTGTCCTTGGCCTCTTGTATTCTTCCACGGAAGCTCAACGTAAACTCGAGGAACAGCAAATCATCTTCCGATTAGGCACTTTGCAGCCTTCCGGACTCAATATCGAGTTCAATAATTTCAGATCATAACCTCGGCCTCTCTTACTTTTTTCCTTTAAATTTTTTCCACCCCTTTGTTTTGGGTCCTCCTTTCCCCCCCCCCCCTCCTTTCCTTTTGTTTCTCTCTCTCACCTGGCAGCTGTCCTTATCCTGCCAGTACACTTCACACCTAATCTCAGCTGCCTTTTGTCTCCACGGGCCCATTACCATCTCATCTGGCTTCTAATACCTTTTATTGTCTCCTTTTTTTCTTTTGTTCGATCGCAGCTTTGCCTTCGATTTTTTTATTTTCTTTCCAGTTTTGAAGAAGGGTTTCAACCCGAAACGTCAACTCAAATTTCTCTCCACGGATGTTGCCTGACCTGCTGAGTTTTTCCAGCATTCTCTGTTGTTATTTTTACTGACATTCTATGTTGTTTGATGAGTCCTTGTATTCAAGACTCATCAAACCTCTTTTGTGAGCAGAAATGAGATGGTTGTTGTATCGGAGAATGCAGCAGCCATCTGTTATCTCTGCTGGTGAGATGCGAGACTCTCCGCATCCCCAACTGTTGAAGCCTGCAGGAAGAAACAAAGGTAAGTAAACATTTTCTATCACTTTCCACTCACCTCACATACTTACCTCTCCACACTTGCACTCATCATTTACCTTCACAGCGCACTTTTGCACCCCTCCGACCCCTGCAGATCCACTGCTCGCCTCGGTGACCCTGGTGGGGTTTCCTGACGTTGGGAAGCCCGCGCCTCTGTTGGAAAAATGGGGATAATCCTACTTGTTAACAGGCAGTTAAGTGGCTGCAATCCCCTTCCCGCCTCTAGGAGACAGGACCCGGCGTGGGTCAGCTACCCGCCTCCTGGGAAGATGGCACAGAGGCAGGTTGGGGGCGGAATGGGCACCCGCCCCCAGATTCTGCCATTTTCCCAGCAGTCCCACCTCCCCAGGGCTGGCAAGATCGCACCCAATAATCCGGGACTAAATTAATTGGCATTTGGAAAAGTATGGGCTATTAAATGAAAGTCAGCATGGATTTGTTGAAGGCAAATCATGTTTGACTAACTTGATTGAGTTTTTTGATGAAGTAACAGAGAGGGTTGATGAGGGTAGTGCAGTTGTTGTGTATATGGACTTTCAAAATGCTTTTACAAAGTGATACAATTTTAAAGGGGGTGTACGAAGAGAGAGACCTGGGGGTGTATGTACACAAATATTTGAAGGCGTCAGGACAAGTTGGGAAGGCTGTTTAAAAAAAACTTATGGGACCCTTTGCTTTATTAATAGAGTACATAGAATTTACAGCATAGAAACAGGCCATTTGGCCCAGCTAGTCTGTGCTGGTGGTTATACTCCACATGAGTCTCCTCCCATTCCATCTGCCTCATCTCAGCCTTTCAGCATATCTTTCTATTCCCTTTTCTCTCATGTACTCATCTAGTTTCCTTTTGAACGCATGAAAGCTATTTGCTTCAACCACTTCCTGTGGTAGCGAGTTCCACATTCTAACCACTGAGTAAAGAAATGTCTCCTTATTTCCCTATTGGATTTATTAGTAACTATCTTGTATTTATGGCCCCTAGTTTTGGATTCTCCCACAAGTGGAAACATTTTCTCCACATTTACCCAGTCCAACCCATTCATAATTTTAAGGACCTCTATCAGGTCACCTCTAAGTCTTGCATTTTCTAAAGAAAACAGCTCCAACCTATTCAATCTTTTCCAATAGCTGTAATCTCTCAGTTCTGGTACCATCCTTGTAAATCTTTTTTGCACTTTCTCCAGTGCTTCGGTGTCCTTTTTATAGTATGGAGACCAGAACTGTGTACAGTACTCTAAGTGTGGCCTCACCAAGGTCCCATACAAGTGTAACATAACTTCACTACTTTTGAATTTTATACCCTGATATAAAAATCCCAGTGCTTTGTTAGCATTTTTGATTGCTTTGCTGACCTACGATGCTGCTTTTAATGATTTGTTCACCTGTATCCCTAAATCCCGTTGCTCTTCTACCCCATTCAGTTTCTTATTTTCTAAGGCGTAAGTGATGTTTCTGTTTTTCCTGCCAAAGTGCTTCACCTCACATTTATCTATGTTAAAGTTCATTTGCCACTTCCCAGTCTGCAAGTTTTCTCATGTCTCCTTGTATTATGTTGCATTCTTCCTCAGTGTTAGCTATACCCCCAGTTTGGTATCATTTGCAAATTTTGATATTGTTACTTGTTCCTAAGTCCAAATCATTGATGTAAATTGTGATTAACAGTGGTCTTAGCACTGATCCTTGTGGAACACCACTTTCTACCTTCCTCCAATCTGAATAACGACCCTTTAACCCCACTCTTTGCTTTCTATTTTTTAGCCAATTTGCTATCCATTCAGCTATTTGTCCCCTGACTCCACATGCTCCAACCTTTGTCATGAGTCTACTATGTGATAACTTATTGAAGGCCTGTTGAAAATACAGAAGCAAGGAAGTTATGCTAAACCTGTATAAAACACTGGTTAGGCCTCAGTTGGAGTATTGTGTTCAATTCTGGGCACCACACTTTAGGAAGGATGTCAAAGCCTTAGAGAGGGTGCAGAAGAGACTTACTAGAATAGTACCAGGGATGAGGGACTTCAGTTATGTGGAGAGACTGGAGAAACTGGGGTCATTATTCTTAGAGCAGAGAAGGTTAAAAGGAAATTTAATAGAGTTGTTCAAAATCATGAAATGATAGAGTAAATAAGGAGAAACTGTTTCCAGTGGCAGAAGGGTCGGTAATCAGAGGACACAGATTTAAGGTGACTGGCAAAAGTACCAGAAGTGACGTGAGGAAATATTTTTTTACACAGCGAGTTGTTATGATCTGGAATGCATGACCAGAAGCAGATTCAATAACAACTTTCAAAAGGGAATTGGATAAATCATTAAAGGGGAATTTTTTTTTAGGGCTATGGGAAAGGAGCAGTGGAGTGGGACTAATTGAATAGCTCGACCAAAGAGCCAGCACAGACATGATGGGCCGAAAGGCCTCATTCTGTGCATTATCATACTATGATTCTATAATATTTGCACAGGAGTTTGACAGTTTCTTTAAATGTATTCTGGCTTACTGAATATATCATGTACCCTCACGTGATTTCCTTGACTTCAATAGGCAGGAGAATAAACACTCAATCATACTGTGACCTAGGCTATAAACTACTAAACATATTTATTGAACAGTAACCAAATAAATAAACAGTATTAAATACAAATAGTCAACTTACAGTAATTACAGACTTTATTGTTCTCGTTGGAATATAAAAACAACAAAGGTGCTTCTCCTGTATTAACATTCAACATAGAGCTGACTCTTGAAACACAGACCCTTACATCTTGTGTGGCTGTTCACTACATTGGGATCTTTGCCCCGCCCTATCACTGTTGGCTTTATAATGATCTTTCGAAAATGAAGCCACTGCAGACATTGCTCCTCTGTCAAATGCAGGTTGGGGCAACTCTGCCTGTGTACTGCAGCCTCACTAGCCTGGTCTCCCTCCATTGCTCCTCTTCTTTTTCCAAGAAGCAAAGATAGAGGGGAATTTTAAAAGAACCACCATTATGCCTGGTCTGAAAAGAGAGGGTAAAGGTTTTTTTGCAGCAGTTGTAAATGCAGCAGCTAGTCCTTTTAAATGTTATTCTACCTTCAACGTAGTGCGTAGCAACCATGTATGCCTGTTTCGTAGTGACAGAATTATGACTGAGTGAAATGAAGTGAAATAACAGAAAATGGAATGTATAACATCAGCACATCATTACCATCTTAGTTGCACGTGACTGGCCAAAAATGGATAGGAGCTTCCAGAAATGATGGAGGAAAATTGGATGGGTGCAAAAGTGGACAGGGATCAAACATAATCAATCTGCCCACGTGCTGTCTCAAAAACAGGTGGAATATAATGGAAAATTCAGGCCTACCTCTTTGACCAAGCTTTTGGCCACCTGTCCTAATATCTCTTTATGTGGCTTGGTGTCAAATTTTGTCTGATAATGCTCCTGTGAAGTGAAGCGCCTTGGGATGTTTTTACAATGTTAAAAGTGCTATATAAATGCAAGGTGTTGTTGTTTCCAGCATTTTCAGTTTTTACTTTTAGATAAACTTTATGTTTGGAATTTAAAAAAATTAAATGTTGTGCTTGGATCAGAAATTCTATGTAGCTGGAGTGAATGGGAAATGTTTTGGTTTGTTGAAATTCGATGTTTGGACCATTACTATGCTTTCATCAGATACATGTTCATTTGGTTTCCATGATTTGTTGTTTAGTTAACATAATTCCTTATATATACAACTAACTGGACTGTTAATGAGAAAATTTATTTCACTGTCATTTAAATGACTGTCTGTTTCATTTAATTCACTGCATGGGGTTTACAGTTTCTGTTGTGAATCAACCTATTTTATCTGCACAAACAGCTGATAATACTACTGAACAACATTGTAATTAAGAAAACTCCAAAAGCATATGAGTAAGTTTTACAGGCAGTCCATGGTAAATATACTTCCATATGCAAATAAAACCCTTAATTCTGTCAAAGCATACCAACACTAACAGATAGTGACACTGCAGTTTATAATGTGTGCCAGTTGTACAAAGGTATTTAAGGAGTGTCACTATTAATATTTAATAGCCTGCTACACCTGAATTTGTATTGGCCCAGAAATTCCAGAACGGGGCTTGCAGCGCGTGCAAGCCCCATATTTACACTTACCCCGCGCTACTGACGATCAGCTCCAGGGACGCCTGGACTTGGTGAATGAAAAAGAAGAATCCCGGGCAGCGTATGATGTCACGCCATCCAGGAGTGCAGCCAGCGCGAAGCCAGGAGCGTGCAGTGTAAGTGAGACACGCCCCTTGAGGTCTCAGTTTCACTGGACACGCCCCCAATGTTTCTGTCAAGCTGCTAAGGATTTTTACACGCAAAGCAGCAGTTTAAATAGGTTTTTGGAAGTTTTTTGAAGATTTTGGTAACTTTTATAAACTTTTTAAAATGTTTACATTATTTTGAGTAATCTGAAGTAGTTTTAAAGAGAATTAAAGCAATTTAAAGACTCTTAAAAGCCCTAAAAGAATTTTTTAAATTCCATTTATTTATTTAGCAATGTCGTCATCATACGTGTCTTCACACTGTTCCCTTTGGGGAACTGTATGAAGTGGTGGTAGGATTTATGGCCGTGATTAACGCTCATTCCGTGACCGTAACCACCTTTGAACCAGCCATTAGGGCGGTTAGTCCGATGGCGGGAGGGTTTTACGGGCTCCCACAAGCTATACAAGGAGGGGGGGCCACCCACACCCACGGACGCAAATATCCCACTGGATGTCAACCCAGAATTTAGAGCCGGAGCTCCGACTCCACTTGCCGGGACTGTCTGGAGTGGGGTTCGAAACCCTACCCTGATCTGGCCCAGCGGTGGGGATCCTACCGCTATGACAAAGGCCCAATCCGATTAGCAACGTGAAATGGCAGCATAGGGCTCCAGTCACGGGGAGGGAAAAGGCGCAGGAAACGTATGGGTGTCACCTTTTGTGCGGAGTGGGCCTTTTGCGTAGCAGTAAGCATCCCCGCCGCTGGGCCAGAAGGAGTAGGGTTTTGAACCCCACTCCAGACAGTCCCGGCAAGTGGAGTCGGAGTTCCAACTTTAAATTCTGGGTGGACATCCAGCGGGATACTTGCGTCCGTGGGTGTTGGTGGCCCCCCCCCCCTCAGATGGGTTGTGGGAGCCCGTAAAACCCTCCCGCCATAGGACTAACCACCCTAATGGTTGGTTCAAAGATGGTTACGGTCACGGAATGAGCGTTAATCACGGCCATAAATCCTTCCACCACTTCATACAGTTCCCCAAAGGGAACAGTGTGAGGATACGTCCGATGATAACCTCTTGCGCAATGCACCTCCTTGGACCCTCAGTCGCAGATGCGAGGGGGCAAGTCGTGCAATTGTTAAATTTTTCATTTTATTGACATGTAAAATGTTGGCCCAGTAATTCCCTTCCAACTGCGCGAGTACGGTCGGGGTACTTACGCATCTGGCCGGATGAAATGCCGGTTTTCAGCATGCACAGTGCTTTTGGGGAAAACCGGCATTTCCTGTCCTCTGAACGAAGGGGTTCAGAGGCAGAACGCGTGCGACTGCACAGGCAGCGCGTGCGCAGTATAATTCGCCGCTTTCATTACTGCTTTCAGTGAGGTCAAGTCCTTACAACTTACACATGAAAAAAGCATGGGTACAGTTGCTCCAGAGGCTGCGGAAGAAGATATTTCTTATCGTGGAGCTTCTGAAAGTATGTATGTCTGTATATATTCCTTTGCGTGTTATGTATATATTCCTTTACTTATGTGTATGAATGTATTAATTAATTATGACTTTCAGAGAAAGTAACTTATTTGAAAATCATAATTAAAAACATACATTCATACACATTAGTAAAGGAATATAAAACATACATACATATACGTAAAGGAATATATGTGGACATACATACATAACTCATTCTCACATTCCATTCACACAGCCACAATTGCTCCTTCTACCTACCGTTCTGAAAAACCTTTAAAAAAAAAAAAATTTTAACTGTAAAACTTACTTAAAATTTCTTAAAATAACTTCCCTCCCTTTCCCAAACAAAAATATTGCATTTCAGAAGCTCCACGATAAAATGTTTCTTCCTCCGCAGCCAATGAACCACTTTACACTTGCTTTTTTCAAGTGTAACTTCTGAGGACTTACCCTCACGGATTTCATGAATGAAATCTACGAAGTTCACTGCGCAAGCACTGCCTGTGCAGTCGCACGCGCTTGAGGTCTGGAAATGCCGGCGTTCCCCGCATGCGCTGTTCATGCTGAACGCCGGCATTTCCAACGGCCAGATGCGTGAGTACCCCGAGCGCACTCACGCCTTTGGCCGCGAATTTCTGGCCCATTATGTATTCAAATGGATTTTCAGATTTTATTGCAAGGTTAACAATTAAAACTGATAACGTTAATATCTTCTGTCTGTTTCAGCTGATATTTTTAAAATATTGTTGTTTAAAACATGACTATCCATGCCATCAGTAGATACATCGGTAGTGGGGAAAATGCTAGAGTCCATTATAAAAGATGTAATAGCAGAGCACTTGGAAAACAGTGACAGGATCGGACAAAGTCAACATGGATTTACAAAAGATAGATCGTGCTTGACTAATCCACTGGAATAGATAAGGGAGAACCAGTGGGTGTGGTGTATTTGGACTTTCAGAAGGCTTTCGATAAGGTCCCGCATAAGAGATTAGCGTGTAAAGTTAAAGCACATGGGATTGGGGGTAAGGTACTGACTTGGTTAGAGAACTGGTTGGCAGACAGGAAGCAAAGAGTTGGAATAAACGGGTCTTTTTCCGAGTGGCAGGCAGTGACTAGTGGGGTACCCCAGCTATTCACAATGGCCCAGAAATTCGGGTCTCCACTGGTGAGTACGCACGGGGTACTCACCCGTAGGCCCAATGGAAGTGCTGGTTTCGTGCATGCACTGCGCATGCGCGGGAAACCGGAACTTCCGTTCCCTTAAAGGAAAGGGTTCAGAGGTCGAACACGTACGCCGGAGAGGCAGCGTGTGCGCATGGAACTTAAGTTTTTTTTGCCGGTTTCTCCGGGAGGGTAAGTCTCCAGGAGTTCAAATGTAAAAAGCAGGCGCAAGGCCTGCTTTTAACAAGGTAAGAGGTGAATTAATTAAAATTAAAACATTTTTCCACAGGTTTATTATTTTTAAATACTTTAAAGAAAGGTAAGTTTATTTTTAGCCCCGTTAGAAAATGTAATTAATTTTTTCCAAAGTTTAAATTATTGTTTAAAATAGTTATTTTATGTAATTTATAGTTATTTTAAAAATATGATGGTTTTTTAAAAATTGATTTGAAGTTTTAGTGATGTTTTGGGGCTTATAGTATTTATAGTTTTGACAGCTCTTCCTGTCAATTTTATGAATGGGCAGTTCCCCGCTACCATTGGCTCTCCAGGGCCCATGTGATCCCAGGAGATGCATCGAACTAACTGCGCCCCTGGGATACGCAAGCACTGCGCGCCGGCAGTTGGAGGAGGCCCAGGATTGGAATCCCACGCGGGCCCACAGCTCAACGGCCGGCGCGCTAGGTAAGTGCAGGTCAGAGGCTTGCACCCACGGGAAGCCTCCGACCCGAATTTCTGGGCCAATATATATTAATGATCTAGACGAGGGAACTAGATGTAATATCTCCAAGTTTGCAGATGACACAAAGCTGTGTGGGCGTGTGTGCTGTGAGGAGGATGCCGAGAAACTCCAGTATGATTTCGACAGGTTGGGCAGATGCATGGCAGATGCATGGCAGATGCAGTATAATGTGGATAAATGCGAGGTTATCCACTTTGGTGGCAAAAACAGGAAGGTAGTGATGTAAAAAGACTACTGAGCACTTGGTTTGAGTATAAAACAAGGCTTTAATCAACTGTTTCAAAACCATGAGATTTCTAGTTACATCACTAGTTCCTGGTTACAGAAACATCCTGAGCAAGCTGGGCCCATGCCCGAGTATTTATACTCCTTCGACGGTGCCACCAGCTGGCCGCCCAGTGTTACTTCATGAGTCATGATAAGATTCATGACATCCTTCCCGCCTGAAAGTTTTGGAAGTCCAACGACTTCTTTCTAGTGGATTAGGCGGACCACAAATAGGCACAGTCTTTTAGATCTTCACTTGTGGCTGGAAGGCACGTCTCCTCAGACCGTGTCTTGGTCCCTGGGTCGCTTGGTCCGTACTGGTAGATCGACAGGGCCCGTGTTGCCTTGATCAACCTGCGGAAGACTGGGGAGATCGTGACTCCGGGTGCGGGTCCCCACAGGCGCAGAGCTGGCCTCATCTTGGTTGGTAGCCGGGGATTGACCGGCGTCCTGGCTTCAGGTGGCCATCCCATGGGAAGCGCTCGGCTCCCCGAGTTGATCCACTGGAGTAGCCGGCAGATCCCTTGATGTCCCAGGTAGGGCATCATCCTCAAAGGAGTGCAGAGCGTCGGCACCATTACCATGGGTTCCTCTACCAGTTGGGTCCGTGGGACTGGTTGGACAGGGAGCCAGATCTTGGAGTGAAATGGCGGACTCCCGGCCATCAGGGTACTGCACATGCGCGTAAGTGGGATTAACATCCGTTAGTTCCACCTCGTCGACGTGGAGATCGTTTTTGAAAGATCGGACGAATTTTCGGAGCAGCACGGGACCGGGAGCTGCCAACCATGACGGTAGGGACGTCCCATGAGTGGAGCGACACTGAAACCTGAAGAATCGCTCGTGAGGAGTGACAATGGTGGACGTAGAAAGAAGAGACCTGATGGAATGCAACGCGTCAGGGAGCATAGTTTCCCACTGCTGGTCTGGTAGGTTGCGTGACCTCAGTGCAAGCCGAACAGCGTTCCAAATGATAGTGTTGTATCTCTCAACCTGTCCGTTACTGATGGGATGATACAGTGTCGTTTTACTTGTGGCGATTCCCCATTGGGAAAGATAACTTTTGAGTTTGCTTGACGGAGGGACCCCGATCAGAGTGGATGAAATTGGCCGTACTGCAAAGGGAAAAGACTTGATCGAGGCATTTGATCACTGTGGAAGTAAGCATATTGGGACAGGGGAAAGCAAAGGGAAAGCATGAATATTCGTCCACCATAGTAAGCAAGTAGATGTTTCGCGTTGAGGAAGGCAATGGCCTTTTAAATCAATGCTGAGTCGCTGCATAGGCTGCATAGCGTGTATGAGCGAGCCATCCGACGGACGGAAGAATTGCGGTTTTAATTCCGCACAAATTCTACAGGTGGAGCATGTTCTTTTCACATCTTCCGTAGAAAATGGGAGATTTTTAGATCGCACAAAGTGCAACATACGGGTAACGCCAGGATGGCATAAGTCAGTATGAAGGTCCACAAGAGTCGAAGTTGACATAGAAGAGCAGAATGCACGCGTGAGGGTATCCGGGGCCACATTCTCTTTGCCGGGTCGATAATGTATGGTGTAGCCAAAGGTGGCCAATTCCATCCTCCAGAGTTGTATTTTGTTATTCTTGATCTTAGTACGTTTCCGGTTATCCAGCATAAAGGCCACGGAGGGCTGATCAGTTATAAGCGTGAAATGGCGACTGCTTCGATGATAGCTGTAGCCTCCTTCTCAACAGGAGGATAATGGAGCTCGCTACTCTGCAAAGTTCTGGACAGAAATGCAACGGGTCGACCACCTTGATTTAAGGTAGCCGAGATCGCCACCTCCGATGCATCGCACTCGACCACGAAAGGGAGATTTTCATTGATGGAACGAAGCGTGGCTTTTTCCAGTTGTCGCTTGAGGAGGTTGAAAGCTGAAATAGCCATTGCCTCCAACAGAAATAACTTTGCGTGAAGCAGGGGCTGGATCTTGTTGGAGAAGTGGAGTATCCACTTTGTATAATAGGCGAACATGCTGAGTGCCCGACGAAGAGAGCCGAGATTCGTAGGGGGAGGGAGCTCCTGAAGTGGACGAAGTCACTCTGGATCCAGTTTGATGACACCGTTGCCCACCCAGTAGCCAAGGATGTTGACTGATGGTACTGATTTCACAGATTTGGACTCATTTAAGGTTAAGTTGCGACGACGGAGAACGTCAAAAAATTTCTGGAGGTTGGCATCATGCTCCTTCTGGTCATGACCAGCAATGGTGATATTATCCAGATATGGAAAAGTGTCCGTTAAGTTCTCCTGTTTGACTAGGCTATCCATTGCCCGTTGAAAGACAGCCACCCCGTTGGTGACCCCAAATGGAAGGCGACAAAACTGATAAGGCCGACCATTGGCCTCAAAGGCCGTATACTTTTTGTCAGAGTCCGTTAACGGCACTTGATGGTATGCATTCTTTAAATCAAAAGTTGAAAATACCTTGTAGTTGGCAAGGTTATTGACCATGTCATCGATGCGTGGTAGTGGGTAGGCATCCAGGTCGGTATATTGGTTAATAGTTTGCGAGTAATCAATGCAAAGACGTTTCTTGTGTTGCTTCAGAGGATTTTTAACAACGACGACTTGAGCCCGCCAAGAAGATGAACATGGCTCAATGATACCATCAGCTAGAAGGCAAGAGATTTCTGCCTCGATAAAGGATCGATCATCTTGGCTGAAACGTCGTGATTTAGTGACTATGGGCTTACATCGGGGGGAAAGATTGGAAAACAAGGAGGGCTCATCAAGCGAAGCCGCTGAAAGTGCACAAAACGGTACTTTGGAAATAGTAAGCTCTGGCTTTGACCCTCCAAATTCGAAAGTGAGTCTTTTGTGTTGTTTCTGGAAACCCTGTCCCAGGAGCACATCACTGCATAGGTTTTTAAGCACCCCGAGCCGGGTGGAGAAATAAGTGCGGCCATTGAGAATAAGGGCGACAAGAGAAAAGCCGGAAGAGTTGGTGGTCAGTGTCATCAGAGCCATTGCAATTTCCCTGTCCGAGGGGTAAATACGCAGTTTTAACTTACTGACAGCCCGCTCACTAATGAAGCTGTCAGAGCTGCATGAGTCAATTAGTGCACTCAAAATGTGTCCATTTACTGAAACCTTCATGGCTGCATGGGACAGACTTTGGGGAAAAACAGCTGTGATGGGAGGAGGGGCAGTTTTACCCTTGACAGCTGTAACCTTAGTAGTGGTTCTTGGGGGAGGAGCAGTTTTATAGAATGCAACTGTAACTTTAGTAGTGGCTCTTGGGGGAGGAGCAGTTTTATAGATAGTAGCTGCAAAACTAACAGGGGCTCTCGACTGGTATACCTTAGAAAAGTGGCCTTTCTTACTAACAGAGGCTCTTGACTGGCATACCTTAGAAAAGTGACCTTTCTTACTGCAATGATTGCAGACTGCGTTATGAGCAGGACAAAATTTCCTATGGTGGAATGCACCTCCACAGAAGAAACACTTCCTTCCAGATTGCCAAGATGCTGCTAGGGCAGGGTCATCATCAGTGAAGGCTTCTAGGGCAGGGTTGTCATCAGCCAGGTGGGAGTCATCATCAGTGAGGGCTTCTGCCTGAGGCCTGTCGAAGGAGTCACTAAAAGTCATAGCAGCAGCCCGTGCATGTGGTGAAAGATAGGTATCTGCATTCCTCTTTGCTAAGTCCAGAGAACATGCCTGGTCAGAGGTAGCCTGTAACTTGAGGGTTTTATTCTCCAACAGACGCTGACGTATGAGGGGATTCGCAATCCCATTAATAAAGGAATCACGAATTAACTCCTCCTGGTATTGCTCAGCTGTGACAGCTTTAAGATTACAATCCTTGCTGAGCCTGCGAAGTTTCTGAAGGAATTCGTCAAGTGATTCCCTGGGTTGTTGTCAAGTTGCCAGTAGATGCCGAGCAAAAATTTTGTTTGGGGACTTAACATATAGTTGCTGTAGTATTTGGATAGCGGCATCATAGTCTACACAGTCTTCGATATAATCAAACACATGATGGGATACATAGTTGGCAAGCATTCGTAACTTATTAGGAACATTCTCACCACACTGCTCAAGGAAGTTGCTGAAGGTACGATACCAGTGTTTCCATACCTTTTAGCAGCTGTAAGTGAATTCGGGTCCAGGTCGAGATGGGCGGGTCTGAGTAGTTTCTCCATGATGGATTGATTACTTTGTCCGAGTTCCCTTCTACGGTTCGAGTCGTAGCTGTCTATTCCCAAGACCACTCAGAGCGTGGAGCAGGTTCAGTTGATTAAGTTGATGTAAAAAGACTACTGAGCACTTGGTTTGAGTATAAAACAAGGCTTTAATCAACTGTTTCAAAACCATGAGATTTCTAGTTACATCACTAGTTCCTGGTTACAGAAACATCCTGAGCAAGCTGGGCCCATGCCCGAGTATTTACACTCCTTGGACGGTGCCACCAGCTGGCCGCCCAGTGTTACTTCATGAGTCATGATAAGATTCATGACAGGTAGGTTGTTATCTGAACGGCAATAGATTGGGAGAAGGGGAAGTGCAATGAGACCTGGGTGTCCTTGTGCACCAGTCGCTGAAGGTAAGCATGCAGGTGCAGCAGGCGGTTAAGAAGGCAAATGGTATGTTGGCCTTCATAGCGAGAGGATTCGAGTACAGGAGCAAGGATATCTTGCTGCAGTTGTACAGGGCCTTGGTGAGACCACACCTTGAGTATTGTGTGCAGTTTTGGTCACCTTATCTGAGGAAGGATGTTCTTGCCATGGAGGGAGTGCAGCGAAGATTCACCAGACTGATACCTGGGATGGCAGGAATGACGTATGAGGAGAGATTGGGTCGATTGGGCTTATATGCGCAGGAGTTTAGAAGAATGAGAGGGGATCTCATTGAAACTTATAAAATTCTAACAGGACTAGACAGACTAGATGCAGGAAGGATGTTCTCAATGGCGGTGGAGTCCAGAACCAGGGGTCACAGTCTAAAGATAAGGGGTAAGCCATTTAGGACAGAGATGAGGAGGAATTTCTTCACCCAGAGAGTGGTGAACCTGTGGAATTCTCTACCACAAAAGGCAGTTGAAGCCAATTCATTAAATATATTCAAGAAGGAGTTAGATATATTTCTTAAGGCTAAAGGGATCAAGGGCTATGGGGAGAAAGCAGGGACAGGGTACTGAATTTGGATGATCAGCCATGATCTCATTAAATGCTCAAGGGGCCGAATGGCCTACCCCTGCTCCTATCTTCTATGTTTCTATACAGTCATTGGCATAGGTGCCTCTGGCTCATTTCCCAATTTGGTGCATCACTAGTGGGGAAAGACTTGTGTCTGGCCACGAGATGCTTTCCTAACCCCAACTGTATTTCCAGTCCCGGGATCATTTACATACAGGAGGTGGGCTCCCAAGCAGTTTGGAATGGAGGCTTGCTGTGGCAGGAGCAATTCACACTGGGAGAAAGAGGTAGCCAGCAAGCTGCTTATTGAGAAATAAAATGTTCTGTTCGGATGATGAGGCCTATGCACAGTTCTGAAAGTGGCTGAACAGGCCTCTCTTCTCTTTTTGCCCCAAACCCCACTCTGTCAAAGCTTGAACCTTGATAGTAGTGGAGGAGCGGAACGCATTCCTATCAGTTGTTGCTGTGTTCCATTCTACATTGTAGTGCTCTTATAGAATACATCAGTGCCAACTCTATCTCTACCTCCTGACTTCTAACAATTAATTTAGTGATGTCTACAATTGGTGTTGGGGCTAAAAATAACTAGCTGGGTGGTTGAATTAGCACAGCATAGTCAACAATGACAATATTAGTTTTGGAAACTGGACTTAGAAAAGTTGATAGTGAAGTGGCTGGATTCGAGGGGCAGTCAGCAAGTGAGTTTTTAGATTAGACACAATTGATTGTGTCTGCACTAATGAGCTGCCTATTAACTTATTACAAAATTTAAAAGATCTACACCAAAAAAAATTAAATGGATTGCCTAGCAGCAGGTGACACATCTGCTCCAGTGCAAATTTTCCTGATTGCCAATATAGTTGTGCTGATACAGAGTGGATGGCACAACTTTTTTTTGGCTGTTCCAGGAAGTGAGTTTGCTGATGAACTGCAGAACGCCACAACAACGGTCCTTTCTAAAAGCTTGCTTCACTAATTCATTTCTGCTGCGTGTTAATTCAATCTGGCCAATTTCCATCTCTTGCATTTAAAAGAAATCAAACAAATCAGTTTTTCAAACGTTTTGATTTTCATCTTTTGAGTGGAAAAAAAGGAAGCATGACTCACATATGCCGACTCCTAGGCAGTGATTTTAACCTAACCCACTCGGCGGGAAACTGACCTGATCAGATCAGCTGCTCATTTCACACGCGCCCGAATTTACTTTCCATAATGGAAAATAAAATCGGGTACCATGTAAAACCAAGAATCGAATTCGCCTTCTACCACCCTGGTAGTCGCATGATACACAGATAATGGAGTTGTTCGCTAATCAAAGCAATCAATCTCTATCAATTAGTCTACAACTGACTCAGACATGATGTGAGGAAAACCCCAGTGGTGAAGATCCAAGGGAACCATAGGCCCAAAGTCACCTGTTCCTCCCAAGCATGCTACACTTACCGCATGCCATGTCATGTCTCAAATTACTATTTGACTGTGGGGGGGGGGAGGGGCCTTTTAGCTAAGCTCAGTCAATGTCCACAAAAACACAATTTCCGGCCAGCATCAGATCACTGCATAGTAATCAGCAACAGGCTCAATTTCCCCCCTTCCTAACTCAGAGGTGTTACTGCCACCCTGGCTGAAGTCAGCTAACTCAGCACAGACCAGAAATTGAAATAGACCATGTTAGAAACACTTAGCCAGTCAGGCAGCACCGTTGGAGAGAGAAATGTAGGGTAACGTTTCAGGTTGATGACCGTTAATAAGAAATTGAACTTGGAATCTATGAGAGTCACCTATACGCTGCCTTTACCAACTGAACAATCAGGGAAACAGATCATCTGGCCTGGAAATTCTGTGAGGCTCTCCATCTCTCACCGTACTTTCAACAGGAGATCAGCAGAAATCCTAGAGAAACACAGTAAAAGGCTGAAAATTACCATTCCTGCCATTTCTCCAGAGGTTCCACCAATCTTCTGCCAAAGTTACAACGAGAGGTTTGTAAAACTCCTGTGGAATTTCAGAGCCTCTCTCTATAATTATTAGATTGTAGGAACGTGGGTTCCTAACTAAAAGACTGAGTTCTACTCAGGCGATCAAACAAAATGAAATTTAATGAAACAAACTGGCTTTAACAATAAACTGCAGGATAACATCGAATGTAGGCCTGTTCTCTCTGGAGGCTCCACGAGGACTGCCCCTGCAGTCCTGTGGCTGACATCATCACGTCATCACGTTTCCCGCCAGTGGGGAGTCACGTGATGAACGGCGTGATGTCATCACGTTTTAACCGCGTTGTTAAAGCAACCACACTCTGTACAGTTAAACAGCATAAATAAAGGTACAGACTCAGACTGTAGCTAACATGTTGTTAGAGGAATTATGTACAAATGATCTGAGTCCTTTGGTGGCTCCGCCACATGCGCCCCCCCCAGAATTGTCTTTAATAGCAAAAGTGAGACACCGAGGAGGCCTGACAAGTCTGTCTGAGCGGCTTCGGTAACCTGGCGGAGGAAGCTGATGGATGGTGGTCGAGCTGGCGGGCGGTTGCAGTTGAGCTGGCGCGGCGCGCGTGGTCGAGTTGGCAGGCGGCTGTGGTTGATCTGGCACGGCAGCTGTGGGCGGTCGGCCACATTTTGGCGGTTGAGCGACGACGACTGGGTGGTCCAGGTCCAGGTGAGCCGGCTTCAATCGGTCCACCAAAATGTGATCCGGTTTTCCTCCGATGTCGACCGAAAAGGATTTGTCTCCTGATTCGGTGATGCGGAAAGGACCAGTGTAAGGGGGCTTGAGCGGATCCCGGTGAGCGTCGTGGCGGATGAATACATACTCAGCATTCTTCAGCTCCGCTGGCACGTGGGAGTCCTGTAAGCCGTGATTTGATGTAGGCACTGGAGCGAAGCATCTGGCTGCTTCCTGGTGGCTGACGAGTTGCTGAGAGGCGGACCATGGCTCTGTGGGAGAAGGGAGGAAATCCCCTGGTACTCGGAGAGGCTGGCCATAAACGAGTTCGGCTGAGGACGATTGTAGGTCTTCCTTGGGTACCGTACGAAGACGCAAAAGGACCCATGGAAGTCTGTCCACCCATCCTGCACCTTGAAGACTGGCCCGAACGGCGGCTTTAAATGACCTGTGGAATCGCTCGCAAAGGCCATTCGCCTGTGGATGATAGGCGGTGGTGCGATGAAGTTTGGTGCCGAGCCCCTGAGCTACAGCGTTCCAAAGCTCCGAGGAAAATTGTGGCCCACGGTCGGAAGAGATGTCCGCCAGTACCCCGAAACGGGCAACCCAACAGGAGATGAAAGCTCTAGCGACATCTGCCGAAGTGGTGGAAACCAAAGGAATTGCCTCTGGCCACCTAGTGGTGCGGTCCACCATGGTGAGGAGATGCGTATAACCATGAGAAGGTGGAAGCGGCCCCACAAGGTCCACATGCACGTGGTCGAAACGACGCTCCGGAACAGCGAACGTAGCCACTGGAGCTTTAACATGACGCTGGACCTTGGCCTTCTGGCAGACTATGCAGGTGTTGGCCCAGTCACGGACATCGAGGTGCATACCCTTCCAGACGAACTTCGTCGACATAAGCCGTTGTGAAGCCTTCATACCAGGGTGCGACAACCCGTGTATGGCGTCAAACACCTTCCGGCGCCATGCGACTGGCACGATAGGTCGGGGAACGCCCATGGAGACGTCGCAAAGGAGCGTGGCGCCTGCAGCCTGGAAACTGACATCGGTCGCTTGGAAACTAGAGGGGACAGTTCTGTATGATTGGACCTCTGGGTCCGAGGCCTGATCAGCAGCCATGAGGGCGTAGTCGATCCCCAGGTGAACCGCATGGACCATCGCACGGGAGAGGCAATCCGCCACCAGGTTGTCCTTACCAGACACATGTTGAATGTCCGTGGTAAATTCAGAAATAAATGTCAGGTGACGTTGTTGACAAGCGGACCACGGTTCGGCGGTCTTAGCCATGGCGAACGTTAGAGGCTTGTGGTCGACAAAAGCCGTGAAGGGACGTCCTTCCAATAAGAACCGGAAATGGCGATTTGCTAGTAAAAGGGCCAGTAACACCCGATCGAAGGTGCTGTATTTTTTTTCATTTTTCCGTAGTTGACGGCTGAAAAACGCTAGCGGCTGCCACGTACCATTGACCCACTGCTCTTGCACTGCGCCGATGGCGTAGTCTGACGCGTCTGTGGTAAGGGCGATGGTGGCACCTGGAAGTGGGTGCGCCAGCATGGTTGCGTTGGCCAAAGCGCTCTTGGTGTTGACGAACGCCTGGTCCATCTCGGCCATCCAGCTGATTGGATCCTTACCGGACCTGCCCTTGAGGGCCCCGTACAAGGGTTGCATAAGCTGAGCCGCCTTAGGGACGAATCCGTGATAGAAGTTGACCATCCCCAGGAACTCTTGCAGGGCCTTGATGGTTGGCGGGCGTGGGAAAGAGGTAACAGCTTCCACCTTCGTCAGTAAGGGGACAGCGCCGTCTGATGTTATGCGGTGTCCCAAGAAATCGATCTGCTGCAGGCCAAACTGGCACTTGGCCGGGTTGATGATTAAACTGTGCTGGCTGAGGCGTGTAAAGAGGGTACGCAAATGGGAGATGTGCTCTTCCTTGTTAGCACTGGTGATGAGAATGTCGTCAAGGTAGACGAAGATGAAGCTTAGGTCTCGGAGCACGGAGTCCATTAAGCGCTGGAAAGCCTGTGCAGCGTTCTTCAAGCCAAATGGCATCCGCAGGAACTCAAAGAGGCTGAAAGGGGTGATGACTGCGGTTTTCGGGATATCTTGCGGGTGCACGGGAACCTGGTGATACCCCCGAACGATGTCGACTTTAGAAAAGATAGAATTTCCCGCCAAATGGGCTGAGAAATCCTGAATATGTGGGAGCGGGTACCGATCAGGAGTAGTGGCGTCGTTCAGGCATCGGTAGTCTCCGCATGGCCGCCAGCCGCCGCCCGGTTTCGGAACAATGTGAAGAGGCGAAGACCAGGGACTATTGGATTGGCGAATACTCCCAAGCCGCTCCATCGTGTCGAACTCCGCTTTCGCAGCTGCGAGCTTGCCGGGTTTGAGCCTTCTAGCCCGTGCATAAACCGGGGAGCCAGTAGTGGTGATATGATGTTCAACACCATGCTTCGTGGCCGAGGAGGAGAAAGTGGGCCTTGTCAGCTCTGGAAACTCTCCGAGGAGCCGAGTGAAGTCATCCAGAGGAGGGAAAGCACAGGCGATAGAGCGCGCCACGGTGGTACCGTGGCAGCACGGAATCGAGTGGAAGGTGGCCGCGTTGATCAACCGGCGATGCCGGACATCGACGAGGAGGCCGTTGGCACACAGAAAATCTGCCCCTAGGATGGCCTGCGAGACTGTGGCCATGATGAATTCCCAACAGAAGTGCTGACCACCGAAACAGACTTGCACCCGCCGCTTTCGGAAAGTTCGAATTGCTGCGCCATTAGCCGCCACGAGGGAAAAACTGTGGTTCCCAGCTTGCATATCGAGATTCGATGCAGGTAGAATGCTACACTGCGCCCCAGTGTCACAAAGGAAATGTCGACCCAATAGAGAATCGGTGATGTAAAGAAGTTTCCCCATAGATCCGACGGCCATCGCAACCGCAGAGCGCCCGTTATACCCGGTCCTCCTTCGCCAGGAATGCTGCAGGAGCTTTGGTTTTTTTTTGGGCGATAAACTGCAGGGGGAGCGGCAGTGTCATGCTTTAGTGCCAAAACGGGCGTGGTAGGAGCACCAGCCCGCTGCAGGAGGAGCTGGAACAGCGTCTGTGGGGGATGGGTGCCTCGTGGCCGCGCAGCACTGCTGGGTTACAGTGAAAATCTTATCTGCTTTGGCAGCAAGCTCGGCGCAGTCTGTAATCTCGGATCTGGCTAGGGCAGCCTGTACCTGCTCTGGCAGTTGGCAGAGGAAAAGCTCCCGGAAGAGGAAGCATTCCGGTTCGGCACCCAAGAGCGTGAGTATTTGGCTCATGAGCTCGGACGGTTTGGAGTCCCCGAGGCCAGGCATCGTCATGAGCCGGCGAGCGTGCTTTGACTTCGAGAGCCCGAAGACCTGTAGCAACCGCACCTTTATCGTATCATACTTGCTGTCAGTAGGAGGACTACCGAGGAGGCTGACGATCCGTGAGGCAGTGGCGCTATCGAGGGCGGAGACCACGTAGTAAAAAAGGGTCTGATCCGCGACGATGCTCCTGATGGCGAACTGGGCTTCAGCCTGGATAAACCAGGCGTCTGGTTGTTGCTCCCAGAACTGTGGCAGTTTCAGAGTCATGGCGTTTGTGTCCATGCTGAAGATCTTCTGCGAAAACTGTTCACGAAAGTCGGGGTCACCAATGTAGGAACGTGGGTTCCTAACTAAAAGACTGAGTTCTACTCAGGCGATCAAACAAAATGAACTTTAATGAAACAAACTGGCTTTAACAATAAACTGCAGGATAACATCGAATGTAGGTCTGTTCTCTCTGGAGGCTCCACGAGGACTGCCCCTGCAGTCCTGTGGCTGACGTCATGACGTCATCATGTTTTACTGCCAGTGGGGAGTCACGTGATGAACGGCGTGACGTCATCACGTTTTAACCGCGCTGTTAAAGCAACCACACTCTGTACAGTTAAACAGCATAAATAAAGGTACAGACTCAGACTGTAGCTAACATGTTGTTAAAGGAATTATGTACAAATGATCTGAGTCCTTTGGTGGCTCCGCCACATCCCTGGCTGAGAATGCAAGCAGGCATTCTGCTCACAGCTCTCTAAATACTGCTGTAATATCCTCTGGTTACCTTATATATTTGCTTCTGACTGCAAACACACCACCAGAGGGAATTCTGTTGTAAAAACAATGCAACAAAAATGCTGTTGGAGGCAAACCAGTTGGAACATCTCTCACCACCTGCATCTGGAAGCAAACAGGTATCAGTGGTAAAGGTTGATTCTAGCAGCAGTTGGTTTTAGCAAGTACCATGAAGCTATCAGATTGTTGTAAAAACCCAACTGGTTCATGAATGTCCTTTAGAGAAGGAAACCTTCCGTCCTTGCCCGGTCTGGCCTATATGTGATGCCAGTCCCACAGACTCTTAACTGCCCTCTGAAATGACCTAGGACGCCACTCAGTTGTATCAAACAGCTACAAAGAAGAACAATAAGAATAAAATCGGATGGACCACTCAGCCTTGACTAGGCATCAGATTCAGATACGACAAAGGACACCCAGCCCAGTCAACCCTGCAAAGTCCTCCTCAGGAACATCTGGGACCTTGTGCCAAAATTGGGAGAGCTGTACCACAGACTTATCAAGCAACAGCCTGACATAGGTACAATTAATAAGACATTGAAGGGATAATTACTAGTCCTAGCCCCTTTTGGGCTACCTCGGATCAGACGTATTCTCCAGAGGTTCACCTTCAACTAAAGTTACAGATAGCCGATTTCTATAAGACGCTTAATTGGGTCTAAAGGTCCAGGCTATCTCCCTCTAAAGGAAAGGAACGACTTGAAGATGTTACCATCCTCCAGATAGCACTTTTAATAAGTTTAACAACACTGTAACCTTCCGGATATTATGAGGGTCTGGAATACTCCCCCAGAATTCTGTAACTCCTCACCAAAGATGTACAGAGATTGAGTTAATGAGTTTGATACAGAAATACTATGTGAGACAATTCTAAAAATATATTGATTTATTAAAGAACCAACATGTAGTTTACAGCTGGTGAATTCAGTCGCATTAACAGTTCTAAAAATAAATAGCTCACAATTCTTATTCTCAGAGATCCTTATTCTCAAATCTTAACTTTGTTACATTTTTACATTTCTTACTTATTTCTAATCCAGGATATCCATCAAAGTCAAATAAAAGTACCCTTTTGATCCCCGAGACTCAAAGAGTTAAAAACTTACAGAGCCTGCCTCTGAAGAGTGAGAGAATCGCTTTGCCCCTTTCAGCGACTTCTGGCTTCCTGTCTGAAAGTTCTATATTTTATACCCTTTCTCAGTGGTATATCCTTTGAAGTTTTCTGCTGATGTAAGCTAATTATCTCTAGTCACTTCTCTGTTGACTTTTTTTCTATTCTTACTGTCAATTCAGCTGTTAGCTTGCAGAATTCTATCTGCTATGTAGGTGTTCAAAGCTTATCATAAAAAACAGATATATTTATTTGATGCCATTCTTATGAAGGTCTTCTATTCATTTCTTAAATCACCTTAGCTGTTTGTAAGCAGAAGTCATGTCTCCTAGTTATTCCAAGTTCAACACAAACACAATGGGCAGGATTTTCATTCAGGAGTCGGGTAGGAGGCAGGACTACAACTTTCAGAGTTGTAGTCCTGCCTCCATCGAGATGCAGCCAATCCACGCAATTTTAACTTGATTGACCTTGTTAAGCCTGCCCAGCGGGCTCAGCAGGCCAATTAAGGACCACCCAGCAACAGGTGACATCACAGACCGAAATTTCATCTGTCAAGAGGTTTTGACAGATGAAATATCAGTGTTTCACAGCTGTTTGAATCTGTCAAACACTGACAGTCTTACTTCTAACCTGAGTCCTTCTCCACAGACTCAGTTAGAAATCTCTCCTGCACAGTAAGCTGAAGGCTGTCACTTTTGACAGTTCGTAGCCATTCTGCTTTCTGTGCCGGTGAGATGAGGGACACCCGGAACCTAAAAGAAGGAAGGCTGAAAAGGTAAGAAAAGGTAATTTAAACTTCTTCAATCACTTTAGACATATCAAACACACTTACCTTTGCATTCATGCACACATCACTCACCTGAACACTGACATTTCGACCCTTCCAAGTCCTTCAACCCAACGGCCCGCCTCCACTATCTTGGCGTGGTTTGGAGCCGTTGGGAATCAAACACTTCAACCTTAAAAATAGGGATTAGACTAAAAACTGCCTGTTAACTATCTGCTAACAGGCAGTTAATTGGCACTAATCCCTTCCCGCCTCGGGTAGGTGGGTCCCAGTGCGGGGTGGGTACCCGCCTCCTTTGAAACTGGCATGGAGGCAGGTTTGGGTGCGGGATGGGGTCGGGACCCCTGATTTTGGGATTTTAACCCCCCCATGCCTCCAATCCCGACTCCATGGTCCAATGAAAATCCTGCCCAATGTGATTGCTTGGTGCATCTATTAATATACCTACAAAGTCTTCTGTTGGTATCTTTTACAACATGTAAATTAAAAACACTTCAACTAGGGTGTTCTATGCATTTCTTAGCTACTTCAATTGGTTGTATTAAGAATGATGTCTCCTGTCTTTCATTTGATGTTACTTTTACAAAGGCACATTTCTTTAATGTTCTGTGTTTCTGTTTGAAGTGTTAGTTTATAACACTTTAAACTGGGTAATGTTATTGTGTTTCTCCCAAACTGCAGACATTCTGGAAGCAACTCTTTGCTTCTTCAATAGGGCCATTGTTTTAGTATAAACAACCAATTCCCATTTCAAAAGCTTGTATGGTGTTTACAGCTTTGTATTAACACTTCATCTTATCTCAGAAGCCTCTATTTCTGTTTACAGCTTGTGTCGTTGAGGCTTTTAGATTTTTAACCCCAGTTTGTCATGTTTTAATAAAGTCAGAATTCTGTTCATAGGATGGTGTATTTTTCTGAAATATGGCTATTCCTTTACACCCCCTCTTGACCAAAAAACGAGCTGGAAGATCTAGACAGAGTTTGGTCAATATTCCTCATAAGGTTACAATAGCATATTAATTTCATGAGATGCACAATCATGTGCTACATGAAAATTCCTTTTAAGTCATCCTAGGACAATGTTTTGTCTTATTTTAAATTGAACACAATTTAAAAGGATGATAAGTACATAGTCATGCAATTAGCAAAACAACATGTATTTTGAATGTCCAATCGGCCGATGTACGTTCTGTAGAGGTGAATTATTCATACGAGTCAAGGAGACGTAATTTGAAACTAGTTGAAGCTTGACACGCTGTTCCTATGATCCAGCGTGTGTACAGATGAATGTTTTCATAAAGGCCTTGCCAGGCACTCAGTTGATTCCTTCTTCATCCGCGGTGTCTTCCTCCTTCGCTGAAGTAACTCATTGATCTTTCCTTGTTTCGGTTGTTGCTCTTCGCAAATCCAATTCCTGATGCATTGCCAAGCAATGTTTGGAGGTGCTGGCAACACCTTCTGAATGACTGTCGTCAGTAATTCGTTCGCATCCATTTCCTGTGTCGTGCTCCAAGCTGGGTCTTGAAAGACAGTGTACGACTGCACCTTGTATTGTTCCTCCTTTTCGGTATCCCGCAGGACATCTTTTGATATTGTCTATGGAGACAGTTTTAAGAATATGCTTGCCATTCAGCTGGTTAATATGTATTTGAACTGTTCTTTCATTAATAACAGAATGTATTTGAACAGGTTTTTTCCACTTTGGTCTTAAACCAGGTTTTTGCTCAAACTTCTTTTCCTGTACCCATTCTCCTACTATGGGTTGCCATGATTTTTTTGGTCAATTTTTTCTGCCTATTTGCTTCCCTTATCCTCTGATCAATTCGATGAATCTCCTCTGTTACTACTTTTGTAAAAATCTAACTGTCGCTGTCGGGTCAAGGACTCAGAGTGTGTAGAGGCAATAAAAGAACTATGGGTAAGTGGTGTATGCATCTCAATCCCATACATCAGATAATATGGAGTTTTAGGGGACACTGTCCCAGATGCAGATGTGGGCGTATTATTGAGTGATAGCTGTACCTCCGGAATGATGGTGGTCCACTTATTCCCCCTGATTCTCAACAGTTTGACCAATAGCTTTTTTACTTCCTGGTTTTTATGTTCCACCAGCCCCGCTGGTTGCGGAAGATGTGACGTGTTGTGCTCTAACCCAATCCCCCTTTGTTCGCAGTAGTCCTTGAAGACCTTAGATACAAAGGGCAGGATTTTCATTGGGCCGTGGAGGTGGGATTGGAGGCGTGTGGGGGGTTAAAATCCTGAAATCGGGGGCACAAACCCATCCTGCCCCCAACCCACCTCTATGCCAGTTTCAAAGGAGGCGGGTACCCGCCCCGCACTGGGACCCGCCTCCCCGCGGCGGGAAGGGGATTACTGCCAATTAATTGCCCGTTTACATGAATCACCTGACAATTCTGTTTCTCCCTTCTCGAACGGAGAATATCATCCCACAATGACTTATGTTTTATGGGTTTACCCTTATGATTGGTAAAATTCATTTGTTCCCAGAAAACTAGATCTTGGTTATATCCTCTTTTACAGTAGTCACTATCCGTGCAGATTAGTGTGGGTTTAATAAGGTCTGCCTTTTCTAAAGCATACCATAATGCTGCAGCGTCAGCATATCTTATGGCCAGGGGGTATAGACAGTAATTATTCTGGATAAAAAGAATAGGAATCTTGAAAAGTCCCTACTACTATCAGGCAGTTTTTAGCCTAATCCCTATTTTTAATGTTGAAGTGTGGGATTCCCAAACCACGCCAAGTTAGAGGAGGCGGACCGTTGGGATGAAGGGCTTGGAGGGGTCGAGATGTCCGGTGTTCACGTGAGTGATGGGTGCATGAGTGCAGAGGTAAGTGTGTTTGGTGTATGTAAAGTGTTTAAAGAAGTTTTACTTACATGTACTTACCTTTACAGCCTTCCTTCCTTCAGGTCTCGGGAGTCCCTCTTCTCACCAGCACAGAATGGCTGCGAGCTGTCAAAAATTGCAGCATTCAACTTTCTGTTCCGGGGAGATCTCTAGATCATCCTGAGAGGAAGGAATTAACCTGGAGTACAGATTGTCAGTGTTTGACAGCTTCAAACAGCTGTGAAGCACAGATATTTCATCTGTCAAAAGGTCTTGACAGACGAAATATCAATCTGTGATGTCACCTGTTGCCGAGTGGTCCTTAATTGGCCTGCTGAGCCTGCTGGGTGGGCTCAACAAGGTCAATCAAGTCAAAATCGTGTGGGTTGGCTAGAACTCGATGGAGGCGGGACTACAACCCCGAAAGTTGTAGTCCCGCCTCCTACCCGACTCCTCAATGAAAATCTAGCCCAAAGGCTCCGCCTTGATCGGAGTGTAAGATTTTGGGTGCACCAGCTACAGTAATTATATCAGAAATAGCCCTGGCAAGTGCGTTTTCCAAAACAGTTTTTGTGGGGACCAGCCAGTGCATCCATTTACACAAACGAGAATATGTCTATATCCCAAAGATGGGGGAAGTGGTCCAATAAAATCAATAAAGAATTTTCCCATTGGCTCATCAGCTTTCACAGGAACCAATGGTGGTGGCTTAATTAGTGATGACTTATTGGTTAAATAGCATGGCTCACAATTTGCCACGTATGTTTTACAGGCTTTAAGCATGCCTGGCCACCAATATAAGGGGGTCAATTTGCAGAACATTGTTCTGGCACCACAACGTGCTTGACTTATGCTCTCGTGAGCTTCTTTTACATGCTATTCTCGTTTGTGTCTCGGGGGTACTTCTCAGTTTCCCTTGGGCAACTTTACTAGCACAATACCCGTAGGGGTTTCCGAGGAAAAGTACTTTGGTGGATATCTTTTGTTGGGCCTAATAGCTGAATCAGTTCCTCATCCTGATTAGCTGCCTGTTCTGCCCTAGTTATTACACTAACATTGGCAGGCCCCTCTTGAGGGGGTGTCATGCAGACCGAATGTTTCGCTTGTTCATCTGCAAGGCTGTTTCCTTTTGAGCATTCTGTCCCAGTGGTATGCCCGTTTACATGAATCACCTGACAATTCTGTTTCTCCCTTCTCGAACGGAGAATATCTTCCCAAAATGACTTATGTTTTATGGGTTTACCCTTATGATTGGTAAAATTCGTTTGTTCCCAGAAAACTAGATCTTGGTTATATCTTCTTTTATAGTAGTCACTATCCATGCAGATTAGTGTGGGTTTAATAAGGTCTGTCTTTTCTAAAGCATACCGTAATGCTGCGGCTTCAGCATATTGCGCTGTCTTATGGCCAAGAGGTATAGACAGTAATTCTTCTGGATAAAAAGAATAGGAATCTCGAAAAGTCCCTACTACTATCCCCACCCCAGCTGAGGATTGTTGGGATGTCCCTTTTTTAATAGTCATCGACGATCCATCACAGTAAATAACTTGATGGTATTCTGTAAGCGGTCTCATAGGTATTTGTCTGATTCCCTCCTCCGTATCATCATCCTCCATGATGGGGAGATGCTCTATCTTTCCACACTGATTTGGATGGCATTGTAGATAAGGGTAGCATCTATTTATGAGTTGCTTGAGGAGGTCTTTGCCTCCCCCCTCTAGGCAAGTTCGATCAAGCTGTGTTTGAACATGTTTTTCCCTGTCATCCTGGTCTCTGGATGCTTCTACAGGTCTGGTTGAAATTTGAAGGTAATGTTTCATGTCTGGTTGTCCTATAATGAGGGAACAGGCCAATTGTGGTACCAGTCCTACATCTTGGGTAACCATGATTCCATATATAGTAATAGGTATTTTGTAAAAATTAATTATTTTGGTTTCGTCTTTTGTGAATCCCCTAATGATGTTTTACAAATTGGGCTTCCCAAACCTGTTCACTTAGTTTTTATAATTGCAGGATCTATTACAGTGTAACCAGCTCCCATATCAAACAGGGCTTTTGCTTGTGTGTTTGTGGGCATGGTTGCCAAGGCATTCAAGAGGCCCTGGCTGGGTGCCAGGCCTCCAATCCTGGGATTGTTCATCCTCAGGGTCCTGAGTTTCATTTGCTGCGTTGTCTTTAATTATTTTAACTGATTTTTGTTCCTCCCTCTTGGGGGTTTCATGTTTTCCAGATCCCTGAGGGTGTTTGTCGGACCATTTATTATCTTGATGATCCTCCTGTTGAGGTGGACGTTGGTTCTGCCGAGAATCTTTTTGATCCCAATTTTGGTTTTCTCGGTATCCTTCCATGGCTCTCTGATAGTTTTGGCCAGTGTAAAAGCTGTCCCCATAGGGAGTCCACTGTCCTTCGCTTTCCTTTCGAGGTCTAGCCCCTTGTCTATCCCATCTTTCTGGGGAGAAATCTGTCTCATATTGTGGGCGAGTTGGGGGTGTAAACCTTTTGGAATACCCTCTTGGGGGTCCCGAGCCACAAGTTTGTGTCTGGGCGGGGTGGACTTGAGACTTGGATCTATAAGTCCTTCTTTGAGTACCAAAGGTAACTTCTCTGGTTTTTTCATCCCTAGTTTCTGATCTCATTACAGGTTTAGTTTGGGGTAGACCTAAGAGGTCATGATTTAATTGGATAATGCAATTGACATTATCCCATCTTTGTTGGTTATCTCAATAGTCATTTAGAGCACCCGCACAGGCAAGTTTGAGGGCTGTATTTTTACTTATATTTTTTTTCCACCCCTTTGTTTTGTATCTTCCCTTCCCCCCCCCTTTCCTTTTTTTTTCTCTCTCCCACACGGCAGCTGTCTCCCATCCTGGCAGTACACTTCACATCTAATCTTGCCGTCTTTTGTCTCCACTGTCCTATTACCATCTCGTCTGGTTTTGAATACCTCTTAATGTCTCTTTTACTTCTTTTACTTCTTTTGTTCTATCGCAGCCCTGCCTTTGATCTATTTTATTTCCTTTCCAGTTTGAAAAAGGGTTAGACCCGTAACATCACTCTAATTTCTCTCCACAGATGTTGCCTGGCCTGCTGAGTTTTTCCAGCATTTTCTGTTGTTATTTCAAATTTATCAAGGTTAGTTAGAATCCAGCAGGTTGTTTCCTGGTTGGTGTTTCCCAGTCTACCACACATTGTGTAGATAGAGCTCAGGTTTACTTGACCTAGGGGCACAATTTGTGGTTGCTGGGGTTGGCTTACTGTACCAGTAATCATTGCACCTCCAGCATTTAGATAAGATTGAGCTAGTGCCTGTCGGCATTGTTGTAATGGATTCTAAGCTGTCTATAGTTTTCTTGAAGATTGTTCTCATTTATTTCATCATGAGCTTGCCACCTTAACAGGAATCCACGGACCTCAGGAGCATAGGCTGCTCTGGGTCCTGCTATTTGGCCATGGTTGCCACCACCTTGTTGGGCACCATTCATTAGGCCTCCCAATTGTGCAGGGGTGCACCTTATCATTAAGGAATTTAGTGGATTTGGAGTATTTGTTTGATTATCCCACAGAACATTCTGTATCCCCTGGTTCTGGGGATCAACATCAATTGTGCCATGAGTTCTAAAAGCTCTGGCGGCATCAAAGCTTTCTATTTCAAAAATTATCACTTGGTTTTGTGGAGGTACAGGGATAGGATTATTTCCCCTAATAAAGCAATTGTTTGAATATCCTAATAAAAAAGACTTGGCCAATTCCGACAGGGTTTGCCATTTTGTCAGCACCTAACCTCGGTTAGGGTTTAATATGAACTTTATAAGCTTAATGGTATATTGAGGGAGTTTTGATTTAAGTTCTACAAGGCCTGATCAGGGACTTGTCATCTCTAGAGACTTAAATCTGGGTCTTAGTACCACTGTCAGTAAAACACTTCTTCTATACTTAACAATCTACAAGATGGATATAGATATAAACATAAGTATAGGTTCTGTATCATCTCATTAACACAGACGTTGGGCGCCAACTGAAGGGATAATTACTAGTCCGTATTCCCCAGACGTTCACCTTCACTAAAGTTAGAGATAGCCGATTTCTATAAGACGCTTAATTGGGTCTAAAGGTCCAGGCTATCTCTCTCTAAAGGAAAGGAACGACTTGAAGATGTTACCGTCCTCCAGATAGCACTTTTATTAGTTTAACTACACTGTAACCTTCCGGATATTATGAGGGTCCGGAATACTCCTCCAGAATTCTGTAACTCCTCACTAAAGATGTACAGAGATTGAGTTCGCGAGTTTGATAGAGAAATGCTATGTGAGACAATTCTAAAAATATATTGATTTATTAAAGAACTGGCATGTAGTTAACAACTGGTGAATTCAGTCGCATTAACAGTTCTAAAAATAAATAGCTTACAATTCTTATTCTCAGAGATCCTTATTCTCAAATCTTAACTTCGTTACATTTTTACACTTCTTACTTATTTCTAATCCAGGATATCCATCAAAATCAAATAAAAGTACCCTTTTGATCCCCGAGACTCAAAGAGTTAAAAACTTACAGAGCCTGCCTCTGAAGAGTGAGAGAATCGCTTTGCCCCTTTCAGCGACTTCTGGCTTCCTGTCTGAAAGTTTCATATTTTATACCCTTTCTCAGTGGTATATCCTTTGAAGTTTTCTGCTGATGTAAGCTAATTATCTCTAGTCATTTCTCTGTTGACTTTTTTTCTATTCTTACTGTCAATTCAGCTGTTAGCTTGCAGAATTCTATCTGCTATGTAGGTGTTCAAAGCTTATCACAAAAAACGGTTATAACAGATGTATTTATTTGATGCCATTCTTACGAAGGACTTCTATTCATTTCTTAAATCACTTTAGCTGTTTGTAAGCAGATGTCATGTCTCCTAGTTATTCCAAGTTCAACAGAAACATAATGTGATTGCTTGGTGCATCTATTGATATCATATCTACAAAGTCTTCTGTTGGTATATTTTTCAACATGTAAATTAAAAACACTTCAACTAGGGTGTCCTATGCTTTTCTTAGCTACTTCAATTGGTTGTATTAAGAATTATGTCTCCTGTCTTTCATTTGATGTTACTTTTACAAAGGCACATGTTTCTTTAATGTTTTGTGTTTCTGTTTGAAGTGTTAGTTTATAACATTTTAAACTGGGTAATGTTATTGTGTTTCTCCCAAACTGCAGACATTCTGGAAGCAACTCTTTGCTTCTTCAATAGGGCCATTGTTTTAGTATAAACAACCAATTCCCATTTCAAAAGCTTGTATGGTGTTTACAGCTTTGTGTTAACACTTCATCTTATCTCAGAAGCCTGCATTTCTGTTTACAGCTTGTTTCATTGAGGCTTTTAGATTTTTAACCCCAGTTTGTCATGTTTTAATAAAGTCAGAATTCTGTTCATAGGATGGTGTATTTTTCTGAAATATGGCTATTCCTTTACAACATAAGACATAAGAACATAAGACGTAGGAGCAGGAGTAGGTCATTTGGCCTCTCGAGCCTGCTCCGCCATTCGATATGATCGTGGCTGATCTGATCTTGGCCTCAACTCCACTTCCCTGCCTGCTCCCCATAACCCTTGACTCCCTTATCATTCAAAAATCTGTCTATCTCCACCTTAAATATATTCAATGGTCCAGCCTCCACAGCTCTCAGGAAGAGAATTCCAAAGATTCACGACGCTCTGAGAGAAGAATTTCTCCTCATTTCTGATTTTAAAGGGTTTCCCTTATTCTGAAATTATGCCCCCTAGTGCTAGATTCCCCCACGAGGGGAAACATCCTCGCTTCATCTACCCTTCAGAATCTTATATGTTTCAATAAGATCCCCTATCATTCTTCTAAAAGCCAATGAGTATAGGCCCAACCTGCTCAACCTTTCTTCATAGATAACCCATTCATCTCCGGAATCAACCTCGTGAACCTTCTCTGAACTGCCTCCAATGTAAGTACATCCTTCCTTAAATAAGAAGACCAAAACTGTACACAGTGCTCCAGGTGTGGTCTCACCAACGCCCTGTACAGTTGTAACAGGACTTCGCTACGTTTATACTCAATTCCCTTTGCAATAAAGGCCAACATTCCGTTTGCCTTCCTAATTACTTGCTGTACCTGCGTGCTAACTTTTTGTGATTCATGTACAAGGACCCCCAGATCCCTCTGTACCTCAGCATTTTGTAATCTCTCCCCATTTAAATAATAATTTGCTTTTTTGTTTTTCCTACCAAAGTGCATAGCCTCGCATTAAACTCCATCTGCCAGATTTTTGCCCTCTCACTTAGCCTATCTATATCCCTTTGGAGAGTCTTTGCATCCTCCACACAATTTGTTTTCCCACTTATCTTTGTATCATCAGCAAATTTGGCTACATTACACTCAGTCCCTTCATCCAAGTCATTAATATAGATTGTAAATAGTTGAGGCCCCAGCACTGATCCCTGCGGCACCCCACTAGTTAGTTTGCTAACTTGAAAACGACCCATTTATCCCGACTCTGTTTTCTGTTAGTTAGCCAATCCTCTATCCATGCTAATATATTACCCCCAACCCAGTGAGCTCTTACCTTGTGTAGTAACTTCTTATGTGGCACCTTATCGAATGCTTTCTGGAAATCCAAATACACGACATCTACTGGTTCCACTTTATCCACCCTGCTCATTACATCCTCAAAGAACTCCAGCAAATTTGTCAAACATGATTTCCCTTTCATTAAACTATGCTGACTCTGCTTGACTATATTATGATTTTCTAAATGTCCTGCTATCACTTCCTTAATGATGGACTCCCGCATTTTCCCAATGACAGATATTAGGTTAACTGGTCGATAGTTGCCTACTTTCTGTCTTCCTCCTTTCTTAAATAGGGGCATTACATTTGCGGTTTTCCAGTCCGCTGAGACCTCTCCAGAATCCAGGGAACTTTGGTAGATTACAACCAATGCATCCACTATCTCTGCAGCCACCTCTTTTAAGGCTCTAGGATGCAGGCCATCGGGTCCAGGGGACTTATCCACCTTTAGTCCCATTAGTATGCCTAGTACTTTCTCTCTAGTGATTGCGATTGTTTTAAGTCCCCCCCCCACCACCCCAATTGCCCCTTGATTATCCATTATTGGGATGCTTTTAGTGTCTTCTACCGTGAAGACCGATACAAAATATTTGTTCAAAGTCTCTGCCATTTCCCCGCTTCCATTATTAATTCCCCAGACTCATCCTCTAGGGGACCAATGTTTACTTTAGCTACTCTCTTCCTTTTTATATACCTGTTGAAGCTCTTACTGTCTGTTTTTATATTTCTTGCTAGCTTACTCTCATAAGCTATCTTCTCTCTCTATATCATTTTTCTAGTCGTCCTTTGCTACTTTAAAAAAATTTCCCAATCCTCTGGCCTTTCACTATTCTTCGCAACATTGTATGCTTTTGTTTACAATTTGATACCATCCTTTACTTCCTTAGTTAGCCATGGATGGTTCATCCTTCTCTTAGAGTTTTTCTTTCTCACTGGAATATATCTTTGCTGAGAGTTATGAAATATCTCCTTAAATGTTTGCCAGTGCTTTTCTACAGTCTGTAAGGGGTTTTCTCTCTGAGATCGCAGAGTTTTCTCTCGCCAGAGGCCTCTCACTCTCTCTTTTGCACAGTGAAACCTTGAGTGGTTCGACCCACTCACCCCTTAGGTTCTAGACACTGGACTTAGGTGCAGGAACTACAATGCAGAGAATACTCTTATAGACCAAGTTTAATGAAACAAAATGAAATTTTATTGCATAAGGAAAAACAAATCAAATGCAAGCAAATGAGGGGGTACATGGGAGGGAAAAACAAATCATAACAATACATTACTTAGCTAAAATAGATACAGGCATATTATACCTTA
This sequence comes from Somniosus microcephalus, assembly GCF_052327205.1. Classification (NCBI taxonomy): domain Eukaryota; kingdom Metazoa; phylum Chordata; class Chondrichthyes; order Squaliformes; family Somniosidae; genus Somniosus; species Somniosus microcephalus. Next base: position 55,296,253 of record NC_141000.1, read on the forward strand.
CAACAGTCATCACGAAATGGGGAAACACACGGAACATCGAGGGACAACAACTCATGTTAATTATACCCAAAATGACCACCCCCTTTAACCTATCTAGATCCGATTATGGAGGGCCAGAAACATGCTCACCAATCCAACTAGGAATTGCAAGGTTTTGAAACAGGTCTGCGTTTTGATCCTTTCAGGTGTCCTGTCTCCTCGTGGTCATTGGGCTGTGGGAGCAGCGGGCTGCTCAGGCTGATGGCTCCTCTACTTCAGCAAGACGAGCGGATGCTCATCTTGTTCACAGCTCATTTTTTTCCTGTGCTCCAGCCCACGATGTGGTGGGGCGTTTCGTCCTCTCTTCTTCTCCTCAACTTTCTCCTCGTTTTGCCGCGGCCCCAGGGTTTTTGGTCGATGATCTCCCGACGAATACCCCGGAGGCCGAACACAAACTTGAACCACCTTCTTGACTCGGGAATGGCCGAGGCGTTCCCGCTACCGACTTCTCTCTCTGGCTATGAGGTTTTAGCGTGCTCGTCTTCCAGAAGCATCTACAAGCTTCCTCCTAGATTCTCGATGGATCCCCAATGTCATCGGCTATCTGGGCGCTCAATTCTTCAACCAGCAGTCCTGTCTTTTCCCGGGATCCCCAATTATACTTCTCAATCGAGGCCTTATCTCCCGCCTAATCAAGCTTGGTCTTTGTTTAACTTTTGGTGGGCTTATAGCACAGCGGGATAGTTATTATATTCAAACTGCTTTCGGGATGGCCGGTGATGGCCATCTCTGGTCTGGAATGACTTGGTAATGTTTTAATGGTTTCTTGATGTCCTTAACGGGTCCTTGATGTGTTCTTTATGAATATGGAACTGTTCCCCTTTGTCTGGGTAAACATCTAGATGGCCTTTATCTACAGGCCGATCTGACTGGATCTGCATCCAATCTATATGTATGTGTACGTGTCTGGTTTCATTCTCTCAGAAACGGCTTCCAGAACTTACTGTGGGTTGAATCCACAAAGGCTGTCTGGGGACTGCAGGAACCATTTTAAAGTGCCCCAATAAGTCGGTCACGGGGTCTGGCAGCCATCTTATGTGTCCCTTTCCTGGGCTTCTTTTAAAACAGTCTTTTAAAATCAAGGCCTCTTCTGCCAGAGGACCCTTATAGTACAATATTAATTTTGCGAATTCTACAAGTCTTACCCTGTAATATATTTTCCCAGTCCACTTTAACCAAGTCTGCCTTCATACCTTTGTAATTACCTTTGTTTAAGTTCAGGACACTAGTTTGAGACCTAGCTTTCTCACCCTCAAACTGAATTTGAAATTTTATCATGCTATGGTCACTCTTCCCAAGAGGATCCTTCACTTCGAGATCATTAATTAATCCAGCCTCGTTACAAATTACCAGATCTAAAATGGTCTTCTCCCTGGTTGGTTCCACAACATATTGTTCCAAGCAGGTAGTAAGCCAGGGATTATTACCTATGTGGTTCTGCTTTTTAATTTAGCCCTAGCTGCTCATACTCCCTCAGCAGAACCCCTTTCTTTGTCCTACCTATGTCATTGGTACCTACATGGACCACGACAACTGGATCTTTCCCCTCCCACTCTAAGTTCCTCTCCAGCCCAGAGGAGATGTCCTTTACCCTGGCACTGGGCAGGCAACACAGCCTTCGGGACTCACGCTCTTGGCTGCAGAGAACAGTATCTATCCCCCTAAATATACTGTCCCCTGCCACTACCACATTTCTTTTTGCTCCCCCCACTTGAATGGCTCCCTGTACCACGGTGCTGTGGTCAGTTTGCTCATCCTCCCTGCAGTTCCTGCTCTTGTCCACACAGGGAGTAAGAACCTCGTAACTGTTGGACAAGAGCAAGGGCTAAGGCTACTCCACCACTACCTCTTGGGTCCCCATACCTGCCTCACTCATAGTCACACCCACCACTCCCTGACCACGGACCAAATTTGAATTAATTAATCTAAGGGGTGTGACTGCCTCCTGGAACACAGCGTCCAGGTAACTCTCCCCCTCCCTGATGTGTTGCAGTGTTTGAAGCTCGGACTCCAGCTCATCAACACGGAGCCGAAGTTCCTTGAGCAACCAACACTTACTGCAAATGTGGTCGCCGTGGACCTCAATGGTGTCCACCAGCTCTCTCATGTTGCAGCAGTAACACAGCACCTGCCCTGCCATCTCTAATGTATTTAATTAATTAAGTGTTTAAGTTTTGAATGTTCAGTTTTTAATCCCGGCTCTTAATTTAAACCAATACACAAGAAAAGAAAGAAATACTGACCAACCAATCACTTCCCTGCTTTCCTGTGACATCACTCCTTGTTTTTGTTGTCAGGTCTGCTGCCTCTGCTCTCGGGCCTTCCTCTGCTGTGCTGTTTATTTGCTCTGCCTCTGTTCTCGCTCCTGCTCAGGTCCGCTGCCTCTGCCTTTTCCCTGTGATGTCACTTTTTATTTTTCTCCGAATGCGGTTGGGGGGTTTCAGAGCCAAACTCCCGCTGATTCTCTGTCCCCTCTCATACAGATTTTTAACTCCTGCTCTCCTGGAGGCTGACAAAGATAGAAGAAGAAAGGAGCTGTAAGGGGAGGGGTTTTGGTTTGGGGTTTTTGCCTGGTCAGTCAGCTGTGTGTCTGAGCTGTTCCAGCCTCGTGTGGTTCGAATCGCTTCCCCTTTGGTTCTGGCCACCGGACATATTTCAGTAGCGATATAGACAAAACAAGACCAGTGGTTTGGTGCAAAGAAAAACTAATGTTTTATTGAAATGAAGAATAAATTGCTATACAGTGAAAATAATTATGAATACAGCACACTTTTACTTAACGGGGAGGAGAAAAGACGGACACAGCGAGGGAAAATTGACTAAAATTACAATTTAACAAAATTCCCCTTAGTTCCCACCCCTTATACCTATCTAGGTTGCCTTGTAATGGGCCAGAAAGTTTATGCTCACCAGTCTACGATGTTGAAACACCTGCTCCGTGCCCTGCAGACTGCCTTGGATTTTTCACCGCCCAAAGTAGAGATACCCCAGTAATTCAAAAGTAACTGCGGGTATTCCACTTCTTTGGGCGGGCTGTGATGATCCTCTTGGAGGCAGGGCACCAGAGGCGAGGCGGTAGAGAGAGAGAGAATGGCTTCCTGAGGGGCTACCTTTATACCCCATTGGGAGCCCTTATCTTCGCGCCCAAATCTGGACGTATCTGGGTTACACAAAAGGGACCAATCTGTCCCCATTGACCGTAATGGGTTTGAATGTGTTTCCCATTCATTTAACTGGTTTGTGAATGGAGCTGTCCCAGTTTGAAAAATGTCCCACTGGTTTCTTGAGTGCTCGGTAAACAGTACTTGAGTGCTCGTGTAAACAATCCTTTGTCCTGTGAGTGCTCGGTAAACAGTACTTGAGTGCTTGTGTAAACAATCCTTTGTTCTGTGGTTACAGCCTAACCACAACTAGATTGACAGCAATCACTTAAGCCCTTGAGTCAACACTGCTGAAGGCTTGTGCAAACAGAGTCCTTTGTTCCATGTTGAAACTTCCTAACCGCAGTTGATTGACAGCTTCAAGTACCTTGCGTCAGCCAGTGCTGGGAGATCCTGCTTTTATATTCATACAGGCTGTCTTTCTCTTTTGCCACGAGGCCAGCTACAGCCATCTTTAATGTCCTGGGTTTTTAAAGTACATTCCAACCAGGTTTTCTTTAGTCAAATAATCTTTGGGGGCTGCTGAAATTTTGTGAACCTTACAGTCCTCCCTTGGATACTAAAACTTGTTTGCAGTATCCTATTAAAGGTGAGCAAAAATTTCCGACCCCCCCACAAACAACCTTCCCTTATACTTATCTATATCTATCTCTGATCCCTCGACACCTCCATCCCCCTTACCCAGAGAGAATCGCAGTGCACGGTAGGCATCTATCGATAGAAAAACATGATTATTTACAATAATTCAAGCACGGAGGGGTCCAATGCCCCTGCACCACTTGTGACATCATAGAGCTTTATCACGATACAACATCTTTAATGAAATTAACACCAAGCCAAAACATATTTGTTAAAAAATACAAACGGAAGAAAACGAGCTTCCCTTTTTTTAAAGAAAAAAAAACAAATCTGCCATCACTCATGATTAGTTACAATTCGGTCTTATTGACCTCCGAGAAGTCAAATTTGCAGAATTTCTGAAACATCTTTTCTTTGGGGTGATGATTCGTATCCTCGGGCACTGGAGGGAGGCCTCCCCATACGTGAAGCCGTTTTCCCTAGAATATTGGGTTGAATTGGATCCCAATCATCCTGGCCAGCTCCCCTCATGGTCATCTGCCTTCCACAGACCCCTCCCATCGTGGGCTAGGGTTGCTCCCTTGCCCGGGCATCCAAAGGCACGATGGTCCTCCGCACCTTTCGAAACTCTGAAAAAAACTTAAAAAAACATCTAGCCAGGTTCCCTGGCTCGGGGGAATGTGATTGGGTCCCGTGACCTCAGCTCACATAGACAACACTCTGGAACGGTTCCATACTTAAAACTTATAGGTTAATACTTAAAACTACCGATTGCAATATAAAATTAAAATTAACACACTAACTTACTTGTACACATTATTAAACTTAAACAAAGCTATATACAAGCGCCGCCTGTCTCCGGGCGGCTAGCCTAATCTCTGTTAGGACTGTTGCAGGCTACTGCCTGCAGCAAAGCTGGACTGATCCCAACTTCTCGTCCCTGGCAGCTTATGGCTGCTGGTTGGGGACCTCTGTCTCTTGGCTTCTCCCTGACTCGGGAGACCGCCCTTTTTAACTGGAAAGCTGGTGACCATACTTTCCTGGGCTGGGGTACCCGAAGAGACCTCCTAGGGAGTGTCGCTGGTGGGGCTACCCTGGCGAGCAGACCCTTAGCTCGGGTCACAGTCCTTGCTGGCTAGGGACCTTCTCTCTCAGGTCCCTCCCTTCCCAAACCTGGGCTGGGGACGGGCAATCCCTCGCCACTGGCTGCCGGTGGCTGAGAGTCTTCCCCTTCAGATTTAAAACCTGGTTCAGTCTCCTCCCAGGAGTCCCATAAGAGAAGGGGAATCGCTCGGGCCGAGTGCTGGGGAACTTCTCCCTTGAAGCACGCGACTGCGCCTGTGTGTGCAGTCTGTGTGAGTGTACCCGCTGCAGGCTGAGGATTTCTAACCTCAGACCTCATCCCAACTGGCTGCTCTTTCTTTTCGGGTTTAAACAACTTACATCGTTTAATATAACTAGCAGCCTGCCAGTAACCCTGTTCTAAATTCTTTCTCCTTACCAGGGCGGCCTTAAAGGCGGAATCTTGGGCTTGGACCTGCTTTTGTTCCGGGGCCAAAGCTATCCCCTGTGTGCCTCCCTTGTCCCGGATTGCTGCTCTTTTCCTCCTTTCCTGCCCTCCTGCTTGGCTACCTCATCGGTCTTTTGGTTACCCTCCCATGTGGTATGGAGGGATCCTAAACCTATGGCCAAAGGTTTTGACCTTTCCCCAGCATGCTTGTTCCCTTTGGGTCCCATTAAGCTAAATGGGACCTTGTTAGACCGGGGTGAATTGGTCAGGTCTTCCGAATGGACCACCGTGCTGGAAGCTCCAGTGTCCACTGAATATCTCCCCTGCACCGTCTTCACCCCCATCCTAACATAGGGCCTGCTCCCCTCAGCGTTTTCGCGGGGACACAGGTCGACAGGCTGCGCTGGCTCTAGCCATTGCGGGGCGGCAGAGGGGGCCGAGGGAACTACAGCACTGGTGGTGGCTGCTATTCTCCCCTGGCCAGTCAGAAGAGACCGCATTGCCTCCAATAGTGACTCGACCGAGGCGGGAGGAATTCCTGTCTCTACCTTTTGGACTGGGGCTGTGGGATTCTTTGCTTTATTGTCCTTCCAAGGATTTCTACAATCCTTGTGCCAGTGGCCATCCTTCCCGCACCCGTAACAGTTTAACTTAGCCTGGGAGGGATGGTTCCCCTCCTGGTGCCACTCTTTCTTATTCGGGCCCCCAGGTTTAACCTCATGGACTTTTCCCTTGGGTTGGTGCATCTCGGTACCCCTTGTGATAATAATAATAACTTCCGGGAAGTTATGTCATCACTTCCTGTGAACTGTGAACTATGAACTGTGTACATACCTCACTTCCTGTCATATGTCACTTCCTGTTGGACTGGTATAAATACTGGACTGTTCAGTATTGTAAGAGGCTTCTACCAGAGGCATGGTAAAGACCTCTCTTGTATATAGTGTGTTTATAAGTTACTTAAAGCTTACTTTAAAGTTACTTGATGGTAAGACTCCTTTTTCTTACATCAATTTAAGTAACTTAGTATTTACACTCACAAATACTAGACCTTCGGACAAACTTGGAGTTAAGGATCCAGGGAACCACCCATCATGGAGAGAATCCTTAGACCTATTCATCTGGACTTGGACCCGAATACACCAGCAGCTGGCAGGGTATGGAAGCATTGGTACCGTACTTTTGAGAATTTTCTGGATGAATGTAAAGCGGATGCTCCTACTAGATTGAGGATACTTATCAACTATGTGACCCCAAAAGTGTTCGAATATGTTGATGAATGGGATAATTATGATGAGGTGATTCGGGCACTTAAGAAACTGTATGCCAAGACCCCAAATGAGGTCTATGCTAGGCATCTACTGGCCACAGCCCAACAAGGGCCAGGGGAATCAATTAACGAATTCCTGCAAGAACTTCGCAGGCTCAGCATAGATTGTAACTTTCAGGCAGCCTCAGCTGAGCTGTACCGCGAAGAAATGATTCGTGATGCTTTCATCTGCGGGATTGCCTCTCCATTTATACGCCAGCGTCTACTAGAAAGTAAAACACTTGAGCTACAAAAAGCTTTTGACCTAGCTTGTTCTCTGGATTTGGCAAAGAAAAATGCAGACCTCTATCAGCTGCCCAGATCTCGATCTGCTGCTGTAACTGCAACCAGACAATTCAAGCGGTCTCAGGTGAACCTTATCATGGGGGAATCTAATTCTGATAATTCTGATGAAGAAGAGGAGGATGACCCCACTTTAGCAGCCTCTTGGCAATCTAGGAAGGAATGCTTCTTTTGTGGAGATGCTTTTCACCCTAGGAAAACCTGCCCTGCTCGCAATGCAATCTGCAGTTATTGCCAAAAAAAAGGACACTTTGCTAAAGTTTGCCTATCAAGGGCCTCTACGAGGGCCAATCCAGCTAAGGCCTACCGAACTGCCCCAATTAGGGCCTATCAAGATGCTCCAGCTAGGACCTATCAAGCTTCCTCTCGAGCTCTCTCCCGAAGAAGCACACCGAGAGTTTTAGCCACTCTCTGTGCAACGACACCAATTACAGCTGCTTGCCCACAGAACCTGTCTCATGCAGCCACAAAAATTTCAATTAAAGGGCATACCTTAGATGCCTTAATGGACTCAGGAAGTACTGATAGTTTCATTAAGGAACAGATTGTTGCGAAATTGAAACTACATGTCTTCCCATCGGACCAGGCAATTGCGATGGCTCAGTCATCACTTAATACCAGAATCTCCGGCTTTTGTGTTGTTGATATGACACTTCATGGTCGTATGTATCCCTCCACCCGACTTTTGGTGCTCAAGGACTTATGTAGTGATCTCCTCTTAGGGCTGGACTTCCAAAAACAGCATAAGAAACTCACCATTGAGTTCGGTGGATCCAAACCCGGACTTACTATTTCTAATATACCGTCTAAATTAGTGTTTTGTGCATTGTCAGCAGCCTCACTTGATGAACCCTCATTATTTGCCAGTATTCCACCTCGATGCAAACCAATAATAACGAAATCGCGGCGCTTTAATCAGGAAGACCAATCTTTTATTGCGGCTGAAATCTCTCGACTTCTAGCAGAGGATATCATCGAACCACGTTCGTCGCCCTGGCGGGCTCAAGTCGTCATTGTCAAGAACCCTCTAAAACCTCACAAACAGCGACTATGCATTGATTATTCGCAAACCATCAATCAATATACCGACTTGGACGCCTACCCATTGCCACGCATTGATGATATGGTTAATAAACTGGCCGAATACAAAGTGTTCTCAACTTACGATTTAAAAAGTGCCTATCATCAGGTACCCTTGAAGGTCTCAGATAAGCAGTACACGGCCTTTGAGGCTAATGGACGGCTGTACCAATTTCGTCGCCTCCCATTCGGGGTTACTAATGGAGTGGCTGTCTTCCAACGGGCAATGGATGGCCTGGTTAAGCAGGAAAACCTAAGGGACACTTTTCCCTATCTTGATAACATTACCATTGCAGGTCACGATCAACAGGAACACGACGCCAACCTCCAAAAATTTCGGGATGCCCTCCATCGCCGTAATTTGACCCTGAATGAATCCAAATCTGTTGAGTCGCAACCGACCATCAACATCCTTGGCTACTACGTAGGCAATGGTATCATTAAGCCAGACCCAGAAAGACTTCGCCCGCTCCAAGAGCTCCCGTCACCTAAGAATCCGGCTTCTTTACGTCGGGCTCTCAGTCTGTTTGCATACTACGCTAAATGGATTCCTCATTTTTCGGACAAAATCCAACCCTTGCTGTATGCTAGATCATTTCCACTGGGAACAGCGGCTGTTGCAGCCTTTAACCTTCTCAAAAAAACAGTTGGAGAAAGCGGCTGTTCACTCCATCGATGAGAATCTCCCTTTCGTGGTTGAATGTGATGCCTCGGAGGTGGCGATCTCGGCTACTCTGAATCAGGAAGGTCGTCCTGTAGCATTTATGTCCAGGACCTTACAAGGGGCCGAGCTACATTATCCTCCAGTTGAGAAAGAAGCCACAGCCATCATAGAGGCAGTACGGAAGTGGAACCATTTTCTAGCTCGCCAGCACTTTACATTGATCACGGACCAACGATCAGTCACCTTCATGCTCGATAATCGAAAACGAACCAAAATTAAGAATAATAAAATACAACTTTGGAGGATGGAACTGGCCTCTTTTGGTTATACCATTCTCTATCGGCCTGGCAAGGAGAATGTGGCCCCGGACACCCTCACACGGGCATTCTGCTCCACTATGTCATCCTCTACTCTCATGGATGTCCACAATGGATTGTGTCATCCTGGCGTTACGCGCATGCTACATTTCGTACGATCACGGAATCTCCCTTTTTCCACTGGAGATGTAAAGAAAATATGCTCCGAATGCCGGCTTTGTGCGGAATTAAAACCTCAGTTCTTCCGCCCCTCAGATGGTATACTCATACATGCAACCCAACCGATGCAATGACTTAGCATCGATTTTAAGGGCCCAGTGCCCTCTTCAACTCGGAACACATATTTGCTCACCATGATCGACGAATATTCACGTTTTCCGTTTGCCTTCCCCTGCTCCAATATGCTGGCGTCCACAGTAATCTGCTGCCTTGAGCAGGTATTTTCTCTCTGTGGCATGCCGGCTTATATTCACTCAGATCGGGGTCCATCCTTTATGTCAAGGGAACTCAAGGACTACCTCTCAGAATGGGGAATTGCTACAAGCAAAACAACACCATACCATCCCATCGGAAATGGGCAGGTAGAGAGGTATAACGGTATCATCTGGAATTCCGTACGTCTCGCTTTAAGATCTCGGGGCCTACCAGACCAGCAATGGGAAACAGTGCTTCCGGATGCATTGCACTCTATACGGTCCCTGCTTTCTACAGCCACAAATACTACACCTCATGAGCGGTTCTTTGGATTCCAGCATCGCTCATCTCATGGGACATCACTCCCGTCATGGCTAACTACTCCTGGACCTGTATTACTCCGAAGATACGTTCGGACGTCTAAAAATGACCCTCTCGTAGACGAGGTCGAACTAACCGATGCCAACCCCACCTATGCAAACATACGATATTCCGACGGCCGAGAATCTACCATATCATTACGGGATCTGGCTCCCTGCACACCAGGACCTAGTGGGACATCGGGTGATGGCATTTCACCAGGAAACTCTTGGGACCTATCGGGTACCCCTCTCCAGGATCCTGATCAGACACCAACTAGCTTGGTGCCGGTAGAACCCTGTACTCAAAGTTGCGACCCTCCCAGTACCGCGCATGAAAGTACTGATCCACCACAGACCAGCTCTGCACCTCCCTCTGAACAGAGGCAGTCCGACTTTGAACCTATTGGGGCTCGTACACGAAGCCATGATCTCCCCGACCCTTCACAGGGCAATCCAGGCGACACAGACTCTGACCAATGGCCAACCGCATGTAAGCGGACCAGCGACCCTCTACGACGGGAATCCAAACGGGTGCGACTCTTCCTCGTTCGGCGGCTGCAGAACAAAAGGTAGACCACAGCCTCCTAATCCTGCAGGAGGGAAGAATGTGATAATAATAATAACTTCCGGGAAGTTATGTCATCACTTCCTGTGAACTGTGAACTATGAACTATGAACTGTGTACATACCTCACTTCCTGTCATATGTCACTTCCTGTTGGACTGGTATAAATACTGGACTGTTCAGTATTGTAAGAGGCTTCTACCAGAGGCATGGTAAAGACCTCTCTTGTATATAGTGTGTTTATAAGTTACTTAAAGCTTACTTTAAAGTTACTTGATGGTAAGACTCCTTTTTCTTACATCACCCCTCATGTTTCTAAATGCTGCTGTGAGCTGGTGGATCACCGCTTCTTCGGTGGTCTGGGGGTTTCGGGGGTCAAACCAAGCTGCGGCCTGGGCTTGGATCTGGGGTAGGCTGTTTGTCATAAGACAACAGAGCCAGTGAGTCAATTGGGCTGGGTTCAGTGCTGCCCGCCCTGGCATTCCCGGGCATGCGCTCCGGTAGACTGGCCACAGCCTGTCTGCGAACGCCTGCGGGGACTCCCCTGGGAGCTGTACCGTTCTTTCTACCTGGGCGAACGGACTACCATCATTGAGTCCCATGGCCTCCAATATCTCATTCCTCAAATCCTCGTATTCTTTCTGCCCCCTTTTGCATTCGCCAGATAGGGTCTGGAGGAGATCACCTCCCAGGGAAAACAGCAGCATTTTTGCTTGCTCTGCGTCATCACAGTCATTAACACAAGCTGCTTGTTCTATCTCCCTGAAATGCAGAGAGGGGTCTCCCTTTTTAGTGAGCTTGGGGATGTGGCTAACCATGGCCCTGCGCTGTTGGGTGCCATATGGCACCACAAACTGATTCTGGATGGCCCCTGGGTTATCGTCATCAATGGGCGGACCGTACCTCCGTTGTCGGAGGGGGTACACTGGTCCTGGCCTATCTAGCGGGGCCTACTGTGCTTCCTCTACCACCTCATCCTCCACCCCCCTTTGCTGCCAGAGCTCTTGAAAGCTCGGAGCTATGGGTGGCGGTCGTGGGACCTCTGATTCCCTAACCAACTTTGTTCTAGGTGTTGCCTGTGGGACGGTTCTATTTGGGTTGCTGGTAAAGTCCGACTGGCCTATCTTCAGGCTGATAAGACATATCATCCCCTTTGCCCTCTTTAAAGCCATATTCAAGCTTTCTATCTCTTCCCTACAGGGGCCATGATCTGCTTCCTTGAACCCTTGGTCGCAGGCCAGCTTATACGCTGCCTTTACCTCCCTAACCTTTTCCTCCTGCTCTCTTACTTCTTGTATGAGGCGGGCGTTCTCCTCCTGCAGCCTCATCTCATTACTCTTGGCCTCTGTAACTAGGCACTTCAGGTACTCTAACTCGTGCCTCGTGTGGCTTTTGTCCTCGCTAAACTGGTCCACCAGGCGCTCTATCTTGGCCTAGTATTCTTCAATCTCCATTTCCTTTTCACAACTCTTTGTTTTAACTTCCCTAAGCTTGTGGGTACCTAACCACAAACAGATCAGTGGTGTGATAAAAAGAAAACCAATAACTGCTGCTCTCTCCAGACCCAGACCACCGTCTGCTACATCGCATACTGTCGCCGACGGTCCTGCCGCGGTCATCATTGCAAGAGGAGGGGTTTTGGTTTGGGGTTTTTGCCTGGTCAGTCAGCCGTGTGTCTGAGCTGTTCCAGCCCCGTGCGGTTTGAATCGCTTCCCCTTTGGTTCTGACTGCCAGTCTTATTTCAGTAGCGATATAGACAAAACGAGACCAGTGGTTTGGTGCAAAGAAAAACCAATGTTTTATTGAAATGAAGAATAAATTGCTATACAGTGAAAATAATTATGAATACAGCACACTTTTACTTAACGGGGAGAAAAGACGAACACATCGAGGGAAAATTGACTAAAATTACAATTTAACAAAATTCCCCTTAATTCCCACCCCTTATACCTATCTAGGTTGCCTGGTAATGGGCCAGAAAGTTTATGCTCACCAGTCTACGATGTTGAAACACCTGCTCCGTGCCCTGCAGTTTGCTTGGATTTTTCACCGCCCGAAGTAGAGATACCCCAGTAATTCAAAAGTAACTGCGGGTATTCCACTTCTTTGGGCGGGCTGTGATGATCCTCTTGGAGGCAGGGCACCGGAGGCAAGGCGGTAGAGAGAGAGAGAGAATGGCTTCCTGAGGGGCTACCTTTATACCCCATTGGGAGCCCTTATCTTCGCGCCCAAATCTGGACGTATCTGGGTTACACAAAAGGGACCAATCTGTCCCCATTGACCGTAATGGGTTTGAATGTGTTTCCCATTCATTTAACTGGTTTGTGAATGGAGCTGTCCCAGTTTGAAAAATGTCCCGTTGGTTTCTTGAGTGCTCGGTAAACAGTACTTGAGTGCTCGTGTAAACAATCCTTTGTCCTGTGAGTGCTCGGTAAACAGTACTTGAGTGCTTGTGTAAACAATCCTTTGTTCTGTGGTTACAGCCTAACCGCAACTAGATTGACAGCAATCACTTAAGCCCTTGAGTCAACACTGCTGAGGGCTTGTGCAAACAGAGTCCTTTGTTCCATGTTGAAACTTCCTAACCGCAGTTGATTGACAGCTTCAAGTACCTTGCGTCAGCCAGTGCTGGGCGATCCTGCTTTTATATTCATACAGGCTGTCTTTCTCTTTTGCCACGAGGCCGGCTACAGCCATCTTTAATGTCCTGGGTTTTTAAAGTACATTCCAACCAGGTTTTCTTTAATCAAATAATCTTCGGGGGCTGCCGAAATTTTGTGAACCTTACAGAGCCCCTCCTTACTCACCAAACTCGCACGTTTACACTTTGTTACAAGCTGCACTCTGTGACAAACTGCACTCTAGCCTTCCTTATTTATACTACTGATATTTATGAGTCACCTCTCTGGCAGTTGCAGATCCAGACCAGTTAGGCCAGTTAATTAATTAACTAGCCCCATCCACTCTCCAGCACAGAGCTTGCTTTGCCCTGCCCAAGCCTGGAAGAAACTTAAAACTTAAAAACAGTAAATTTAAGTTAAACGATAATGGCAAGCACACAAGACTAGATTTTATTTTTTTTAAAAGATTAACCTTAAGATTCGCTCCCTTTTGTGAGTATGACTATCAGTCAACGTCCCAGACTCCTCCATCACCATCCCTGGGCATGTCCTGTCCCACTAGCAAGATTGACCCACCAGAGGTGGTGGCACAATAGAATACAATCGAGAGGGAGTGGCCCTGGGAGTCCTCAACATTGACTCTGGACCCCATGAAGTCTCATGGCATCAGGTCAAACATGGGCAAGGAAACCTTCTGCTGATTGCCACCTACTGCTCTCCCTCAGCTGATGAATCAGTACTCCTCCATGTTGAACACCACTTGGAAGAAGCGCTGAGAGTAGCAAGGGCACAGAATACCTGCTTGCATCACCAAGAATGGCATGATAGTACCACCACTGACCGAGCTGACCGAGTCCTGAAGGATATAGCTGCCAGAGTGGGCTTGTGGCAGGTGGTGAGAGAAACAACACGAGGGAAAAACCTACTTGACCTTGTCCTCACCAATCTACCTGTCACAGGTGTATCTGTGCATAACAGTATTGATAGGAGTGACCACTGCACAGTCTTTGTGGAGACGAAGACCGGTCTTCACACTGAGGACACCCTGCATCGTGTTGTGTGGCACCAGCACTGTACTAAATGGGATAGATTGAGAACAGATCTATCTGCTCAAAGCTAAGCCTCCGTGAGGTGATGTGGGCCATCAACAGCAGCAGAATTGTAATCCACCACAATCTGTAACTTCATGGTGACATATCCCTCACTCTACCATTACCATCAAGCCGGGTGACCAAACCTGGTTCAATGAGGAGTGTAGAAGAGCATGCCAGGAGCAGCACCATGTGTACCTGAAAATGAGGTGCCAACCTAGTTAAGCTACAACACTGGACTACATGCATGTTGAACAGCAGAAGCAGCATCCTATAGACACAGCTAAGCAATCCCACAACCAATGGATCAGATCAAAGCTCTGCAGTCCTGTCACATCCAGTCGTGAATGATGGTGGACAATTAAACAACTAACAGGAAGAGGAGGCTCCATGAACATCTCTATCCTCAATGATGGTAGAGCCCAGCACATGAATCCAAAAGGCAAGGCTGAAGCGTTTGCAACCATCTTCAGCCAGAAGTGCCGAGTGGATGATCCATTTCGGCTTCCTCCTGGAGTCCCCACCATCACAGATGCTAGTCTTCAGCCAATTCGATTCACTCCACATGATATCAAAAAATGGCTGAGCGTACTGGATATAGCAAAGGCTATGGGCCCGATAACATCCTGGCTGTAGTGCTGAAGGCCTGTGCTGCAGAACTAGCTGTGCCTCTAGCCAAGCTGTTCTAGTACAGCTACAACACTGGCATCCATCCGACAATGTGGAAAACTGCCCAGGTATGTCCTGTCCACAAAAAGCAGGACAAATCCAATTCGGCCAATTAGCGTCCCATCAGCCTAATTTCAGTCATCAACGAAATGGTGGAAGGTGTCGTCTACAGTACTATCAAGCAGCACTTACTCACCAATAGCCTGCTCATCAATGCTCAATTTGGTTCTGCCAGGAACACTTGGTTTCAGATCTCATTACAGCCTTGGTCCAAACATATCAGTTCAAAGGTTGAGGTGAGACTGACTGCCCTTGACATCAAGGCAACATCTGACTGAGTGTGGCACCAAGCAGCCCTTGTAAAACTGATGTCAATGCGGAGAAAACTCTCCATTGGCTGGAGCCATACCTAGCACAAAGGAAGATGGTTGTGGTTGTTGGAGGCCAATCATCTCAGCCACAGGACATCCCTGCAGGAGTTCCTCAGGGCAGTGTCCTAGGCCCAACCCTCTTAAGCTGCTTCATCAATGACCTTCCCTCCAACATAAGGTCAGAAGTGGGGATGTTTGCTGATGATTGCACTAGGTTTCAGCTTCATTTGCAATTTTGCGGATAATGAAGCAGTCTATGCCCGCATCCAGCAAGACCTGGGCAATATCTAGGCTTGGGCTGATAAAGTGGCAAGTAACATTTGTGCCACACAAGTGCCAGGCAATGACCATCTCCAACAAGAGAGAGTCTAACCACCTCTCCTTGACATTCAATGGCATTACTATAGTTGAATCCCCCACCATCAACATCCCATAGCGACCCTAGCCACCATCTTAAGCATTCAATCTTTCCACCACCGGCGCACTGTGGCTGCAGTGCGTACTTTCCACAGGGTGCATTGCAGCAAGGCTTCTTCGACAGCACCTCCCAAACCTGCGACCTCTACCACCTAGAAGGACACGGACATCAGGCACTTGGAAACATCACCACCTCCAAGTGCCCCTCCAAGTCACACACCATCCTGACTTGAACATATATCACAGTTCCTTCATCGTTGCTGAGTCAAAATCCTGGAGCTCCCTACCTAACACCATTGTGTGTGTACCTTCACCTCATGGACTGCAACAGTTGAAGAAGGCGATTCACCGCCATCTTCTCAAGGGCAACTACGTATGGGCAATAAATGCTGGCCTTTCCAGTGACGCCCACATCCTGTGAATGAATAAATTTAAAAAAAGAATCCACACACAGCTGCAGAGCAGGCCTACAACAAGAGCTATGCTACAACGATAAACATCACTGAGTTGTCTCTGCTGCCATGGAAGCTGTCAGAGCTGTCAGCACAGGCACCATCATGGTGGGTGCCAATTTCCCCCCTAAGATGCGCGGGTGTGCAGCCGCGCATCAATCATGATGTCCCGCACAGGCCGCTCACCAGCTGTTCGGCTGGAAAAGAGACCGCGCAGTAAATTTAAGGGGACTGCGCACCAAAAATAAAAATTAGTTGGAACATTGGTGGGCACCACTGTGTTGTTAATGGAGTTGACCGCCCGTTGCATGTTGGACAGAATAGTCTCCATACGCTGTGCAAAGCCTTGGGACAAGTTGGAGCTGGACTCCTCCATGCTCCGCGACATTGTGTGCAAGCTCTCTGACAGGCTGCCCAGTGCACAAGCATTTCCTGGTAGATGCCTTTTTGTTTCCCTGGGTCCTCAAAGTCAGCATCTGAGTCCTTTGTAGCAGAACTAGTATGTGACCTCACCCTTTGGCGAGCTAAAACCTGTAGTATCCTATCCCCCTGCCCTAGCTCCTGCGCTCTTGTGCCTGGTGAGACACCACGTGTAAACACCTCCTCTAACCTAGCTTCTAAAGTACGCGTGGTGCCAGTATCTGAGATGGTGCTTTTGAGAGTCAGATCGAGTGACAGTGCATCTTCCTGAACACTCGCCTCCTCTTCCTCCACTGGCACAAGGGCTTCCACATTCTCAGAAGCTGAAATGAAGGAGTGGGACATGGGTTAGCTTGTGAGGTGAAGGGAGTGCAGGGAGAAGTGGGTGGTGAAAGTATCTGCAGCTTGTCGTGGAGAATGTGTGGGGTGAGATAGAAGTCAGAAGGGACAAAGAGGATTAGGTATTAAGAAACCCTGCGTGATGTCTCCTCCCACGCCGCCAGTCACCACGGCCTCAACTCTGCCCCTGCCCATGATAGCAAGCACGCTTTCTTTGAGAGGGGAGAGGGTGCACTGGTGGACTCTTTCTTCTGAGGTGCTCGCCTGCTGTCTGGAGTTGTAGGCAACCTTCTCTTGCAAGAAGGACGGGAGTGTGTTAGTGAGAGTCTTGTGATGTGTTTGGAGAATGTGCCTATCATGGTAGAATAGCTGATTATCTGTGTGTAACATGTGAGTTGAGGGTAAGTGAGGGTTGTAATAGTGGTCAGTGTGTGAGTATGAGGAGAAGGAGGTGTAGTGAAGTGTGGTGCAGTGAATGTTGGAGAGTGAAGGGAAGCGGGAACGGGAGTCTGATGAGTTATGTGATACGGCATTTCCTATTTTATTAAATCACTTGAATTGTTACTCATTTCTGAATGTTTCTACTACAAAATCAAATACAGCTGCATGTCTGTTAACAGTCAACTAGATGTTAAAACTTGTAAATGCTGAAAAAAAAGTTTCAAATAAATATGGCCTGGCTGAGACTGGGATTTACCGTATTAGAATTGCTGATGTTTTATCTCTCTGTGGCATATTTTGTCAATTCATTAATGTCCTGCATGACTACCTCACAATTTTTAAATGCATCAACTTCCACTATTTATTCAAGTACAATTAGGCATGCTCTCAAATATGCCCAAATAAAGACATATCTTGTCAGGCTAAAGGTCATTTACAATTAAACCTTAAATTTAAATGTGTATTTTTATTGTCAAGAACTGTAAATACTAAATGTAATTACCAGACTATAATTGCCAGTAAAGTTTGTTGGGATTACCCACTGGTTATGACTCTTTCAAATTCATTGCCAGCGCTATATTTCCCAGAGAATGTATCTTTGTCTTTGAGATAATGACATAAAAGTACCTTTTGATGGTAATGCTTTATGTTAAAGTTTAATATTACCCCTGACATAATCAGGAGTCTGATATAATTTAGCTATTAAACATTAATCACATCAGCAGACAAGTTAAGCCATGATACAGCACAGTTAATTGCACTTTAGACTAAAGCTCTTGCCAAGGCAGTTCATGGGGTGTAACACTATCTATATTTATCTTGTGTGATTTAATTTTTAGACAGATCTGCAATTGTCTTTTAGATGTCAAGCAAATGTGTACTTTATTAATGAAAAACTTAAATTTATTAAGACACTATCCTTTTGTGTTAAATAAAACAACCTGCAATTTGAAGCAATGAGGGAAAAAGTAATCCATTATGCATTTAACACATTTAGTTCAATTTCTTACAAATATAATTAGAGTGTGACACAGTAATTACATAGAATTGGTCACTGATTCATACAACTGCATGTTCTTTAGATTAGTGCCAGGACTACTGAGTAAATGGTTGACATAAATAAAAGGGGACAATTTGTTTTTATATAAAATAAATCTCTGGCAGCAATTCCATCAAAGAAATTGTGCTGATGTCACAGATCACAGCTGTGAAGGGTGAACACTTTATTAATGTCATTAGCCCCTGAAATTACTGCCTTAACTTCACTGTCAGGCCTGCTATTCTTATATTATCTATTATTTAATATTTTTCAAATGTGTTTCCTTACTTTCTTTTTTGCTGTTGTACTTTGCGACTACTGAGCATGGAAAAAATACTGTGATGCATGTCAAAGAGTAATAAAGGAAGTTAAAGGAATGTTTCATTGTGTGACAATTACTAAAGCAATACCACTATTGATCCAAGAAAATATATAATACACATTGGGGATAATTTTGCAAAAGTGAAGATCTCGGCATGGGACCTCACTAAATGGGAGATTGGGCCAGAGATTTGGTTATAACACCACAGGTTATTTCTGCAGTCCAGCTGAAAGTCTTTGGCCTAGAAATCCGTTTGCCCCCTTTCGGACAACTGCAGGCAGCGCACAAACTTTGTGTTGCCTGCTCATTTCCATGATTGTGGCGTTCAGCCCAGAGCTGAACTCGCTGCTGAGCAGGGGGCTCAAGTTCGTGTGAGGCTAGCACCAATTAAAGCTAGCCTGCGCTACTTAAAAAGCAGTCTTCACCTCTTAAAGGGGAGGTGCATTCTACCTGAACTGGCTGAGGAACACAGTGGAAAGGAACTATTAATGATGGCAAAACACGGGAGAGACCGTGCACCAAGGTTCTCCTATGTAGCACTGGAGGCCTTGGTGCAGGAGGTCAATAGAAGGAGAGAGGTCCTCTTTCCACAGGGGCCAGGAGGCTCTCCAGGCAAAAGAGCAAAGTCCAATGGAAGCAAACATCACTGCAGTGAATGCCAGCAGTGTAGTCCCGAGGAGCTGGACTCAGTAAAGGAAGAAGTTTAATGACATCACACGAGTGGTCAAGATCAGTGATTGCATCTTCAAATGCCATATCCCACAAACTGCACCACGGGCGTCACACACTGCTCAATTCACCACACACCCATCACTCACCTCCCAACAATCTCTATCAATCATGACTCATGCTCCCTCTCACCCTCACACACTTATGACTGCTGCAAGCCTCACACACGCATCTCACAGTTTTCACAGTCAGCTATTCAACCATGACAGGCATATCACCCAAACACATTGCAGCACACTCACTGACACACTTCCCTTTCTCTTGCAGGAAAAAGTGCTGCATAACCGGCAGCAGCAGAACTTAACTGGTGGGGGACAGGCCTGCATCACCTTACCTCCATGGAGGAGATGGTGCTGGCCATTCTTGGGAGGGGCATGGCTGAACCCGTAGACAGCGGCGGAGCTGAAAGAGCATAAGATGCCAGTATCCGAATACATTACCCACTCCTCTCACCACAACCCTACCCTTGTGCCTTTCTCATTTCAGAGACCCAAGAAATCAAACCTGCCCAGGCAATGGTTGAAGGAGAGGGAGAAGAGAATGGTGAAGGAGGAACACTGTCACTTGACCTGACAGTCGCAGCCACCAGCTCAGATACTGGCACTGTGCGCAGTTTAGAGCGTAGCTTAGAGGCAGGATCTGCACATGGTGAGTCACCGGGCACGAGTGGGCTGCAGCCAGGGCAGGGGTAAGGGTAGCGCAGGTGCCAGCTTCCCGGAGGGCACTGTTGCACATGAGTTCTGCTCCAGTGGACTCAAATGAGGACTTCAATGGAGCAGCCTACAGAAGAATGCTGATGGGTATACATAATGAAATGCTTGGTGCATTAGCAAGCCTGCCAGAAAGCCTGAGTGCATTGTCAAGGAGAATGGAGGGGTCCAGCACCAACCTTGCACAGGGCTTTGCGTAGAGCTTGGAGCCCATCCTTTCCAGCATGGAAGGGGTGGGCAGATCCATTAGCACACTTGTGGACCCGACCAACATGCAGTGTCTGATGGCTGATGTCTCAGCTTCCATTGCAGCACAAGCACAAGCCACCCTACATCTGAGTGCTGCAGTGGAAGCTCAGACTTATGTCATGCAAGCTCAGATTGCTGCCATATGTGTCTGGGATTATCAGTGTGGAAAGGGGCTTGCAGGTTGTCACAGCAGTCCAGTAATCTGTCCTCCAACAGATGGCTAGGAATGTTGAAGTACCACCCCAGGGAAGTGTCAGTGGCTCCATGGAGGATGAACCTGCTGTCCTCTCTCAAGAGGACATCATTTGTCCACCCACCACTGCCAAACCGCCAGTGCCCTTGCTGTTGTCCATCAGCTAGCCAGCCCAGACTCCTGCCACCCATGCCAAGGTGGTGCAGTCTGCAGCCAGGCCTTCTAGGCCCAGAGGTGCTCAAGGTTGTCCTGCAAGGCTGAAAGTCACCAGCCTTCCACCAGCCATGCTGCAGCCAGTGAGGTAACACTTCATTGGAGCACTAGGACAAACAAAGGCACATTGAAGATAGGCACTAAGGGAATGCACAAGGGTGATCAGTTGACTTTGTTAGGTTATATTGGATGGATTGATGGATAAAGTTCGATTGGAACGTTTCTTTTGTGGGGAGCTTTTATTTCAGTGTTGTGCCCAAGAGGATCCTGTGATGGTCAGTAACAGAGGGAAGGGAAGGTGTGGGACTATTGTTGAATGGGGAATTGGGGTTGCGTTCACTCATACCACAGTTGGATGAGTCGATCACAGACAGCCTGGGCAGAAAAGGGCTGTCTGGGTTGCCTCCTCCCTTCTGCTTCCTTCTCCTCCTCTTCCTCCTCCTCCTCAGTTGGTTGCCATATGCCTGGTGGCAAGGTTGCGGGTGAGGTTGTGGAGCATGCAGCAGACCACGACAAAGCTTGAGATGTGTTCTGTTGAGCACTGCAGGGCTCCTCCAGAGTGGTCCAGACAGCAGAAGTGTTGTTGAAGCACGCCAATGGTCTGCTCTATGTGGCAGCATGGCTCTCATTGTACGCATACTGCCCACGTGTGGTTGGGTTGCGGAGCAGAGTCATGAGCTAGGTGGTCAGTGGATAGCCCTTGTCACCCGGTAGCCACCCTCTGGTTTTTCTTGGTGGCTCAGAAACTGAGGGAACAGCGGACTGGCTCAGAATTAAAGTATCATGACTGCTGCCAGGATACCAGGCATTCACCATCATGATGTGCTGAGCATGGTCGCACGCCAACTGTACATTCAGAGAATGATAACCTTTGCAGTTGCGGTACATCTCGTCATTTAGATGCGGTGCCTGCAAAGCCACTTGTGTGCAGTCGATGGTGCCCAACACCATGGGGAAGCCCGCTATCGTGGCAAAGCCTCTGGTCAGAGAGAAGACAATGAAGTCCCCTCTCCTGGCATAAAGAGCGTCTGTCACCTCTCTGATGCAGCAGTGGACAGTGAACTGGGAGAAGTTACAGATGTCGCCTGCTCCAGCCTGGAAGGATCCCAACGCGAATAAATTCAGGTCCACGGTCACCTTCACAGCCATTGGCAGCACTGTCCTTGCCTTGGTGTGAGGCTGCAGGTCTGGCTGCAATAGGTGGCAGAGTTCTGTGAGCAACTCCTTCCTAAAGCGGAGTTACCTCACACACTGCTCCTGGCTCAGGCTGAGGTAAGAGAATTGCTCTCGGAAGACCCTAGGTGGGTAAGGATTCATGCTGAGAGCCTTTCTCCCCTCCTCCTCCTCCTCGCTCTGCAAGCAGCTTGTCCTCTTTTTTGCTGCCTCTGCTCCATCTCCGTCATGCTGCAGGCCAAGGGAGGTGACAACTAGAGCATGTGGTCTGACCAGAACCCTTGAAGTCAGAAGCAAGGCCTTCTCCACTTGCAGCACCACTCCCTGTCACCTCACCAACTTTAAACAACTCTGGAAATCTCCAAACACTTCCACAAACTTACACAGAGCCAGTAGAAATTAATCAGCAACTCACCTGAGAGTGGTTGATGATCCCTTTAAATATTGCTGGTAGGGAGTCCTTACAGCTGCTGAACGCATGTTCAGCTGTGCAAAGTTAACACAGAGCATTACTTCCAGCGTTGAGGATGAAAATGGAAGCGCTGGCGTCAAATTAACGTCATGATCTGCCTACTCTACATAATTCTGCCGCATGCTCCCAGCGCTGACGCTAACGCCCTCACCAAGATTCCGTCCAACGCGGCCCGCACCAGAATGGCACGCTCGGCTTGGATGCCATTTTTGACCCAAAATTGTGCCCAAACTATGGGCATTACGCAAACAAATTTTTAGAACTTTCTTCACTCACAGCCTTGCATGCAATCAATGTACAGTACTAAAAACTTCACATTGAATATAATTGTTTGGTGCATACATCCATATCAGTGTTGTCCGATACATGTGGCTAATTGGGAATCCAGATGTGGCTAATTGCACTTATGATTAGTAAATAAAAAATGACCCACTGTAAAGTGTACCCTGATGCATCAAAGTATCTGATACATTGCTTCAAGATGCCAATAATACACCCTTTAAAAATCCTGGAAGTTGAATGAGCCTCTTTGTATCTGCACTCTGCTTCTGCCTGTGGCTGCTAAAAGTTCGCCATAAGATAGAGCTGAAGAGAGTATCCTTCACTGCTGAGGCGCCACTCTTCCAGTCTTCAAATAAGCCTGGCGCAGATGAGTGCCTTAAAATTAATGCATTATGACTGCTGCCTGGGATGTACCCATTGTGCTAAATGATATGGTGATCTTCATCACTGGCCAGCTGCATAGGGATAGAGTGGAAGCCCTTGTGCCAAGCAGTATTGGGTCCAGCAGTCCACCTGGATACATGTGTGCCATCAGTGACCCCCTCAAATTTGGGGAATCCAGCAATGCAGTGAAACTGGGCAGCTGTGTAAAGGTGCCATTGCTATTTAGTGAGAAATGAGCTGTCCCTGATGAACAATTCATCCGTTACTTCCATGGGCAGAAAAGCTGTTGTTCCTCACAAGAGAGTACCGTTCTAATACTTGAACTCTTGTTATTTTTGCTTGCTCCAAAGATGGTGCTGTAACTATTTGGTCCAGCATAGTTCATTCATCTAGAACGATCCTAAAGTTCTCTCATTTCAGCTCCGGTTGAGAGACAGTTTTCGGACTCCGATCAAAATTTTATCAACTGGGTGGAGCTTGCACTGCGCATACCATGCCCAGTTGATCCAAGTCTTCAGTGGCCTAATCGGTAGTCTTTAAAGGGACGGCTGGATACACCGACAAAAAAAGTGAACTTTTTAATAGCTTTGTTTCTGTGCTGCCATGGGGCGCCGTCTGCCCTTCATGGTGGACATAAAAGATCCCATGGCACTATTGTCGAAGAAGAGCAGGGCAGTTTTGCCTGGCCAATATTTATCCCTCAACCAACATCACAGAAGCAAATTATCTGGTCATTATCACATTGCTATTTGAGGGACCTTGCTGTGCGCAATTTGACTGACGCATTTTCTACATTACAACAGTGACTACACTTCATTGGCTGTAAAGCACTTTGGGATGTCTTGAGCTTGTGAGAGGTGCTATATATTCTTTCTTTTAACCATTAGATCACCGCAATTTAAAATAAATTGATTTTATTTTATTAAGTGGTACAAGACTAATATCGTATAAAGTAAACGTTACAAAAGTATATGGGTAAGGAATGTATGCAAATTGTTATCTAAATTTCATACAGTGAAATGACATTAAATGATATCTGGTCAATTGACACTTTGTTCACACATTGTTTCCTTTTGTCTTTCATGTACAGCCATAGACAGTATTATCTACTTTAATTTGACATTACTTTGTTGCAGAACACAATTATGCAAATGTACTGATTTTAAAACCTCATCTGTTTGAGTGGGCATTATTAGTTACAGTATATAACTCCTGTGAACACATAATTCAGATCAATGAAAGAGTATACAATTATTGTGCATCAGATTTCAGTAATTTCTTTTACAAAACTGCTGCTCACTTTGTTGAAAGTAGATCGATCTAATAATTTCTGATAATACCAGTTCCCAGGATTAGATTCAGGAAAATAGATTATTTGCACATCAGCAATTGTTTATTTAGTACCTCAGATTCATATATTTTTCTTAATGTAAATAAATGAGTACAGAAATAGGAGGATAAAACAGATGAATGCGTGGCTGGAGAGATGGTGCAGGAGGGAGGGCTTTAGATTCCTGAGACATTGGGACCAGTTCTGGAGGAGGTGGGACCTGTACAAACTGGCCGGGTTGCACCTCAACAGGGCAGGAACCAATATCCTCGCGGGGGAAGGGGGGTGGGTGAGGGGTGGTGGGGGGGTGGGTGGGGGCGGCATTGCTAGTGCAGTTGGGGAGTGTTTAAACTAGCTTGGCAGGGGGGTGGGAATCTGAGCGTAGATTTAGTAGGAAGAGAAGCAAAGCTGGAAATGGAAGGCAGTAAATTGGTAAGTGAGTTTGGAAGACAGAGGAAGCAAAGGCTAGAAAACAGACAACGAAGGAGTTTGGCAGTGCTTAATGGTATATTCATCAATGCAAGGAGTCTAGTGAACAAGGCAGATGAGCCGAAGGCACAGATTGACACGTGGAAGTATGATATCATAGCTATTACTGAAACATGGCTTAAAGGGCAGGAATGGCAGCTCAACACTTCTGGTTACAAGGTTTTCAGACGAGATAGAGGGGGATAAAAAGGGAGGGGGTGTCACAATATTGGTTAAAGAAACAATTACAGCTGTGAGTAGGGATGACATGTTAGAAGGATCATCAACTGAGGCCATAGGGATTGAACTGAAGAACAAAAAAGGGGCGATCACACTGCTGGGAGTGTACTATAGACCTCTGATCAGTCAGAGGGAGATAGAAGAGCAAATATGTAGGCAAATTTCTGAGAAGTGCAAAAACAATAGGGCAGTAATAGTAGGGGATTTCAACTACCCTAATATTAACTGGGATAGAATTAGTATAAAAGGTATAGAGGGCACAGAATTCTTAAAATGCTTTCAGGGGAACTATTTAGCCAGTACGTAACAAGCCCAACAAGAGAGGGGGCAGTTCTGGACTTAGTTTTAGGGATGAAGCTGGGCAGGTGGAAGGGGTATCAGTGAGAGAGCATTTTGGTGGTAGTGATCATAATTCAGTTAGATTTAGCATAGTTATGGAAAACGACAAAGATAGACCAGGTGTAAAAGTTCTCGATTGGGGAAAGGCCAATTCTACTCAGCTGAGATGTGATTTAGCCAAAGTGGACTGGAAACTAAAAAGGTAAATCAGTGTCAGGGGAGTAGGAGGCATTTAAGGAGGAGATAGTGGGGGTCCAGAGTAAATATATTCCCACAAAGAAAAAGGGTGGGACTCCCAAATCTAGAGCCCGCTGGATGCCAAGGAGCATACAGGGTAGCATAAGGAGAAAAAAGGGAAGCTTTTGTCAGATACTGAGAGCTCAATACAACAGAAAGCCTAGAGGAGTATAGAAAGTGCAGGGATGAAATTAAAAAGGAAATTATGAAAGCAAAGAGAGGGCATGAAAAAGTATTGGCAAGAAACATCAAGGAAAACCCAAAGATGTTATATAAATACATAAAGAGCAAGAGGATAACTAAGGAAAGAGTAGGGCCTATTAGAGTCCAAAAAGTAACCTATATGTGGAGGCGGAAGACGTGGGTATGGTTCTTAATGAATGCTTTGTGTCTGTCTTCACAGAAGAGTGGGCTGATGCAGACATTGTAGATAAGGAGGAGGAGTGTGAAATATTAGATGGGATAAACATAGAGAGAGAGGAAATATTAAGAGGTTTAGCAACTTTGAAAGTAGATAAATTGCCAGGCCCAGATGAAACATATCCCAGGCTATTAAGAGAGGCAAGGGAGGAAATAGCAGAGGCTCTGACCATCATTTTCCAATCCTCTCTGGCAACAGGCAATGTGCCAGAGCACTGGAGGACTGCTAAAATTGTGCCATTGTTTAAAAAGGGAGGAAGGGATAGACCAAGTAATTACAGGCCAGTCAGCCTAACCTTGGTGGTGAGAAAATTATTGGAAAAATTCTGAGGGACAGTATAAATAGTCATTTAGAAAGTCACGGATTAATCAAGGACAGTCAGCATGGATTTGTTAAAGGAAGGACGTGTCTGACTAACTTGATTACATTTTTTGAGGAGGTAATGAAGGGTCAATGATGGTGGTGCATTTGATGTAGTCTGCATGGATTTTAGCAAGGCCTTGGACAAGTTACCACAGAGCAGATTGGTCAAAAAATAAAAGCCCATGGGATCCAAGGGAAAGTGATAAGTTGGATCCAAAATTGGCTCAGTGGCAGGAATTAAAGGGTAATGGTCGGCAGGTGTTTTTGTGACTGGAAGGCTGTTTCCAGTGGGGTGCCACAGGGCTCAGTACTAGCTCCCTTGCTTTTTGTGATATATATCAATGATTTAGACTTCAATGTAGGGGGGCATGATTAAGAAGTTTGTAGACTATACAAAAATTGGCCATGTGGTTGATAGTGAGGAAGATAGCTGTAGACTGCAGGAAGATATCAATGGACTGGGCAGAAAAGTGGCAAATGGAATTCAATCTGGAGAAGTGTGAGGTAATGCATTTGGGGAGGACTAACAAGGCAAGGGAGTACACAAAAAATGGTAGGATACTGAGAAGCGTAGAGGAACAGAGGAACCTTGGAGTGCATGTCCACAGATCCCTAAAGGCAGCAGGACAGGTAGATAAGATGGTTAAGAAGGCATATGGGATGCTTTCCTTTATTACCCGAGGCATAGAATATAAGAGCAGAGGGGTTATGCTAGAGCTATATAAAACACAAGTCAGGCCACAGCTAGAGTACTGCGTACAGTTCTGGTCACCACATTACAGGAAAGATGTGATTGCACTAGAGAGGATACAGAGGAGATTCACGAGGATGTTGCCAGGACTGGAGAATTTTAGCTATGAGGAAAGATTGGATAGGCTGGGGTTGTTTTCTTTGGAACAGAGGAGGCTGAGGGGGAGACTTAATTGAGGTGTATAAAATTATGAGGGGCCTAGATAGAGTGGATAGGAAGCAGCTAGCAGAGATGTCAATAACCAGTGGGCATAGATTGAAAGTAATTGGTAGAAGGATTAGAGGGGATTTGAGGAGAATTTTTTTCACCCAGAGGGCCATGGGGGTCTGAAATGCACTGCCTGAAAGGGTGGTAGAGGCAGAAACCCTTGTTGCATTTAAAAAGTACTTGGATACACACCTGAAGTGCCATAACCTGCAAGGCTACAGACCAAGAGCTGGAAAGTGGGATTAGGCTGGACAGCTTTTTTTCGACCGGTGCAGACACGATGGGCTGAATGGCCTCCTTCTGTAAATTTCTATGATTCTAAATTAATCTTCACTGTGATAGCCAAACATTCAATTTTTGTATGAAAAGATAACATTTTCAATTAGCCTTATTATAAAAATAATAATCAGTGTCTCACAGAATGCTGCAATTGAGTAAAGAATATGTTTTCAAGGTGAAACTCAATGACAATTATAGCATTTTCAGCTAGCTAAGTATAACCAGCATTTCCCAAAATGTAACTCCTGCTACATGCTATTTTGCAGGTTTTTGAAAGTTGTGTAATTTATTTATAGATACTGTTTTTGGTGGCACTCCATGTGGTTAATGTTAAAAGTAAAATCCCTCAGTTGGAACTTTTCCAAGGAGCTACTGATTCCTAAATTCCACAAGTAATATCTCAGAAAAATTACTCAAAAGTGGCCCTGGAACAACAAAATGACATTGGTGCTATTTCAGGAAGAAATTAGGATTTGGCAAATACTTTCTTTTAGGATCAGGACGTATCAAAGAACTTACTTTTGGCAATTTGTCATAACTTAATTTGCACTCTTTTTAGTTAATTTACAAAGTTTGGGGCATATTACAAACATGATATTGAATTGTGGGGGATAAACATTGCTGGTAACTTTAAGATTAAAGTATGTTTCACCTTGAGTATGATACACAGTAAAAATGAACAATCATTTCACAATCCATCTTTCATCTGTAAATCTATCAGAGTGTATGAGATTAATGTAGCTTCCTCAGCTTTGGATATGAATTCAGCCCTTAACTAGGGATTGTTTCGCCTACATTGACCTTTGAGTAGGGTTGACTTCCCCAGTAAGTGGTCTAGTTATGAAATGGCATTTACAGGAAATGCTGGTCAGGAAAACACAGACTTGTACCCTGGATTTTCCATCCATTTAAATTAACAAACAGAATATCCAGGCTGCAGGCCTGTCATTTCCTGTCCAGTGCTCCCTGTGAGTACTGCACCTTGCTAGGAGCGTTCAATCGGGGTATCAGCCTTATTAAGTCTGCCAATGCTCTGAGTGGACCTGTAGAGGAAATAACAAGCTCATTTTCATCCCAGTGAGGGACATACCCAATCTATTGTAGCAGTCATTGGCATATTATTGCAGACAGGTGTTTCTATGCTGCTAAAACCAGGCATGATAGCATAGCAAAAGGGCACCATTAGGAGACAAGGCCTGCCACTACCCCAACCTAAATATCAATTCCCCAACTCCTGCTAGCCCACGCCACTCATGCAAATACTGCTGATGGGGGCATGTCTCAGGTTCCCAACCCATTTCCCTCCCCTCCATCCCTATTCTCATTGCTCAATGGTATCAAAATGGCCCCAAATGCTGTTAATGGAGACAGATAGCCTAGTAGAGGCCTCCTGTTCCTACAATTTGTCCCCTCAGCCATGGTCTTCAGTTGATGATATCTTTGGGGCCCAGTGGCCTCTCTAAGCTTTTCCCCTGCTTCCTCTGAAGTGATTCCATTCAACACCGCCTGGTTCTAACTGGGAGCCACTAGTGGGCTCCCACTTGCTGCCTGGAATCCCATTGGGAGTCTGGCATGAATATATAATAACCCCTGACCCAGGAATCTGGGCAAAAACAATGGGCTGAAGTCCCGTGGCTCTGTAGAGGCAGGTAAAGGAAAATGCATGCTTGATTTCTATGTTTTCTCCAGAAACATCCAACAGAATACATTTGTGGTGTAGCTGTGACTTTCAAAGAATGATAACACCACTATAATACTTGAAAATCTCCATCATTGGATGAATAGTTCAAGAAATTGCATTACTGTAGATAGTGCATTTCAGATGAAATGTATCTTTTGCATGATTACTTGAATGATACCTTCATTTACTTGGTGAATATGTAAAAAAACTTCACATGTCCATATTCAAGCAGGGCCAAACCATAAGCAAAGCCAAAGATTGTTGGGTTTTTGTTGAGCTTCTCTAGAATCTTGTAAAATTGGTGAAGAAACTTCAGATATGCATGTGAAATAGTCAGAATAAGCTAACAGTTATTTGCTAGAGAAATATTGGGGCAGATTTTCCCGTTCCTGGGACTATCAGACCGCCTGGGTGCAGTGAATGCAAGGAAAGCAGGCGTGGAGGAGAGGATCTCCCCAACAGTCCACCCTATTTTCCATCTATTGATTTCAATTGATAGAAAATCAGGCCCCTTTCTGTCTCTACCTGATCTCCCTGTATTCACTGTGCCCAGGGATCCAATAGGCACAGGAACAGGAAAATCTGCCCAATTAAGTGAACTGTTAAAACTGATGAGAATCTAAACAAACATTTTTGCGCTATTGGGATGACAGGCTGGTGTTTGTGCAACGCCAAAAAGAGAACTGAGAAACCGTTAATGCCATAACATGAATCCTTGCTATTAAAAGGTGTTTTATTATTGCCTTACACTCTCCAGATTTCACCTTCTGCTATGGTACCATTCAAGTGGTTTTGGGTATCTTGTATTTTTCCTGAGGATTGCATTTCATCTATTTCTTGTAAATTGTATTTCCTCCTGTAGTAAATTCGTGATAGCATAGTGATAATAAACATCTCCATTATAAGAAGCTGCTGGTTCATATCTGGAAAAGAGAGAAGTGTAACTTTTTAGTTGAGTGATTTGGCATTTAGGGAAAAGATCTCTATTAATTACAATAGAGGATACCTGCGTCATTAGTGAAAAGGCATAAATAATTCTTAGAGTAATTTTGTGAGGCTCCGCTGTCGATGTGGGGGATTGCTAGTGGCGAGTACAGATTCGAGAACTGGCTACAGTGTTATAGCGCTATCTCCGACCTGAGGGTAAGGCTAGCGAGGCCAGCACCAGTAACAGAGCCTTCATTTGCATGGTAAATATGTAAAAAAGCTTCACATATCCATTTTCAAGCAGGGCCGCACCATAAGCAAAGCCAAATTACACTGTCTATTTGTAAGGTATGTGCTTTTATTCTAACCACACTGAACCACTTAGGAATGTAGGAATGCACAGGACTAGAAAAGATCATTACAGCTCATCTGGCTGCTATCACTTAAATAGTTTTGACAAATAATAAGAAATCTACATGCTCTCTCCTCAACCAGGTAGCAAGGAAAGTCTGCCCTGCAGAATTCTCACAGCCAACCATCAATGCTCATCCTTGCTTGAGTGGAAGGTGATGTATTTCTGTGTAACACGGCTAATGATAAACCCAATGTGGAGAGTCGTAAACCTATCTTTTCTGGTTTTCCGGCACAGTGTTCAAATTTAAATCCAAATGGTATAATTTTTTGGAAATTTACAGTGTATGATAGATTAAAAATAAAATGGCATTACAACATACATCCTCCTCTGGCTGTGGGTGAAAGTGGAGGTGCACAGGCTATGCCCCCTGACAATGCTGTTATGTTGATAATGGCAGCTTGGAGTTGAGTAAGAATAAATGAAATCTGTAGAAAAAACAACAGAAAATTTAAATCACCAAGTATTACATAAACCATGAGAATTGGACCTGTATGGTAGGCTTTAACAAATAGTAATTTCTTGAAGTTTACTTCTTGACTTCGCAGGCCGACCAGTCAATTATTTAACTGATTAATAAAACTGATTGTTACAAGTTTCAGGTCTTCCTTAGAAAGTTTCTTGGGTACATCAGTGTTGGTCAATCCCGTAAACAAACTGAGCATCTTACGTTGAGGAGTGTGCCTGTACTGCCCAACATTTAATTATACAAAAGCTTAACCCAGGGTGTAACAATAGGATCACCTTGTGATCCATATTGGATATTGTGGGGTAGATTTTCCTGAAGCTGTCGGGAAGGAGGTGGGACTACAACTTTCGGGTTTTAGTCCCGCCTACATCGACGTCCGGCCAATCTGCGCGATTTTCCCTTGATTGACCTTGTTAAGCCCGCCCAGCGGGCTCAGCAGGCCAATTAAGGGCCACCCGGCAACAGGTGACGTCACAGACTGAAATTTCATCTGTCAAGAGGTTTTGGCAGATGAAATATCAGTGTTTCACAGCTGTTTGAAGCTGTGAAACACTGACAGTCTGACTTCTAACCTAAGTCCTTCTACACAGACTCAGTTAGAACTGTCACCAACATTGAAAGCTGAAGGCTGTCACTTTTGACAGATCGCAGCCATTTTGCTTTCATTGCCGGCTGAGTGATGGACTCCCGAAACCTAGAGGAAGAAAGGCTGTTAAGGTAAGTACAGGTAATTTAAACTTCTTTACACACTTTAGACACACCAAACACACTTACCTTTGCACTCATGCACCCATCACTCACCTGAACACCGACATCGCAACCCCTCCAAGTCCTTCAACCCGAATGCTCTAACCTGGCGTGGTTTGGAGCCGTCGGGAGTCCCACACGACACCCCTCAAAATAGGAATTAGGCTAAAAACTGCCTGTTAACTACCTGTAAACACGGGAAAGCAATTGGTCTTGACAACATAGCAACGGAGCAGATAAAGCATTTTGGACAGAAAGCAAAGAAATGGCTCCTAGAATTGTTCAACCACTGTCTGGCAACACACAAGCTACCTAATATCTGGCAGAAGGTGTAATGTATGTACCTTTATTAAGGGGGAGAACTACTTTTTACAGCTCCTGTATCCTGTAGTACCGGCAGTGACCACACCTGTATATAAACCCTGAGTAGTGATCTGTACAGTCAGTTGCAGTTTGAACCCTCATTCAGTAAACACCTGTTGATCGTTCCCTGCAGTCTGTGTCTGATTATTGAAGGACACAACATTAAGATACACAGATATAACATTGGCAACGACGCAGATTCGAACCTACCTGCAACTCTGCATCACCTCCCAGGGATTCGCTCCTGCAGAACAGTGAAAGGAGGTCGAGTCCAGAAGCACGGGCGTCGACCACGGGCAACCGCCCAGTCATCCAACGGAGATATGAGCATCGCAGGGGAGGCTGTCGAGAGCCAGGCTTGGCTTTCCAGTCATGGTGGTCCAGCGAAATGGGCTGGCAACAGGTACTGCGCAGGCCCTTCCCGGACAGCGGCGGCTAGAGCCGACCGAGTGGCACAGAAAAAGGCCGAGCAGCGTCGACGGGGGAGAGAGAGAGGGCAGAGCGCACAGGGCGCAGCCGGTGTTCAGGACCGAGCGGCGTCAATGGGGAGAGAGACGAGAGAGAGCAGAGTGCAGCCGGTGTTCAAGGGCCGAGCAGCGTCAACGGGGGAGAGAGGCGCGCAGGAAAACGCGAGGCGCTGCCATTGCCACGAGGACCGCAGAGAGCGGCATTGGCAGCAGCGCAGGAGCAGCGCACAAAACCGACAGGGCGTCACCATTTGCCACGAGGACCACCGAAAGCGGCGTTGGCAGCAGCGCGGGAGACGCCATTTTAAGCCGCAGCGGAGAAGAAAGGAAAGCGCGGGAGACGCCATTTTAAGCCGCAGCAGGGAAGAAAGGAAAGCGCGGGAGACGCCATTTTAAGCCAGTCTAACCACACCCAAAAATGCCGAAGAGTGGCAGTATCACAGCGTTCGACAATGAAGTCGAAGATTAGACGACATATGTCGAACGCATAGAAGTATACTGCAAGGCGAATGAAGTGCCAGATGACAAGAAAGCGCTGGTATTGTTGAATTCAATGGGTGCAAAAACGTATGGCTTACTACGAAACCTAGTAACCCCAGAGAAGCCAGTAGAAAAGGATTTTGAAAACATAGTGTCAATCCTACAGGACCACTTAAACCCCACACCGCTGCTGATAGCAGAAAGATTTAAGTTTCACAAAAGGAACCAGCATAAAGATGAAAGTAATGCTGAGTATTTAACGGAACTGTGCAAGCTATCGAAACACTGCCAGTTTGGAACGGGACTAGCAGATACTTTAAGGGACAAGTTTGTGTGTGGGCTTCAAAGTGAAGGAACCCAGAAACGGCTTCTATCAGAAAAGGATCTTACGCTGGACAAGGCTTTCAGCATTGCAGTATCACATGAAGCAGCAGCACGGGGCGCTGCAGAAATACAACGGAGACCACAAGAATATGGCACAAATGAAATGTCATACGGAACAGTGAAGTGCTATCGCTGCGGCAGAACAACACACGACCATAATGATTGCTGGTTCAAGGACAAAGTGTGCAGACAGTGTGGAAAAGTAGGACACATAGCAAGAGTCTGCAGGTCGGGAAAGAAAACCAGCAGCAAGAAATCTCCACAGGAGAAGTACAAGAAGGTACATAAGGTGACGGAGAGTAGTTCAGACAAACAGAAGAGTGATACAGACTCCGGAAGCAAGGAGCTGGGTTGTCTGAAACTACATAATGTGATCAAAACGGAGGATCACCAAACTATCTGGGTCACGCTCAAGATAGCAGGAGTCCAAGTGAAAATGGAATTGGACACAGGATCAGCCCTAACAGTCATAAACCGAAGGGACTACAAGCAGCTATTCTCACATATACCCTTGAGAGATACAAAGATTGTCTTGAAGACGTACACGGGGCAAAAAGTCTACCCCAAAGGAAAAATAAGGGTGAACGTTATATATAATGGCAAGGAAACACCAAAAATGGACCTATATGTATTGCCAGATGGAGGACCACCACTACTAGGACGTGAATGGGTCCGGAAGATACAGCTAGATTGGCATTCCATACAAGCACTGACTGTCGATGCCAAAAAGGATGACGACGTCACACCTGGACGACTGTCAAAAATGCTAACTGACGCACAAGAAGTGTTCCAGCAGGGACTCGGAACACTAAAAGGCATAACAGCGATGATCAAAATAGAGGAAAATGCAAGCCCAAAGTTTTTTAAGGCCAGACCAGTACCTTATGCGATCCGCCCAGCCGTCAAAGCAGAGCTGGAAGGTTTGGAATGTTCAGGAGTACTGTCCAAAGTGGACTGGAGCGAGTGGGCTACACCCATCGTTCCTGTAATGAAGAGGTCGTTGAGTAATATGCCTGGGGAACCAAAGAAGGTTCGCATCTGTGGGGACTTTAAGGTGACAGTGAACCCAGTCCTTCACACTGTACAATATCCGCTTCCGCGGATTGAAGATATTTTTGCCTCGCTATCTGGAGGGAAACACTACACTAAGATTGATCTGGCCCAGGCGTACCTGCAAATGGAGGTAGAAGAAGCCTCAAAACAGTACCTCACGATCAACACTCATAAAGGTCTCTACCAATACAACCGGCTGGTGTTCGGGGTAGCATCAGCTCCGGCTATTTGGCAAAGGGCAATGGAACAAGTCCTGCAAGGGATTCCAGGGACCCAGTGTTATTTGGACGACATCCTGGTCACGGGCGAAAATGACAGTGATCACCTCGCCAACCTGGAGCAGGTGCTCACTAGATTGAAGGAATATGGGCTCCGAGCTAATCGCCACGAATGCGAGTTTTTCCAGAAGCAGATCTCGTATTGTGGCCACGTTATTGATAAAGAGGGGTTACATAAGTCCCCTGAAAAGATTGAGGCAGTAGTCAAGGCTCCAGCACCGGAAAATGTGTCACAACTGAGGTCGTTCCTCGGGCTGGTGAGCTACTACCATAAGTTCTTGCCGAATTTGTCTACTGTACTACACCCACTGAACACCCTACTGCAAACGGGGGTACCATGGAAGTGGAGTGACGAATGTAAACAAACTTTCCAGAAGAGCAAAGCATTGATCACATCAAAAGAGGTGTTGGCTCATTTCAACCCAGCACTACCAATTCGGTTGGCGTGTGATGCATCACCCTATGGCATTGGAGCGGTGCTGTCGCACAAATTCCCGGACAGCTCGGAGAGGCCAGTAGCCTTTGCGTCTCGGTCACTAACCTCAGCCGAGGTAACTACGCCCAGATTGACAGGGAGGCCCTCAGCCTAGTGTGGGGAGTGAAAAAGTTCAATCACTATCTGCACGGGCAGAAGTTCACCTTGCTGACTGACCACCAACCACTTGTCTCCACCTTTAATCCAAAGAAGGGCGTTCCGGTGATGACTGCGCAACGGCTACAAAGATGGTCCCTTTTTCTAGGGGCGCACTAATATGAAATCGAGTATAAGGGCACGAAACAGCATGGAAACGCTGATGGGCTATCACGCCTGCCACTGCCTACTGCGGAGGAAGCACCAGCAGTGGATCCTGTCGAAATTTTTCATTCGACTATAATTGAATGCTTGCCAGTAACTAACGCTGGTATAGAGAAGGAGACCCGAAATGACCCGACACTGTCTCGGGTATATGATTTGACGGTGAAGGGATGGCCAGCACATGGCGACTCACTGTTGCCAGCATTCTCATCCAGAAGAGAACAGCTGTCAGTATGCCAGGGGACCTTGATGTGTGGATCCCGAGTGGTAATTCCACCCAAGTTAAGGGAGAGAGTGCTCAATGAGCTTCACGAAGGTCATCTGGGAGGGGTGAAAATGAAAAGCCTTGCTAGGGCTTATGTGTGGTGGCCGGGGATCGATCAGCAAATCGAGGACCTGACAAAGAGCTGCTCAGGATGCCAGAAGGTCCAAAATGCACCACCACATGCCCCTCTACACCCATGGGAGTGGCCCTCATCTCCATGGCAACGGGTGCATATTGATTTTGCTGGTCCATTCATGGACTCAATGTTTTTAATAGCCGTGGATGCGCACTCGAAATGGCCTGAGGTGATCAAAATGTCCTCCACCACCACGGAGAAAACTATTGCAGTCCTACGGACCATTTTTGCCAGGAACGGCTTGCCAGAGCAGATTTGCTCTGATAACGGACCACAGTTTGTGTCCGAAGAGTTTCGAAGATTTATGAAAAAGAATGGGGTAAGGCATTACACATCTGCCCCGTATCATCCAGCCACAAATGGATTGGCTGAGAGGTTCGTACAAACCTTTAAAAAAGCAGTAAAGGCCATGTGCGATGACGACATTCCACTGCAGCATAAGGTGGACAATTTCCTGTTAGCCTACAGAAATGCGACACATGCAGTCACCAACCAGGCCCCGGCCATGATGTTCTTTAACCGAAGGTTGAGATCTCATCTGGATTTGCTCAGACCAAATGTACGAAGAGATGTTGAGAGTAAGCAATTCCAGCACATCAACGAGAAGCCGACAAGGAGCTTCAATGTAGGGCAACCGGTCTTGGCCCGCGACTACCGAACAGAGAAATGGCAACCTGGAACGATATGCACACGGCAGGGGCCACTAATGTACACAGTGGATGTTGGGGAGAACATTGTGAGACGCCATGCTGACCAGATCCTAGAGTCACAGGAATGAGTCAACCCCATGTCTCGGCCATACATACCTGGTGAGGAACCCGACGTACAGGTCGCATCTACCTTAGAAACAATAGCATTGGAAGCTGATGAATCAACTGACGACAGGGTGTTCGAATCGCCTCCGCACCAAGAGCGAGACACTTGGGAAAGGCGTTATCCAGAAAGAATCAGGAAGCCTCCCCAAAGACTGAATTTATAAATGGACTATTTTCAGTTAATGTTGCATGTTAAAAGTGTTAATTGTAATTAGTTTGATATTTAATTGTTAAATGAGTGTTATGGTACTGTTAATCTAAAAGGGGAGGAATTGTAATGTATGTACCTTTAAGGGGGAGAACTACTTTTTACAGCTCCTGTATCCTGTAGTACCGGCAGTGACCACACCTGTATATAAACCCTGAGTCGTGGTCTGTAGTCAGTTGCAGTTTGAACCCTCATTCAGTAAACACCTGTTGATCGTTCCCTGCAGTCTGTGTCTGATTATTGAAGGACACAACATTAAGATACACGGATATAACAGAAGGCACATGTAATAGCACTATTAAAGCCTGGAAAAGATCCTTCAGATCCTAAGAGTTTTCGGCCAATTTCACTGCTTTGCCACACCTCTAAGCTGTTTGAACGCCTGATACTCAATAGGATAGCACCAACTGTAGATAAGCTCATTCCAGAGCAAGCAGGTTTCTGCCCTGACAAATCAACAACAAGCCAACTGCTCAACCTCACACAACACATCGAAGGTGGTTTTGAGCAAGGGATGGTAACAGGTGCTGTTTTTGTAGACCTGTCAGCAGCATACGATACAGTGAACCATAGACGTCTCCTCTGCAAGATTCTAGAGATGACAAAAGAGATTCACTTAACAGAGCTGTTAGAAAGCATGCTTCAGAATCGCCGGTTCTATGTTGAACTAGGTGGGAAGCGCATCAGGTGGCGTATTCAGAAGAATGGTCTTCCTCAGGGAAGCGTGCTTGCACTGTTGCTGTACAACATCTACACGAATGACCAACCTATAGACGGTGTTACACGCCGTTTTATATACGCTGATGACTTATGTGTCACTGCCCAAAGCACTGATTTTAACACCGTGGAGAAAACGCTTTCTGAGGCCTTGGAGGGACTAAAATCCTACTATGAAGAAAACCACCTTCGCGCAAACCCATCAAAGACGCAAGTTTGTGCATTCCACCTCAGAAACCGTGAAGCCAAACGCCAGCTGAAAGTAACCTGGCGTGGAGCAACACTGACGCATTGCGAGCACCCTATCTACTTAGGAGTCACATTTGACTGATGCCTCACCTTCAAGAACCACATCGAGAAGACAAAGGCAAAAGTGAGCGTATGAAACAACATCCTGAATAAGCTCACTAACACAAGATGGGGAACAAGCCTGAAAACATTGCGAACCAGTGCACTTACTCTTTGCTATTCCACTGCCAAATACGCCTGCCCTGCATGGGAAAGGTCTACTCATGCCAAGAAGATGGATGCCGTTCTGAATGCAAGCTGCCGATTTATCACAGGTTGCTTAAAACCAACAAACACCAACAGCCTATATATCCTGGCGGGTATCGCTCCCCCTGATATAAGAAGAACGGTAGCCAGCAAGAAAGAACGACTCCGTCAAACATCAGATGAGAGACACCCTCTGCATTGTCATACACCTATACCCAGCTGCCTAAAGTCAGGAAAGAGCTTCATGAACAGTGTTGTTCCATTACAATCAACCTCATCTGAAGCCCGCATCGCCTTGTGGAAAGACTGGCTCGCCAGTCTTGAACAACCCCCAGCGATGGAAATTTTACTTGATGAAAGCCTTCTCCCAGGAGCTAATTGCAACTGGGCAACCTGGAAGTGCCTTAACAGAATTAGGACCGGTGTAGGTTGCTCAAAGGTGTCACTAAGCAAATGGGGATATTCAACCAGCCCGACAACTTGTGAATGTGGAAATGAGGCACAGACTATGCAACATCTCCTGCAATGCCCATCATTAGAGGAACCCTGCACTGTTGCAGATCTTGCCGAATCCAACAACAAGGCGCAAAAATGTGTCCAGTTCTGGCTGGGCTATGTATAGACTGTCCGTGGACACGATAAGAAGAATTACCTGTTAACAGGCAGTTAATTGGCACTAATCAATTCCCGCCTCGGGTCGGCGGGTCCCAGTGCGGAGTGGGTACCCGCCTCCTCTGAAACTTACGTGGAGGCGGGTTTTGGGCGGGATGGTGTCGGGACCCCCGATTTCGGGATTTTCCCCCCCCCAATCACCTGAAACCCCGCCTGACGGCTCCAGGAAAATCTACCCCTGTGTCCTTAACATCTGCCCTCATGCATGCTTTGCCAATCTTTCAAAAGACAGACTGAAACATTTGGTGAGACAAGACCAGATATGAAGAGTTAGCTGCTGTAATTCACAGATGGCAAGTGAACTTACAGAATAACAGTCAAAGAAAATTCCACTTAACTCCATCTCACATGGAATTGGGGGTAATATACTAGCATGGATTGAGAATTGGTTAACAGGCAGAAAACAAATAGTAGGGATAAACGGGTCTTTTTCAGGATGGCAGGCAGTGACTATTGGGGTACCGCAAGGATCGGTGCTTGGGCCCCAGCTATTCACAATCTATATCAATGATTTGGATGAGGGAACTAAATGTAACATTTCCAAATTTGCTGATGATACAAAGCTAGATGGCAGTGTCAGTTGTGAAGAGGATGTGAAAAGGCTTCAAGGGAATCTTGACAGGCTCAGTGAGTGGGCGAGAACATGGCAGATGGAATATAACGTGGATAAATGTGAAGTTATTCACTTTGGTAGAAAAAACAGAAAGGCAGAGTATTTCCTAAATGGTGAAAGATTGGGGAATGCAGATGCTCAAAGGGACCTGGGTGTCCTTGTATATGAGTCACTGAAAGTGAATGTGCAGGTGCAGCAAGCCATTAGGAAGGCAAATGGTATGCTGACCTTCATTACAAGAGGATTTGAGTACAGGAGTAAAGAAGTCTTACTCCAATTATATAGGACCTTGGTGAGACCACAACTGGAGTACTGTGTACAATTTTGGTCTCCTTACCTAAGGAAGAATAAACTTGCCATAGAGGGAGTGCAACGAAGGTTCACGAGATGGCGGGACTGTCGTATGAGAAGAGATTGAGTAAACTAGGCCTGTATTCTCTTGAATTCAGAAGAATGAGAGGGGATCTCATTGAAGCATACAAAATTATTACAGGGCTTGATAGGATGGATGCTGGAAGAATGTTTCCCTTGGCTGGGGAGTCTAGAACCAGGGGCCACAGCCTCAGGATAAAGGAAAGGCCATTCAGGACGGAGGTGAGAAGAAATTTTTTCACACAGAGGGTGGTGAATCTTTGGAATTCTCTACCCCAGAGGGTTGTGGAGGCTCAGTCATTGGGTATATTCAAAACAGATGTCGATAGATTTCTGACTAGTAAAGGCATCAAGGGATATGGCGACAGGGCCGGTGAATGGAGTTGAGGCAAAAGATCAGCCATGATCTCATTGAATGGCGGAGCAGGCTTGAAGGGCTGAATGGCCTACTCCTGCTCCTATTTCTTACGTTATGTTCATTTCTCTCCTCAAAAAAATTGGGAAAAAAATAATAAACCTGTTCCTTGTTTTCGCGTTACCTTTCTTTCTGGATTACTTTGAACTGCAAAAACTGACCTCCAGCATTTCAGCATCCAGCTGTGGACCCGGGCTTACACCACACATTCACTTGTTTTAAAATCTGCCTGTCTATGTGCCCCTTTTTGTGGCCCTTTATTCTTTTTTTCCTGTGGTCCCAGCCAGGGAGAGGGTAGATCTGGTTGAAGATATTCCTGGAATATTGATCACGTGACATCTGACCACATGAGCATCTGTTTACGAAGAAAGAACATCTTTGGCCTTATGTGTTGAGTCTGCGTTTGAAAACCCAGGAGAGTTTAAGCGGTGTGTCGTTTGTCCTTGTATCTCCAGTTCTCTAGTTAGGACTGGCCATTTCCACGTCAAGGTAGCAAAAGAGGCTCTGTGGATTTTTACCACATAAAGTTTCAACGTAGTCTCACTTAAAGGAAGTTTAAGACTTTGGACTCTATTATTTTTAGTTAGTTTAAATAAATGTGTAAGTCAAGAATCATACTGATGGTTATATAAATAAAAGCAACCGTTTGCTTTAATATGGATATCATGCTATTTTCCACCTTTAGAAGTGCACGGTAGAACATGAGTGAGAGAGGAAGTATTAAGGGGTTTAGCAGCTTTAAAAGTGGATAAATCCCCAGACCCGGATGAAATGTATCCCAGGCTGTTAAGCGAAGCAAAAGAGGAAATAGCAGAGGCCCTGACCATCATTTTCCAATCCTCTCTGGCTTCAGGTGTGGTGCCAGAGGACTGCTAATGTGGTACCCTTGTTTAAAAAGGGAGAAAAGGATAGACCAAGTAATTACAGGCCAGTCAGCCTAACCTTGGTGGTGGGAAAATTATTGGAAATAATTCTGAAGGACAGAATAAATCTTAATTTAGAAAGATACGGATTAATCAAGGATAGTCAACACGGATTTGTTAAGGGATGGTCGTGTCTGACAAACTTGATTGAATTTTTTGAGGAGGTAACAAGGAGGGTGGATGAGGGTAGTGCGTTTGATGTAGTGTATGTGGACTTTAGCAAGGCTTTTGATAAGGTTCCACATGGCAGATTGGTCACGAAGTTAAAAGCCCATGGGATCCAGGGCAAAGTGTCAAGTTGGATTCAAAACTGGCTCGGAGGCAGGAAGCAGAGGGTAATGGTTGATGGGTGTTTTTGTGACTGGAAGGCTGTTTCCAGTGGGGTTCCGCAGGGCTCAGTACTGGGTCCCTTGCTTTTTGTGGTATATATCAATGATCTAGACTTGAATATAGGGGGTATGATTAAGATGTTTGCAGATGATACT
This sequence comes from Somniosus microcephalus, assembly GCF_052327205.1. Lineage (NCBI taxonomy): Eukaryota > Metazoa > Chordata > Chondrichthyes > Squaliformes > Somniosidae > Somniosus > Somniosus microcephalus. The sequence continues at coordinate 55,337,950 of NC_141000.1, forward strand.
AAAATCAGCTGTGTGGTTAATACTGAAGAAGGAAGCTGTAGACTGCAGGAAGATATCAATAAATTGGCCGGTGGGCAGAACAGTGGCAAATGGAATTTAATCCGGAGAAGTGTGAGGTAATGCATTTGGGAGGGCCAACAAGGAAAGGGAATACACATTAAATGGTAGGACACTGAGTAGTGTAGAGGAACAAAGGGACCTTGGAGTGCATGTCCACAGATCCCTGAAGGTAGCAGGCCAGGTAGATAAGGTGGTTAAGAAGGCATACGGAATGTTTGCCTTTATTAGCCGTGGCATAGAATACAAGAGCAGGAGGGTTATGCTTCAACTGTATAAAACACTAGTTAGGCCTCAGCTAGAGTACTGCATGCAGTTCTGGTCACCACATTACAGGAAAGATGTGATTGCACTAGAGAGGGTACAGAGGAGATTTACAAGGGTGTTGCCGGGAGTAGAGAATCTTAGCTATGAGGAAAGACTTAATAGGCTGGGTTTGTTTTCCTTGGAACAGAGGAGGCTGAGGGGAGACCTTATTGAGGTGTATAAAATAATGAGGAGCCTAGATAAAGTGGATAGAAAAGACCTATTTCCCTTAGCAGAGGGGTCAAAAACCAGGGGGCACAGATTTAAAGTAATTGGTGGAAGGTTTAGAGGGGATTTGAGGGGAAATTTCTTCACCCAGAGGGTTGTGGAGGTCTGGAACTCACTGCCTGAAAGGGTGGTAGAGGCAGGAACCCTAACCACATTTAAGAAGTACTTGAAGGTGTACTTGGGATGCTGTAACCTGCAGGGCTACGGACCAAGAGCTGGGAAGTGGGATTAGGCTGGATAGCTCTTTGTTGGCCGGCACGGACACGATGGGCCGAAATGGCCTCCTTCCGTGCTGTAACTTTCTATGATTCTATGATAGGCAGCGTGGATAACCTCCAGTGAAAAATAGTGAAGTTAAACAGTAATTGGTAGCCCTCTGGTATGCTATCCCATTCATGTCACACACAAGATTATTAATTTCAGCTCATACACGTGTCCATGTATGGATAATGTATTTTTACAATGAACAAGAGTAAAAAGGAAACAATCAGTGTAGCAATCTTATTGTTTTATACAAGTTTTTAAAAAGTTACTATTCTATAACTTTATGTTTATTTTCTTCGTTAATGCCATAGTTTATGTCGAGTGACATTCAAACCACGCTGTTAGCTAACGTGTTTATTTTTAAGAAATGAGAAATAAACAATGTTTTTAAGTAACGGCAAGGTGCAGAGTCCTTTCCTACCTGATAAAGGGTGAATTTGGGGATTATCTTCTGATTTTTAAGTTCACCTTTGACTTTGTTAAAAACAATCCCAATTGGCCAAAGTGCAACTATTGTGGAGACACCAAGGGAAGTGTTAATCCATATCGCAGGTCCACTAGGCGCAAGCTGTAAAATAATAAATCATACACTGTTATGTTTAGTAAAAATATTTCCATCTATTGTTGTCTCAATACCATAAATTATTTGTTTTTTTTGTTGCATTTTATCAATCATAAAATAGGCAATTTAGTCCTCCTTATGGGGTAATAGCTGGGCTCCACTTGGTACCTGGCCATTGATACTACAGCGGAGGTTGGTAACCCATCATGTATGGAGTCACAGCTTTGAACACGTACTGCTAATCATGGGGCAACATTCCATGATGTGGTATGTTGGAAGTTAAGAGTTATTCAGAGTTCTAAGCCAAGTATTTATTTTAACATAATCCTCTATTCAGATTGCTCTCTAAAGCAGTCTCTTTTAATTTAATCATCTTCACTGAACAGTACACAACAGAGACACTGAGAAATTATGGTGTGTATTTTGAAGAAAAAATTACAGCATTAACTCAGAAATACAAACTTTTAAAAATGTACTGCTTAATCAGCAGATCAGAAAAAGGGGCAAAATGTATCAATTTCCATCCTGCGACTTAAAATATGTCAACTTATCACCAATTTCTTTATTTATCCTATTCAAGTACTAGCATCTAGCTCAACATGGACTAAAGAACATACATCATCAAGGCTAAAGGTCCCATTCACCCAAAGGACTAATGTGATGATCATTAGGACTGGCCGGAAGAAAGCTAGCTGAAATGTTCCCAATTTCAGCAAGAACATCAGGCGCCTAAAAAAAAGAAAGAAGCAGACATTAACCATGTTTAGACAGCAGCTTAAAATGGCAAATATAAGACATTAGTTTGGGTCTTCCATTTACTTTTAGCATATTAAGGGACTTAACTTTTGGCCATTCTGTGAAGCGCCTTGGGATGTTTTGTTGTTGTTGTATTATATTTGGTACTTTGGGTTTGAGTATGTAATCTAATTACTGGATTTTCACATACCCTCTGCTAAGATAAACGGCAACAACAATTATATATATATATTTATTACATATTGGTACAATCACGTGTGCAATTAAGTATTAATGCTAACAAATTTTAACATATTTAGGCCCATCCATTTTTGTGGGTTATTTCTTTTATTTTCCTAAATCCCCTACACCACATTTTTGCATGGTCAAGTATACTACAGATTAAAAGAGTAAAGATTCCATTTACAAAGCCCCAAAATGTCTTAACCCCAAACATACAAGAACATCTCATTGCATCAGTGGGACATTTCCATTTACAAACGGCAGTGGAAATCTGCAACACTCTCCTCCATAAAGGTGTTGAGCCTAGGTCAACTGAAAATTTCAAAGCCGAGATTGATAGATTTTTGTTAGGTAAGAGTATTAAGGGATATGAAACCAAGGTGGGTAAATGGAGTTGCAATACAGATCCGCTATGATCTAGCTGAATGGCGGAACAGGCATGAGGGGCTGAATGGCCTACTCCTGCTCCTATGTTCCATTCGTGAAATGAACATTTAGTACGGAGTTATCGGAAGTCTTTTTGTGGACCTTCAAGGGACTGGGATGATATTATGTGGACTCATTTCAAACAGAACCAGAACAGTTGACAAAGAGAGCACAATCTCATCCCATCATTGTGGGTTCGATTATGGCCCAGATCCCTAACTAAACTGATCAATCATTTGTCACTCAGCCACCCAAACCCCTTACTAACTCTAACTTCAATAACTCAGAATATACAGTGTGTGTCAGTGACAGGAATAATACAAGGCTATAGGTCCAAGAACATTTTTCTCAACCAAGTCTACAGCTCACCTTGAAATCTTTGCAAAAGGCAAACATAGACAGCAGCAACAACAGGGTCCTGTACTAATCTTGACAGGAGTATTTTGAAAACGTTTCAGGAATGCCTCATCACCTCCAAATTCTTCTATCATCATCCGCTGGAACTTATGGATAACAATTGCAAAGTACCTATAGAAATAATAACAAAATTATCCAAGAAATTTATCCAACAAAATATAATTCACTTTAATGGCTTTGTATTCTACCTAGTTGTTGCATAATCCTGAATGTTATAAAATGCCTCTCAGTTACCATGGCCTTGAATTTCTGTGGGTTTACACCATTTCTCTGGAGGTACCTGCTGGTCTCCCGTTGAAGTTAACGCTGAAGTCTGGGCCTATGTCTCATGCTATAAAAATTTCTAATCAAAGGAAACTTGGTAACTAATAGTCAGTGCAAAACTTCCCCTTGTAAAGTTCTGTTCCACGCATGAATAGTTACATTGGATTGTGAGCACTTGGGAAGGTTTGTTCCCTTGAATTGCTGTGGGTGTCACTAGTTCTAATATTGTGCAACATAAATGCGGATTGTAAAAGCTTCTACAAGTATGTAAAAAGAAAAAGATTAGTGAAGACAAATGTAGGTCCCTTACAGTCAGAAACGGGAGAATTTATAATGGGGAACAAGGAAATGGCTGAGCAATTAAACAAGTACTTTGGTTCTGTCTTCACGGAAGAGGACACAAATAACTTCCCAGAAATGCTAGGAAAGCAAGGGTCTAGTGAGAAGGAGGAATTAAAGGAAATTAGTATTAGTAAAAAAATAGTGCTGGAGAAATTAATGGGACTGAAAGCCAATAAATCCCCAGGGCCTGATAATCTGCATCCCAGAGTACTAAAAGAGGTAGCCATGGAAATAGTGGATACATTGGTTGTCATCTTCCAAAATTCTATAGATTATGGAACAGATCCTGCAGATTGGAGGGTGGCAAATGTAACCCCATTATTTAAAAAAGGAGGGAGAAAGAAAACAGGGAACTACAGACCAGTTAGCCTAACATCAGTAGGAGGGAAAATGCTAGCATCTATTATAAAGGATGTGATAACAGGACGCTTAGAAAATATCAACGGGATTAGACAAAGTCAACATGGATTTATGAAAGGGAAATTGTGTTTGACAAACCTACTGGAGTTTTTTGAGGATGTAACTGGTAGAATAGATAAGGGAGAACCAGTGGATGTGGTGTATTTGGATTTTCAGAAGGCCTTAGATAAAGTCCCACATAAGAGGTTAGTGCGCAAATTTAAAGCACATGGAATTGGGGGTAATATACTGGCATGGATTGAAAATTGGTTAACAGACAGGAAACAGGGAGTAGGAATAAATGGGTCTTTTTTGGGGTGGCAGGCGGTGACTAGTAGGGTACCACAGGGATCAGTGCTTGGGCCCCAGCTATTCACAATATATATCAATGATTTGGATGAGGGAACCAAATGTAATATTTCCAAGTTTGCTGACAACACGAAACTAGGTGGGATTGTGAGTTGTGAGGAGGTTACAAAGAGGCTTCAAGGCGATTTAGACAAGTTGAGTGAGTGGGCAAATACATGGCAGTATAACAATGTGAAGTTATCCACTTCGGTAGGAAAAACAGAAAGGCAGAGTATTATTTAAATGGTGATAGATTGGGAAATGTTGATGTACAGAGGGACCTGGGTGTCCTTGTACACCAGTCACTGAAAGCAACCCTGCTGGTGCAGCAAGCAGTTAGGAAGGCAAATGGTATGTTGGCCTTCATTGCAAGAGGATTTGAGTACAGGAGCAAGGATGTCTTACTACAGTTATACAGGGCCTTGGTGAGACCACACCTGGAGTACTGTGTGCAGTTTTGGTCTCCTTACCTAAGAAAGGATATACTTGCCATAGAGGGAGTGCAGCAAAGGTTCACCAGACTGATTCCTGGGATGGCAGGACTGTCGTATGAGGAGAGATTGGGTCAACTAGGCCTGTATTCACTAGAGTTTAGGCGAATGAGAGGGGATCTCATTGAAACGTATAAAATTCTGACAGACTGGATGCAGGGAGGATGTTTCCCCTGGGTGGGGGGGGGGGGTCTAGAACGAGGGGTCACAGTCTCAGGGTACGGGGTAGGACATTTAGGACTGATGAGGAGAAATTTCTTCACTCAGTGGGTGGTGAACCTGTGGAATTCTCTACCACAGAAGGCTGTGGAGGCCAAGTCACTGAATATATTTAAGAAGTAGATAGATTTCTAGACACAAAAGGCATCAAGGGGTATGGGGAGAGAACAGGAATATGGTATTGAGATAGAGGATCAGCCATGATCATATTGAATGGCGGAGCAAGCTCGAAGGGCCAAATGACCTACTCCTGCTCCTATTTTTCTATGTTTCTAAATAATCACGTCGCACCAAGAGTACAAAGCTCCCTTGACAAGAGAAGTCAGAGCTACCTTGCTGAAAACAAAACAAGTTAAAGAGGTATAATGCTGGGTGTCCACAAAGTGATGGGTTGTCGATTTACACCTGCGATTTCTGCACACCATTGTGTTGGCAATCTCATTCATTTTACTGTCAGGGTATGCCAAGCAGAAGCCAATGCTGTCCGCATGTTAGAGGGGAAATTGGAATGACAATCGTCATTAACTTACTATCATGCACCTCGTAGCAGCCCGCCCAGAGCAGCAGTAGCATATATCTGCAAGCAGGTTATCTGCTTGACTGGCAGAGATCCAGGAAAAGAGGATGATTTGAAATAAGTATTTTGCTATGAAGACCAGAGAATGATGCCAATGTTGTCCCTTGAGGGATCATTCTATGATCCTGCAGCCCATGTGGCGATCTGCACTTGTAGGGAGCATGGCTCGGAGAATCAGGTCTACAAAGTAGTAACCCCATCTCCACCCACAGTCCCTATGAGCACAGCTCTCACTTGCAACAGAAAGGTCCTGAAATTGCATCAAGGAATAGTAATGTACAAACATTTAACACGTTCGTTTGAAATTTCTCTCCTTTATTTTAGCACAGATTTTAACCTGTTTAAGATTGTGAAATTACCCATTTCAAAATAAAAACAATTTTAAAGCTGTACGTCACCAATCTTGTTCTTAAATCTATCAACTATTATAGTGTACCTCATAATGAAGAAATTACTGAAAAGGGAATTGTATTCATCTGCATTCTCATTTCATCTTAGACATTATAAAGAGAGACAGTTACACATTTATTGGTGGCTCTGTCTTCTATTGTGTTTTTGTTTTAGAAACATAGAAGATAGGAGCAGGAATAGGCCATTCGGCCCCTCGAGCCTGCTCCGCCATTCAATGGGATCATGGCTGATCATCCAAATTCAGTACCCTGTTCCTGCCTTCGCCCCATATCCCTTGATCCCTTTAGCCTTAAGAAATATATCTAACTCCTTCTTGAATATATTTAATGAATTGGTGTCCACTGTCTTCTGTGGTAGAGAATTTCTCAGGTTCACCACTCTCTGGGTAAAGAAATTCCTCCTCATCTCTGTCCTAAATGGCTTACCCCTTATCCTTAGACTGTGAATTAAAATTCTCATCAGAGGCAGTCTAGAAACAGACATTATCCAATTCCACCTCCAGTGACCATGAAATATGTATTTTTTTGTACAACAGTTAGAGGATTGATTGAGGAGCTCCTGATTTCTTGCTGTAGACAGTATGAGGGGAAAATTCAGTTGGTTTGCGCCTCCCGTTAGCGCCTTAAGAGGGCGCTAATGGGGCGCAAAGCAACTGGCGCCCGTGCACGGCGATGTTTGCGCCGCTCACGAAATTAACTAGACATTTTGCGGTGGCGCTAAACACTACCACCACGATCTCCTGCGCCGGCAGATCGTGACGTCAGTCAAGAGTGCAACGCCTCAGGCCGGATACTGAGTGGCGCCCCCTGCCTTACCGCCTGCCGCTAGCAACGACAGGTTGAGGGGAGCGTTTTGCAGTCAGGAAGGGACTGGGGGAGCGTTATTTAAAGGCGACCACTTCCTGCCTTTTTTTGTTGGTGACATTTTTGCACTATGCATTCTGAGAGAGAGAGAGAGACTTCTGGAGAGGTTCAACACTGTGTGAAGGAGTTTTGCATACTGAGCAGCACTTTGCAGGTTCATTTTGATTTGCCCTTCCTTTTATCGATTTAGAAGAGACTGTGGGGGCTGCACTCTGAGCTCTTTCCCTGGGTCTCTCCATTGTTCTATCCAGCAGATTTGATGTACAGGTCTCTCCAGGCCAAGATTCAAGGCTGCAATGAGCAGGATGTGGATGGAGAGCAAGATCAACCCTCCCCTTTAAGAGCTGGCCGGCGCCAGTGTGTCTGTGTTCCATTGCTGACTGACATCACATGAGTTTCACCAGCGCTCTGAGGTAGCGCCTCGCTCCTCGGCCTTTGCGCCTTAAGGCGGGTGTGAAACGCCTGGTTTTGCGCTCCAATCACCTCCAGGGGCGATAAAAACCAAGTTTGCAGTTGGAGGCGATAATTAGCGCCAGGCGCTAATCTTTGCGCCCGGCCAATAATTGCAACCCAAATGGGGCGATACCAAATTTCTCCCCCTATGTAATTCGAATGCATTTCTACTTCCCAGAATTTAATGTAGACAATTAAAATGTAATGTATTCTAGGAGCAATAAAAAAACCCAAAAGAAATACATACACTGCTGTTGTCAAATCTGTGATCATTGATGCTAGAGGAATCCACATCCCAATACAAGATGTAGACGCTATCACCTGAAACAAAAAAAATAAAGCAACTGTTACTTTTCAATATTCTAAAAGCTAACATTCTTAAATGTTGTAAAGCAGAGTTTCCAAATGGCCTGTATAAAAATACAGTGATTTCCTGAATTGGTATTTGTGGATAGGAAGATGGCTAATGGTGTGCAGGCACATTGATTTTGGGTGTTGAGTCACATTTTAGATAGATAGCTTATTTACTTACTTCAAAATATAGGAATTTTGTTGTTATTCAGGAGGTGCTTTTCATTTTCTTTGCCAGTCGCTTCTGCTTGCATTGTTATTTAAAATGCTACATTGAGCACTCTTGTGAAGGACCTTGCAACAGGAAGGTCCTGAAATTACACCAAGGAATTGTAACATACAGTTAACACTTTTGTTTGAAATTTCTCTCTTTTATTTTAGCGCAGATGTTAACCTGAAGAGAGGAATTTCAGACAAACACATTAAATGCTAATATTCCTCAGTGATTTCAGGGCCACAGGTTTTAAAACAGAATTCCAAGCTCTGCCAATACAATTTATGTGGGAATGTGGCTTTTCCATTTGAAATCCTTTGGGTGAAATCAAGAAGTATATTAAAGCAAGATAGAAAATGGGAGCTTTTTGAAATCTTATGGAGAATTGGAGACAATTCCTGAAAAACAGGAAGAGTATGAATTTCCCAGCTAGATATTGTAAAGTGTACTTACAGGCGCAGCCCCACTGACCCACATAATAGTCGCTCTCCTGTTTGATGAAGGGACTTTTCTTACCAGGTAGATAACTTCCTCAAAATACACAAGATTTGCAATTACAGCCATTAGAGTGAGAACACTGTATAAGATAATAGCAGGCACATTCAAATCTGTGGAAAGAAACAAAGTTAATTACTTTAAATGAGCTGTCTCCATTGTCATTTTGATCAACCATTTCCTAAATGAGTTTATAATGTTTATTTTTATTATTTGAATAAATTATATAGCTATTGGTGGGGAAATTATCAATTAATATTTGTTTTAAAAACAGGCTGCAGTGTATTTACACTTCTGTAAGTAGTGGCACAATTATATAAATGTATTTATAATTTAACAGAAATTAAACTTATTACCGATTTACTTTGAGCAGATGCCATATGATGCAGATATGGGGGGTGATTTTGCCAATGGGGGCGCGTTGGAGGCGGGACTGCTGCTTGGCGGGTCGATGTCCCGCCTCCATCGATTTGTGGCCAACCCACGCTATTCCCTTGATTGACCTTGTTAAGCCCGCCCAGCAGGTTTAGCAGGCCAATTAAGGGAAAGCCCGTTACAGAGATTGTCAAAGTATGACGTTTCATCTGTCAAATACTTTTGGCAGATGAATTGTCATCATTTGACAGCTCTGTGAAACTGTCAAACACTGACATTCTCTGTAGTTTGATGAGTTCTTGAATTCAAGGCCTCATGAAACCTCTTTCTTTTGCAGAAATTAGATGGTTGTTGCATTGGAGAATGCAACTTCCATCTGTCATCTCTGCCGCGGAGGTCCGAGACTCTCCGCATACCCAACGATTGAAGCCTGCAGGAAGAGACAAAGGTAAATACACTTTTTCTAACATTTCCCACTTACCTCACATACTCACCTCTCCACACTTGCACCCATCACTCACCTCTACAGCACACTTTTGGACCCCGCAGACCCACTACTCGCCTCGGTGACCCTGGCGGGGTTCGGAGCCTTCGGGAAGCCTGCACTTTTGTGGGTAAAATGGGGATAATCCTCTTATCTGCCTGTTAACTACCTGTTAACAGGCAGTTAAGTGGCTGTAATCCCCTTCCCGCATCCAAGGAGGCGGGTCAGGGGCAGGTTGGGCACCCGCCCCCAAATTCTGCCATTTTCCCAGCAGTCCCGCCTCCATACCCGCCTCCCCAGGGCTGGCAAGATCACGCCCATGATTAGCTTGATTATACCTAGCCATTTTATTATATTACAGTTGAAGATTGTTAATTGGATGTCTAGATATAAAAGATACCCTCATACTAATTAGATTATATGCACTGAGCAAAGCCCTGCTACAAATACTGCAATAATGGCAGCCAAGAGGTCTGTTAAGAAAGAACTATGGGAACAAAATTTCTCACACTAATGTTTTTCCTACAAATAGGAGCAATTTCATCCTCATGATTCTCTCCATACAGATCTCTTGAATAGAATGCATGACTATATTGTAATTATGCCAGCTGAAAACCAAAGTCATAGATTTTTGACAAAAACTGCAGATTCTTGATGGCTTTTTGAGAATTTTTAAGTAGGATGCAATGGTAAACCTCCATATTCCTACTTGCTGCTGTGGTTTCATGCACTAATTGCATGGCCAATTAGAAACCACCAGATGACCAAATGGGCTCAGTCGTGTATGAAAGGGCAGCATGCACAAGTCCTCTGGCTGCCCTTAAGGAAATTCCAATGCTTTTGGCCACAGATACACCTTTAACACCAAATAAATTAAGTCACGCTGACTCCAATTCTTTACTCCACTTTCTTCCAATACTGATTAAGTGGCTAATTGTCCATGGGCAGCTATTTTGTTACAGAACGCTGCCCAGTCTTTATGTGGAACCCCACCAAAGTCGCACTTTAGCTTCATTCCCCTGAAGCTCACTCCTAGCAGTTCTATTGCCATAGATTTTAGCATTCTTGACTATAATAGGCTTCTCTGCTGCAATCTAGCTCTTGCAAGGGCACGTGGCCCAATACGTTATATTAACAGTTCCAAAGCTAAAAATGGTGATGGCGTGGGATGGGAGGTCACATTTTACACATTACACTTCTGCCAAAATGCACAGTCTACAATGGGGAGTGTGTCATATACATAGGTGTAACATAATGCATAGTGACCAAGAGTGGGAACCAGTGCTGGTTCATTTCCTCCCTAGCCTAGAGGTACTTAAAGCCAATTATAGAAATCCGGTTGATATTTTTCCAAATTTCCCAATGATGGTTTTCTATGGTTCATTCAGTGATTATCTTGCATTGTTTTACAGGTAATAGAGTGAAACATAGAGCAGGATATTTAATTACACAATCATTTCTACAGAAAACCGAGGAACATTTGGGGCTTGATTTTAATGGAGGAGGTAGGATGGAGTCAGGTTGCCTGGTGGGCGGGTTTCGGACCCACTGCCGGTTTCAGCTGCTCCCGGTGTCCCATTTTCACTTAATTGGTCCACTTAGCTTCGTCGTGCACGCTGCCTGCTGCAATGAGTTGCCGCGGGTCTGTTGGTCTGCACTGATGAAGTCTTTGCTGCTCTTGTTTTTAAGGGCTCCCTGTAACCTCAGCGTCACCAGGACTCAGCACACCCAGCACCAGTGCGGATACGCACACCTCGGTGGGTTGTTCGCAACACAGAGTAGTGTTGTCACCTGGTGTATCATAGCTCACAAGTGAGCATCAGCAAATGCCGGAGACAGCGGCAGCAGTGGAGAATCCTCATCGGAGGTCGCAGGACTCTCCTAGCTCAGCGCAGCTGCATATAGGCGCTGTGCCTCTGGGGCCATCCAGAAAGAGAGCGGTGCTGGAACTCCAGGAACAAGTGCAGGAGTCTCTGACAGGGTTTGCATCCAGGGTAACTGCGAGTGTGGAGAGAATGGAGGAGTCCATCTCTAACATGAGCACTACCTTTGTGGAGGCAATGGCGCATGAACATGCCACCATGGAGAGGGTGGCAACCTCCTTGGAGGACATAACTCACCAGACTCAACAGAGCACGGTGACTCTTCTAAATTGATCAGAAACTGAACTGGACCAGCCATATAAATACTGTGGCTACAAGAGCAGGCCAGAGGCTGGGAATTCTGCGGCGAGTGTCTCACCTCCTGACTCCCCAAAGCCTTTCCACCATCTACAAGGCACAAGTCAGGAGTGTGATGGAATACTCTCCACTTGCCTGGATGAGTGCAGCTCCAACAACACTCAAGAAGCTCGACACCATCCAGGACAAAGCAGCCCGCTTGATTGGCACTCCATCCACCACCTTCAACATTCACTCCCTCTACCACCGGCACACTGTGGCTGCAGTGTGTACCATCTACAAGATGCACTGCAGCAACTCGCCAAAGCTCCTTCAACAGCACCTTCCAAACCCACGACCTCTACCACTTAGAAGGACAAGGGCAGCAGACGCATGGGAACATCACCACCTACAAGTTCCCCTCCAAGCCACACACCATCCTGACTTGGACCTGTATCGCCGTTCCTTCACTGTCGCTGGGCCAAAATCCTGGAACTCCCTTCCTAACAGCATTGTGGGTGTACCTACACCATATGGACTGCAGCGGTTCAAGAAGGCGGCTCACCACCGTCTTCTCAAGGGCAATTAGGGATGGGCACTAAATGCAGGCCTAGCCAGCGACGCCCACATCCCATCAATGAATTTAAAAAAAAGATGGTCTGCTATGGAGGATAGATGGGCACTATTGAGGATAGACACCAGAGGTACATGGACGTCCCCGTTATGAGGACTGTCAGTACTGAGTCGGCTCCTCATGGCCTCACTGAGGTGCCGCAGGTTGCTCTCCAGCCACTTGCTAGCAGTGAAGTGTGGGTGACACATGAGAGGGATGTTGGTGGCAGACAACAAGGAAGTGTGGACTTCTCTCCAAGCGCTCACACAACCATGCCACTGCGGAGCCCTCGGTCAGAGCCCCAGGTTCCTCACCGAACTGAGATGGCCGTCTCAGCCCCTGCACAGCCGAATGAAGAGCAGACTGTTGCAGAGCCCTCCAAGGCTCCCAAACCCAGAGGACACCCGCCAAAGGCGTCTAAGCAGGCGCAGCACCAAAGTGAGCAAGGTACCTCTACACCTGCTGAAGCCACAGGGGAAGCACCACGTAGAAGCACGCATAAGAGGAAGTTAAAGCACCAATAGTCACAAGGGTAGTCACTTGGGTGTCTTATAGTGTTGTTCAATATCGCGTGTCATCCTTATGTGATGTAATTAAACAAAAGTGATGGCAAAGATTGACGTTCTGGCCTATGTTTTCTGGGAAATGGAAATTCAAGAGTGAGGGCTCAGGGCTAATTCCATTTATAATGATGGTGCTAAAAGTGAGCGGACACCACCGTTTATTGGACAGATGATGTAAGAGGTTTTGAGAATGTTGGGCTTATATTCATCTCCATCTGCCAGCCACCTGTATTTGAAGTGTAAGCTTATGTGAATCTGGCATGGATGAGTGCATCCCTTGTCAGACAGCCAGCAATGTGGTCGCGTGCGGCTGCATTGGCCACATCCGGCCCCACAACATGTGGCTCCTCGTCCTCCTCCTCGTCCTCTTCTGAGGAGTGTGTGTGCTGAGCCACTTGTTCCTCAGGCAGCGCGAAGCCACGCTGCTGTGCGATGTTGTGCAGGGCACAGCAGACCACGATGATTCTGGACACCCTGGCTGGTGCATACTGCAAGGCTCCACCAGATCTGTCCACGTATCGGAAGCGCATTTTGAGCAAGCCGATGGTTTGCTCTATGGTGCTTCTGTCGGAAATGTGGCTCACATTGTAATGCTCCTCAGCCTCGTTTGATGGCCTCCTCATTGTTGTCAAAAGCCACTTTTTCAGGAGATAGACCTTGTCGCCAAGTAGCCACCTGCAAATTTGGGTTAGCGGATGGAAGAGCTGAGGCACAGTAGACTGGTGCAGGATGAAGGAGTCATGGTAACTGCCAGGGTACTTAGCGCAAACATGCATGATGATCTTACTGTGGTTACACGCCAGTTGGACGTTCAGGGAGTGGAATCCCTTGTGGTTGACAAATACAGCTGGATTGTGATAAGGGGTCCTAATGGCCACATGTGTGCAGTCTATGACATCCTGCACCATTGGCAAACCTGCCATACTGGCAAAGCCAACCGCACGAGCGGCCACACTTGGGCCATCCGTGGAGAAGTGGATGTAATTGTGGGCCTTTGCAAAGAGGGCATCGGTGACCTGCGTGATGCAGGTGTGTGCGGCTGACTGGGAGATGCCGGTGATGTCTGCAGCTGACCCCTGGAAGGAGCCCGAAGCAAAGAAGTTGAGTGCAGTGGTGACTTTGACAGCCACTGGTAAGGAGTGTCCACACGCTCCTCGGGGCTCCAGGTGTTGGTGCAGCATTGCGCAGATGTCAGCGACTACCTCTCGCGAAAGTCTCAGCCTCCTTTGGTGCTGCTGCTCACTCAGTCATGCTGAGGAAGCTCATCCCCTGCCTGTAAACCGGGTGTTGGGGGTATCTCCTGCTGCGAGGTGCAGTCCTGCACTGCGAGGTGCAGCTCTGTGCAGCATCAGGTGGGTGAGGAGGAGGTTGGCACTCCTGGTGCTGCCAAGGCTGCTGTTCCTCCGAATCTGATGACCAGGATGAGAGGATATAAATGGTTTCCATACCATTGCTATAGATTTCAGTTGAGGCAAGCAGATTGCAAGCGCACAGTCAAAGTGGCCTGAAATAATTCCAATCAGGTCACACTGCAGATGGCTGTCAGCTTGAACAGTCACAAGGTTAGTAGAGTTGATAAATCTTATCCCAAACCTCCAACAACAAAGTTGTGGTATTTGAATGTCAGCGATGTTGCAGGAACACTTTTAAGCGGCTGCAGCAATTGGCAACAAATCTTGTCCTCGAGAAACCTGACTCACTGCAGCTGGTGTGTTTCTCAGAAGACGGCAAACAGGAGCCAAAAGCACCAAGATCGGACTCGCTGATTAAAATAGGATTAGCATGGCCGTTATCAGGCTGTTAACTGCCTGTCCCGCCGTTTGCTGTCGGCTCAGTTCAGGAGCTGCTGACCCGACACTGACGAAAGTAGCCTTGGGGCGGGTTGGAGGCGGGTTCATAGGCAACCAGCACTTTTTCTGATTTTCACTGCCGACCCGCCTCCAAACCCGCCCTCTGAGGTCCATTAAAATCGAGCCCTTGGCATCCATCTCCAGGTTCTGGGAGACTGGACAGGTGAATCCAAAATTTTACAATTGAATTCACAAATGTGGAAATGGTACGCGTTTCCTCAATCTTGCCATCAGCCAGACTGCACAAGCTTCGATTCCCTCCTCTGCTGTACCCTCGCATCCTTATTGGTTAAGATGATGCCAATTAGAATCATGTTCGGGGAGAGAGAGCGGGAGTGAGCAGGAGTCGGGGAGAGAGAGTGGGAGTGAGCAGGAGTCGGGGAGAGAGAGCGGGAGTGAGCAGGAGTCGGGGAGAGAGAGCGGGAGTCGGGGAGAGAGAGCAGGAGTGAGCAGGAGTCGGGGAGAGAGAGCGGGAGTGAGCAGGAGTCGGGGAGAGAGAGCGGGAGTGAGCAGGAGTCGGGGAGAGAGAGCGGGAGTGAGCAGGAGTCAGGGAGAGAGAGCGGGAGTGAGCAGGAGTCGGGGAGAGAGAGCGGGAGTGAGCAAGAGTCAGGGAGAGAGAGCGGGAGTGAGCAGGAGTCGGGGAGAGAGAGCGGGAGTGAGCAAGAGTCGGGGAGAGAGAGCGGGAGTGAGCAAGAGTCAGGGAGAGAGAGCGGGAGTGAGCAGGAGTCGGGGAGAGAGAGCAGGAGTCGGGGAGAGAGAGCAGGAGTGAGCAGGAGTCGGGGCGAGAGAGCGGGAGTGAGCAGGAGTCAGGGAGAGAGAGCGGGAGTGAGCAGGAGTCGGGGAGAGAGAGCGGGAGTCGGGGAGAGAGAGCAGGAGTGAGCAGGAGTCGGGGCGAGAGAGCGGGAGTGAGCAGGAGTCAGGGAGAGAGAGCGGGAGTGAGCAGGAGTCGGGGAGAGAGAGCGGGAGTGAGCAGGAGTCGGGGAGAGTGAGCAGGAGTCGGGGAGAGAGAGCGGGAGTGAGAAGGAGTCGGGGAGAGAGAGCGGGAGTGAGCAAGAGTCGGGGAGAGAGAGCGGGAGTCGGGGAGAGAGAGCGGGAGTGAGCAGGAGTCAGGGAGAGAGAGCGGGAGTGAGCAGGAGTCAGGGAGAGAGAGTGGGAGTGAGCAGGAGTCGGGGAGAGAGAGCGGGAGTGAGCAGGAGTCGGGGAGAGTAAGCAGGAGTCGGGGAGAGAGAGCGGGAGTGAGAAGGAGTCGGGGAGAGAGAGCGGGAGTGAACAGGAGTTGGGGAGCGAGAGCGGGAGTCAGAGAGAGAGCGGGAGGATGGAGTCACGGAATGGAGACCTGGAGTAATACACAGGTTATCAAAGCTTCACAAGATGGTGGCCAGCGACCCCGCTCACCAGGACGGTCACTGACCGGGCCTGTAACCGGGGCAAACACGGGGCCTGTGGACTCTTATTCGGGCTTCAGGCCTACACCGGGTGTTTGAGGCCCAGGAGCAAGGCTGGGACCCAGGAGTGAGGATGAGGCCTAGGAGCAAGGTCAAGGCCCAGGAGCGAGGTTGGGACCCAGGAGTGTGGTCGGAACCCAGGAGCGAGGACGGGACCCAGGAGCGAGGACGAGGCCCAGGAGCGAGGACGAGGCCCAGAAGCGAAGACGAGGCCCAGGAGCGAGGATGAGACCCAGGAGCGATTTCAAGGCCCAGAAGCGAGGACGGGACCCAGGAGCGAGGATGAGGACGAGGCCCAGGAGTGAGTTTGGGGCCCAGAGCAAGGACGGGATCCAGGAGCGAGGATGAGGACGAGGCCCAGGAGCGAGTTCGGGACCCAGGAGCGTGGATGACAATGAGGCCCAGGAGCGAGGATGGGACCCAGGAGCGAGGACGAGGCCCAGGAGTGAGGTCGGGACCCAGGAGCGAGGATGGGACCCAGGAGCGAGGATGAGGACGAGGCCCAGGAGTGAGTTTGGGGCCCAGAGCAAGGACGGGACCCAGGAGCGAGGATGAGGACGAGGCCCAGGAGCAAGGATGGGACCCAGGAGCGAGGATGAGGACGAGGCCCAGGAGTGAGTTTGGGGCCCAGGAGCGAGGATGAGGACGAGGCCCAGGAGTGAGGTCGAGGCCCAGGAGCGAGAACGAGGCCCAGGAGCGAGAACGAGGCCCAGGAGCGAGGACGAGACCCAGGAGCAAGGTCGAGGCCCAGGAACGAGGTCAAGGCCCAGAAGCGAGGTCGAAGACGAGGCCCAGGAGCGAGGTCGAGACCCAGGAGCGAGGACGAGGCCCAGGAACGAGGTCAAGGCCCAGAAGCGAAGACAGGGCCCAGGAACGAGGTCAAGGCCCAGGAGCGAGGACGAGGCCCAGGAGCGAGGACAAGGCCCAGAGCAAGGACGGGACCCAGGGGCGAGGATGAGACCCAGGAGCGAGGACGAGGCCCAGGAACGAGGTCAAGGCCCAGAAGCTAAGACGGGGCCCAGGAGCGAGGTCAAGGCCCAGGAGCGAGGACGAGGCCCAGGAGCGAGGATAAGGCACAGAGCAAGGACGGGACCCAGGAGCGAGGACGAGGCCCAGGAGCGAGGACCAGGCCCAGGATCGAGGTCAAGGCCCAGAAGCGAAGACGGGGCCCAGGAGCGAGGACCAGGCCCAGAGCAAGGACGGGACCCAGGGGCGAGGTCGAGGCCCATGAGCGAGGACAAGGCCCAGGAGTGAGGACGAGACCCAGGAGTGAGGTCAAGGCCCAGGAGTGAGGACGAGACCCAGGAGAGAGGACAAGGCCCAGGAGCGAGGTCGAGGCCCAGGAGTGAGGACAAGGCCCGGGAGAGAGGACGAGGACGAGACCCAGGAGCGAGGACAAGGCCCAGGAGTGAGGACGAGGCCCAGGAGCGATGACAAGGCCCTGGAGCGAGGACGGGGCCCAGGAATGAGGACGGGACCCAGGAATGAGGACGGGACCCAGGAGCGAGGACGGGACCCAGGAGCGAGGTTGAGGCCCAGGAGCGAGGACAAGGCCCAGGAGCGAGGACGGGACCCAGGAGCGAGGTTGAGGCCCAGGAGCGAGGACGGGACCCAGGAGCGAGGATGAGGATGAGGCTAATGAGCGAGGTCGGGACCCAGGAGTGAGGACGGGGCCCAGGAATGAGGACGGGACCCACGAGCGAGGACGGGACCCAGGAGCGAGGTTGAGGCCCACGAGCGAGGACAAGGCCCAGGAGTGAGGACAAGGCCCAGGAGTGAGGATGAGACCCAAGAGCGAGGACGAGGCCCACGAGCGAGGTCGGGACCCAGGAGAGAGGTCGGGACCCAGGAGAGTGGACGAGGCCCAGGAGCAAGATTGGGACCCGGGAGAGAGAACAAGGACGAGGCCCAGGAGTGAGGGAGAGAGAACGAGGACGAGGCCCAGGAGCGAGGACAAGGTCCAGGAGCGAGGTCGGGACCCAGGAGTGTGGACGAGGCCCATGAGCAAGATTGGGACCCGGGAGAGAGAACAAGGACGAGGCCCAGGAGCGAGGACGAGGTCCAGGAGCGAGGTCGGGACCCAGGAGCGAGGACGGGGCCCAGGAGCGAGGTCGGGACCCAGGAGCGAGGACGGGGCCCAGGAGCGAGGTCGGGACCCAGGAGCGAGGACGGGGCCCAGGAGCGAGGCAAGGACGAGGCCCAGGAGCGAGGACGAGGCCCAGGAGTGAGGTCGAAGACGAGGCCCAGGAGCGAGGTCGAGGCCCAGGAGCGAGGATGAGGCCCAGGAGAGAGGTCAGGATCCAGGAGAGAGGTCAGGACCCAGAAGAGAGGACAAGGTCGAGGCCCAGGAGCGAGGACGAGGCCCAGGAGTGAGGTCAGGACCCAGGTGAGAGGACAAGGACGAGGCCTAGGTGCGAGGACAAGGCCCAGGAGCGAGGACAAGGCCCAGGAGCGAGGACGAGACCCAAGAGCGAGGACAAGGCCCAGGAGCGAGGTCGGGACCCAGGAGAGTGGACGAGGACGAGGCCCAGGTGCGAGGACAAGATCCAGGAGCGAGGACGAGACCCAGGAGTGAGGACGAGACCCAGGAGCGAGGACGGGACCCAGGAGCGAGGACGAGGCCCAGGAGCGAGGTCGAGGCCCAGGAGCGAGGTCGAGGCCCAGGAGCGAGGTCGAGACCCAGGAGCGAGGATGGGACCCAGGAGCAAGGTTGAGGCCCAGGAGCGAGGATGGGGCCCAGGAGCGAGGTTGAGGGCCAGGAGCAAGGTCGAGGCCCAGGAGTGGCGCAGCATGGACCAGAAGCGGGGTCGAGTGCCAAGGAAGGTGTAGCATGGGCCAACACCCAGGGACGGGAGGAACAGCGAGGCCAAGGCCCAGGAGTAAGGTCGGGGACCAAGGACGAGAACGGGGCCCAGGAGCGTGGTCGAGGCCCAGGAGGGCGCAGCATGGACCAGGGCCCAAGGAAGGTGCAGCATGGGCCAACAGCAAAGCCAGGAGGACCACAATGCATCCTATGAAACCCAGGCAGGGAGGACCTGCAGGAAAGAGGGAGGAGGACAGTAGCATTATGTTTGTGTGTGTGTGCTAGGCCGATGTAGCAGAGCCTGGTCTCCAATAGTCTTGGATCCCCTTGCCATTGGACCAAGACCTTGCTCTGTCAAGCCCGTGTGGTAGCTGGTGTGCAAAGGCCACCCCACGTTAAAAGAATTCTCGCACAGGCATCTTCCACCCTTTAAAATGAAGATCGGGACCTGGAACGTCAGGACCTGTAATGATCAGTAACCTGTCATTCTGGAATGGTACACTAGGTGGTGCTGTATGTATATAAGAGTGGGCTACCCAGGATGCACTAGGCTACCCACAAGGCAGCAGTCAAGATGGAAGCCTTTACAGATACTGTACCTAGTCCACATGTGCTCAATAAAGTGTCTAGCAAAAGCAAGCTGTTCTTAATAAAAACGACTAGTTGGGACCAAGGGCGAGAACGGGGCCCAGGAGCGTGGTCAAGGCCCAGGAGTGGCGCAGCATGGACCAGGGCCCAAGGAAGGTGCAGCATGGGCCAACGGCGAAGCCAGGAGGACCACAATGCATCCTATGAAACCCAGGCAGGGAGGACCTGCGGGAAAGAGGGAGGAGGACAGTAGCAGTATGTTTGTGTGTGTGTACTAGGCTGATGTACCAGAACTGGTCTCCAATAGTCTTGGATCCACTTGCCATTGGACCAAGACCTTGCTCTGTCAAGCCTGTGTGGTAGCTGGTGTGCAAAGGCCACCCCACGTTAAAAGAATTCTCGCAAAGGCATCTTCCACCCTTTAAAATGAAGATCGGGACCTGGAACGTCAGGACCCTCATGGGCAACCCCAACAGCAACAGACCGGAACGCTGTACTGCTATCGTTGCCCGGGAGCTCAGACGTTTCGACATAGACATCGCCACCCTAAGCAAGACCCAGTGGGCAGGGGAAGGCCAGCTCAAGGAGCAAGGCAGTGGCTACACCTTCTTCTGGAAAGGCAAACCTGAAGAAGAACGCCGCCTCCATGGGGTAGGCTTCGCCATAAAAAATAACCTAGTTCAACGCCTCAGAGACTCCCCTTGTGGAATAAACGAACGCCTCATGACTTTTCAGCTCACACTAGCCCGGAGCCAGTGTGAACATAAGAACATAAGAAATAGGAGCAGGAGTAGGCCAATCGGCCCCTCGAGCCTGCTCCGCCATTCAATAAGATCATGGCTGATCTGATCCTAACCGCCAATCTACTATCACAGAACCATCTCCCAAATCTAACAGAATTAGACACACGAAATAGGAACAGGATCAGGCTACACGGCCCCTGGGCCTGCTCCGCTACCCACAGGGCCATGTCCGATCCGAACCTAGATTCATGTCCAAATTCCTGCCCGCTCCCCGTAACCCTTAATTCCCTTTACTTCTAGGAAACTGTCTATTTCTGTTTTAAATTTATGTAACGATGTAGCTTCTACAGCTTTTTGGGGCAGCGTATTCCATGGACCTACCACCCTCTGAGTGAAGTAGTTCCTCCTCATCTCAGTTTTGAAAGAGCAGCCCCTTATTCTAAGACTATGCCCCCTAGTTCTAGTTTCACCCATCATCGGGAACATCCTCCCTGCATCCACCTGATCCAACCCCTTCACAATCTTATATGTTTCAATAAGATCGCCTCTCATTCTTCTGAACTCTAGTGAGTAGAGTCCCAATCTACTCAACCTCTCCTCATATGTCCATCCCCTCATCCCCAGGATTAACCGAGTGAACCTTCTTTGTACTGACTCGAGAGCAAGTATGTCTTTTCTTAAGTATGGACACCAAAACTGAATGCAGTATTCCAGGTGCGGTCTCACCAATACCTTGTACAACTGAAGCCATACCTCCCTATTTTTATATTCTATCCCCCTAGCAATGAAAGCCAACATTCCATTGGCCTTCTTAATCACTTGCTGCACCTGCATACTAAACTTTTGAGTTTCGTGCACCAGGACCCCCAGATCCCTTTGTACTTCAGTAATTTCCAGTTTCTTGCCATTAAGATAACTTGCTCTACGATTTTTCCTGCCAAAGTGCATAACCTCACACTTTCCAGTATTGTATTCCATCTGCCAAGTCTCTGCCCACTTACTTGCCTGTCTATGTCCCCTTGCAGGTTTTTTATGTCCTCCTCACTCACTACTTTCCCTCCCATCTTAGTATCATCTGCAAACTTTGATATGTTACACTCGGTCCCCTCCTCCAAATCGTTAATATAGATTGTAAAGAGTTGGGGACCCAGCACTGACCCCTGCGGAACACCACTAGTTACTGATTGCCAGTCTGAGAATGAACCATTTATCCCAACTCTCTGCCTTCTGTTAGATAGCCAATCCTCTATCCATGCCAGAATATTACCCCCAATCCCGTGATTTTTTATCTTAAGCAATAATCTTTTGTGTGGCACCTTGTCAAATGCCTTTTGGAAGTCTAAATACACTACGTCCACTGGTTCCCCTTTATCCACCCTATATGTTACTTCCTCAAAGAACTCCAGCAAATTTGTCAAACATGACTTCCCCTTCATAAAACCATGCTGGCTTTGTCCTATTAAATTATGATTATCCAAATGTCCTGTTACTGTCTCCTTAATAATGGACTCCAAAATTTTACCTACCACAGATGTTAGGCTAACCGGTCTATAGTTTCCAGCCTTCTGTCTACTGCCCTTTTTAAATAAGGGTGTTACATTAGCAGTTTTCCAGTCTGCCAGGACCTTTGCCGAGTCCAGGGAGTTTTGGATAATTATTACCAATGCATCCACAATCCCTACCGCCACTTCCCTCAAGACCCTAGGATGTAAGCCATCAGGTCCAGGTGATTTATCCGCCTTGAGTCCCATTATTTTACCGAGTACCACTTCCTTAGTGATTTTGATCGTGTTTAGCTCCTCCCCCCCATAGCCCCCTGTTTGTCCAGTGTTGGGATATTCTTAGTGTCCTCTGCTGTAAAGACTGATACAAAATATTCATTCAGTGTTTTTGCCATCTCCATATTTCCCACCATTAATTTCCCGGTCTCATCCTCTAAGGGACCAACATTTACTTTAGCCACCCTTTTTCTTTTTATATAACTATAAAAACTCTTACTATCTGTTTTTATATTTTTTGCTAATTTACTTTCATAATCTATCTTCCCTTTCTTAATCAATCTTTTTGTTATTTTTTGCTGTCTTTTAAAGTTTTCCCAATCCTCTATCCTCCCACTAGATTTGGCTACCTTATATGCCCTTGTTTTTAGTCAAATACTATCCTTAATTTCTTTACTTAGCCACGGATGGCTGTCTTTTCTTTTACACCCTTTTCTTCTCAG
The DNA here is from genome assembly GCF_052327205.1 of Somniosus microcephalus. NCBI lineage: Eukaryota > Metazoa > Chordata > Chondrichthyes > Squaliformes > Somniosidae > Somniosus > Somniosus microcephalus. The sequence continues at coordinate 55,360,459 of NC_141000.1, forward strand.
TGGAATATATATTTTTTGGAAGTTGTAAAATAACTCCTTAAATGTACACCACTGATCATGTATCGTCTTACCCTTTAATCTATTTTCCCAATCCACTCTACTCAATTCCACTCTCATACCTTCATAGTCTCCTTTATTCAAGCTTAGCACGCTTGTTTGAGATCCAACCTTCTCACCCTCTAATTGAATATGGAATTCAACCATGTTATGGTCACTCATTACAAGGGGATCCTTTACCAGGACATTTTTAATTAATCCTGTCTCGTTACACAGGACCAGATCTAAGGTTGCTTGCCCCCTGGTCGGTTCAGTTACATACTGCTCAAGAAACCCATCCCTAATACACTCAATGAACTCATCCTCAAGGCAGCCCTGCCCAATTTGATTTGTCCAATTAATATGATAGTTAAAATCCCCCATAATTATAGATGTTCCCTTATTACAAGCCTCAACTATTTCCTGATTGATACTCCGTCCAACAGAGTTGCAACTGTTCGGAGGCCTATAGACTACGCCCACTAGTGTTTTTTCCCCTTATTATTCCTTACCTCCACCCAAACTGTTTCATTATCCTGATCTTTTGACCCAATATCATTTCTCTGTATTACAGTGATTCCTTCCTTTATTAACATAGCCACCCCACCTCCCCTTCCTTCCTGCCTGTCCTTCCTGATCGTTAAATAACCTGGTATGTTTAATTCCCAGGCATTGTCACCCTGCAGCCATGTTTCTGTAATGGCCACAAGATCATACCCATATGTAGTGATTTGTGCCATTAACTCGTCTATGTTGTTACGAATGCTACGTGCATTCAGATAGAGAACTTTCAAATATGTTTTGTGACACTTAGTTCCTGCTTTTGCCCTTTTTATTACTTTACCTTTTACTCCATACCTTCTGCCCCTTCCTGACATGCTCTGGTTTTTAATTTCCCCACTGCTACCTAAGTCTATGACCTTCTCTGTTGTCATTTTTATTATTTGCTCTCTAGGAACCTCCCCCCCCACTAGTTAGTTTAAAGCCCTCTCTACAGCCCTAGTTATATGATCCACCAGGACTCTAGTCCCAGCACTGGCCAAGTGAAGCCCGTCCCAACGGAACAGCTCCCTCCTGCCCCAGTACTGGTGCCAGTGTCCCAGGAAGCAAACCCCATTTCTCCCACACCAGTCTTTGAGCCACGCATTTAACTCTCTAATTTTATTTGTCCTAGCCAAATTCGCTCGTGGCTCAGGTAATAATCCAGAGATTATTACCCTTGAGGTTCTGTTTTTTAATTTGACCCCTAGCTGCTCATACTCCTTTAACAGAACCGGCTTCCTAGTCCTATCTACGTCGTTTGTACCAACATGGACCACGACAACTGGATCCACCCCCTCCCACTGCAAGTTTCTTTCCAGCCCAGAGGAGATGTCCTTAACCCTGGCACCGGGTAGGCAACACAGCCTTCGGGACTCTCGCTCTCGGCTGCAGAGAACTCTATCTATCCCCCTAATAATATTATCTCCTACCACTACAACATTTCTATTTACTCCCCCCTCTTGAATGGCCCCCCGTTCCACGGTGCTGTGGGCAGGTTGCTCATCCTCCCTGCAGTCCCTGCTCCTGTCCCCACAGGGAGTAAGAACCTCGAACCTGTTGGACAAGAACAAGGGCTGCGGTTCCTCCAGCTCTACCTCCTGGATCCCCGTACCTGCCTCACTCGTAGTCACACCGTCCTGTCCCTGACCATGGGCTACATCTGAATTAATTAACTTCATAGGTGTGACCACCTCCTGATACACAGAGTCCAGGTACTTCTCCCCCTCCCTGATGTGTCGCAGTGTCTGAAGCTCAGACTCCAGCTCATCAACACGGAGCTGGAGTTCCTGTAGCAGCAGACACTTTTCACAGACGTAATCACTGTGAGCCTCAATGGGGTTCACCGGCTCCCACATCTCGCAACAGTAACACATCACCTGCTCCATTCTATGTAATTAATTAAAATTTTTATTGTTAGTTGTGGACACCCTCTGCCCGATTTTAGATGCTAGTATCCCCTTTAATTAATTGGATTTAAATTAAATCAATCCCTCTAGTTACACCAGTTAAATGGTTTACCAACAGTCACTCTGCACCAGAAAGGCCTTATTAACTACAACCCACAGAGTTAAAGTTTGAAAAGAGCACCTAACACCCCACTTACCCTAACTCACACTTACCCAAACTCAGAGCACTCTTTGATGACTCGCACTCAGTGCTTGCTCGCACTAGGACTGGTCTTTTTATACTACGGTCATCAGTGTGTACGCCCCAACGCTGGAAACCACAGACGAGACCAAAGAGTAATTCTACTCCAGCCTCGAACAATCCCTGTCCTGAGTCCCAACAGGCGACAAGCTGATCCTCCTTGGCGACTTTAACGCCAGAGTTGGAAAGGACAGACCTCTCGGGAGGTGTGATCGGCAGAGAGGGGGTAGGGAAAGCCAACTCCAATGGTACCCTCCTCCTGACGAAATGGTTAGAACATGGCCTTGTCATAACCAACACCTTGTTCTATCAGAGAGACAAGTACAAGGCTTCATGGCAACACCCTCGCTCCAAGCACTGGCATCTGCTGGACTACGTCATCGTCTGAGCGAGGGACCGCAAGGACGTCCGCATCACCCGCGCCATGACAGGAGCTGACGACTGCTGGACAGACCACCGCCTAATCCGCTCTGTTATCACCATCAATGTAGCCCCAAAACAGCAGCGGCAACAGAAACAATGCCGCAGGAAAATCAACACTGGAGCACTCAAAGACCCTGCTAAGAAAGTCCTATTCAGCCTGTGACTCACAACCAACCTGGCGACTCCCAGTGATTCAGAGGCACAGAGTGTCCGCAACGCCTGGTCTGCACTCAAGGCCTCCATAATCCACACCTGTGAAGAGACGCTCGGTCACTCAACCAGGAAACACCAAGACTGGTTCGACGAGAATGACCAGGAGATCCAGGAGCTAATAAGCCGCAAGCGCAAGGCATTCCTGATCTGGAAACAGCAACAGAACTCGAGAGCAAGAAAGCAGCTCTACAGACACCTGAAGGCCGAGGTCCAACAAAAAACTCGTGACTTAAAGAACAGATGGTGGGTGGAGAAAGCGTAGGAGATCCAGCAGCTAGCCGACAACCACGACGTGCGTGGATTCTTTAGCGCAGTCAAGACTACCTACGGCCCAAGCACCCAAGGTCCGACCCCACTGCAGGCCAAGAACGGAGAGGTACTCATCAAGGACAGAGAGGCAGTCAGTGCCCGCTGGAAGGAGCACATCGAAGATCTCCTTAACGGAGACTCTGTCTTCGACGCGAGAGTCCTCAACTCCATCCCGCAGCATGCTACCCGCCACCACCTCAGCACAACCCCAGCCCAGCATGAGATTGAAAAGGCCATCCGACAACTGAAGAACAACAAGGCCTCAGGAGCAGATGGAATCCCCACCGAGGCGCTAAAGCATGGCGGAGAAGCACTATTGGCGTGAATACATGAACTCATTTATTTTATTTGGAAGGAGGCGAGCATGCCAGGGGATCTCAGAGACACCGTAATCGTGACCATCTTCAAGAAAGGTGACAAGTCCGATTGCAATCATTACAGAGGAGTTTCCCTGCTGTCTGCCACAGGGAAAGTAATTGCAAGAATCCTCCTCAATCGCCTTCTCCCAGTGGCTGAAGAGCTCCTCCCAGAGTCGCAATGCGGAGTCCACCCACTAAGGGGCACAATGGACATGATCTTCACCGCGCGTCAATTACAAGAGAAATGCAGGGAACAGCACCAACCGCTGTACATGGCCTTCTTTGACCTCACAAAGGCCTTCGACACTGTCAAGCGTGAAGGATTATGAAGTGTCCTCCTCAAATTCGGCTGCACTCAAAAGTTTGTCACCATCCTCCGCCTGCTTCACGACGACATGCAAGCCGTGATCCTGACCAATGGATCCACCACAGACCCAATTCACGTACGGACGGGGGTCAAGCAAGGCTGTGTCATCGTTCCAATGCTCTTCTCGATCTTCCTTGCTGCAATGCTCCATCTCACCCTCAGTAAGCTCCCCACTAGAGTGGAGCTAATCTACAGAACAAAAGGGAAACTGTGCAAACTCCGTCACCTCCAGTCCAGATCCAAGGTCGTCCTATCCTCTGACGTTGAATTACAGTATGCAGATGAGGCTTGCGTCTGCGCACACTCTGAGGTCGAACTCCAAAACATCGTCAACACCTTCACCAAAGTGTACGAGAGCGTGGGCCTTACACTAAACATCCATAAGACAAAGGTCCTCTATCAACCTGCCCCTACCACACAGTACTGCTCCCCGATTATCAAAATCCATGATGAGGCCTTGGACAACGTGGACCACATTCCATACCTCGGGAGCCAACTCTCAACAAGGGCAGACGTCGATGACGAAGTCCAACACCGCCTTCTGTGTGCCAGTGCAGCCTTCGGTCGCCTGAGGAAGAGAGTGTTTGAAGACCAGGACCTCAAACCCAGCACCAAGCTCATTGTCTATAGGGCAGTAGTGATACCTGTGCTCCTGTATGCTTCAGAGACATGGACCATGTACAGCAGGCACCGGAGAGGTACCACCAATGCTGCCTCTGCAAGATCCTGCAAATCCATTGGCAGGATAGGCGCACCGTCAGTGTTCTTGCTCAGGCCAACATCCCCAGCATCGAAGCTCTGACCACGCTCAATCAGCACCGATGGACAGGCCACATCGTCCGCATGCCCGATATGAGTCTCCCAAAGCAAGCGCTCTACTTGGAGCTCCGACATGGCAAGAGAGCTCCAGGTGGGCAGGGGAAACGCTTCAAGGACACCCTCAAAGCCTCCTTGAAAAAGTGCAACATTCCCACCGATACCTGGGAATCCCTGGCCCGAGACTGCACAAAGTGGAAGAGAAGCATCCGGGAAGGTGCCGAGCACCTCGAGTCTCTTCGCCAGGAGCAAGCGGAAGCCAAGCGCAAGCAGTGTACGGGTCGCATGTCAACCCAAGAACCCCACCCACCCGCCCCTTCAACCACCGTCTGCCCCACCTGTGAAAGAGACTGCAGGTCCTGCATTGGACTCATCAGTCACCTGAGAACTCATTTTTAGTGTGGAAGCAAGTCATCCTCGGTTCCGAGGGACTGCCTAAGAAGAACAGCACAGATGGAGGTCATTTGGCCTGTCGAGCCCGTGCCAGCTCTCTGCAAGAGCACTTCAGCAAGTCCCACTCCGCCGCCCTTTCCCCGTAGCCCTGCAAATTTTTTTCCTTCAAGTACTTATCCAATTCCCTTTTAAAAACCACGATCGAGTCTGCCTCCACCACCCTTTCAGGCAGTGCATTCCAGATCCTAACCACTCGCTGCGTAAAAAAGTTTTTCCTCATGTCACCTTTGGGTCTTCTGCCAATCACCTTAAATCTGTGTCCTCCAGTTCTTGACCCTTCCACCAATGGGAACAGTTTCTCTCTATCTACTCTGTCTAGATCTCATGATTTTGAACACCTCTATCAAATCTCCTCTCAACCTTCTCTGCTCTAAGGAGAACAACCTCAGCTTCTCCAGTCTATCCAAGTAACTGAAGTCCCTCATCCCTGGAATCATTCTTGTCAATCTTTTCTGCACCCTCTCTAAGGCCTTCACATCCTTCCTAAAGTGTGATGCCCAGAATTGGACACAATACTCCAGTTGAGGTCAGACCAGTGTTTTATAAAGGTCCATCATAATTTCCACACTTTTGTACTTTATGCCTCTTATTTACTCCTCAGATAATGAAGCAGTCCATGCCCGCATGCAACAAGACCTGGACGACGTTCAGGCTTGGGCTGATAAGAGGCAGGTAACATTCGCGCCAGAGAAGTGCCAGACAATGACTATCTCCAACAAGCGAGAGTTTAACCACCTCCCCTTGACATTCAATGGCATTACCATTGCCGAATCCCCCACTATCAACATCCTAGGGGGCCACCATTAACCAGAAACTTAACTGGACCAGCCACATAAATACTGTGGCAACAAGAGCAGGTCAGAGGCTAGGTATTCTGCGGCGAGTGTCTCACCTCCTGACTCCCCAAAGCCTTTCCACCATCTACAAGGCACAAGTAAGGAGTGTGATGGAACACTCTCCACTTGCCTGGATGAGTGCAGCTCCAACAACACTCAAGAAGCTCAACACCATCCAAGACAAAGCAGCCCACTTGATTGGCACCCCATCCACCACCTTAAACATTCACTCCCTCCACCACCGGCGTACCATAGCGGCAGTGTGTACCATCTACAAGATGCACTGCAGCAACTCGCCAAGGCTTCTTTGGCAGCACCTCCCAAACCCGCGACCTCTTCCACCTAGAAGGACAAGGGCAGCAGGCGCATGGGAACACCACCACCTCCAAGTTCCGCTCCAAGTCACACACCATCCTGACTTAGAAGTATATCGCTGATCCTTCATCGTCGCTGGGTCAAAATCCTGGAACTCCCTACCTAACAGCACTGTGGGAGTACCATCACCACACAGTCTGCTGCGGTTCAAGAAGGTGGCTCACCACCACCTTCTGAAGGACAACGAGGGATGGGCAATAAATGCTGGCCTTGCTAGCGACGTCCAGATCCCATAAAGGAATTTAATTTTTTTTTTATGAAGCCCAGGATCCCATATGCTTTTTTAACTGCTTTCTCAACCTGCCCTGCCACCTTCAACAATTTGTGTACATATACCCCAGGTCTCTCTGTTCATGCACCCCCTTTAGAATTGTACCCTTTAGCTTATATTGCCTCTCCTCATTCTTCCTACCAAAATGTATCACTGCACACATTTCTGCGTTAAATTTCATCTGCCACGTGTCCGCCCATTCCACCAGCCTGTCTATGTCCTCTTGAAATCTATCCCTATCCTCCTTACTGTTCACTATTCTTCCAAGTTTTATGTCATCTGCAAATTTTGAAATTGTGCCTTGTACACCCAAGTCCAAGTCATTAATATATAGCAAGAAAAGCAGTGGTCCTAGTACTGACCCCTGGGGAGCACCACTGTACCTTTCTCCAGTCTGATAAACAACTGTTCACCACTACTCTCTGTTTCCTGTCACTTAGCCAATTTTGTATCCATGCTGCCACTGTCCGTTTTATTCCATAGGCTTCAACTTTGCTGGCAAGCCTATTATGTGGCACTTTATCAAACGCCTTTTGGAAGTCCATGTACACCACATCAACTGTATTGCCCTCATCAGCCCTCTCTGTTACCTCATCAAAGAACTCGATCAAATTGGTTAAACACGATTTGCCTTTAACAAATCCGTGCTGGCTTTCCTTAATTAATCCACACTTGTCCGAGTGACTGTTAATTTTGTCCCGGATTATCATTTCTAAAAGCTTTCCCACTACCGAGGTTAAACTGACTGGCCTGTAGTTGCTGGGTTTATCTTTACACCCTTTTTTGAACAAGGGTGTAACATTTGCAATTCTCCAGTCCTCTGGCATCACCAATGTATCTAAGGAGGATTAGAAGATTATGGCCAGTACCTCTGCAATTTTCACCTTTACTTCCCTCAGCATCCTAGGATGCATCTCATCTGGTCCTGGTGACTTATCTAGTTTAAGTACAGCCAGCCTTTCTAGTACCTCCTCTATCAATTTTTATCCCATCCAGTATCTCAACCACCTCCTCTTTCACTATGTCTTTGGCAGCATCTTCTTCCTTGGTAAAGACAGATGCAAAGTACTCATTTAGTGTCTCAGCTATGCCCTCTGCCTCCATGCGTAGGTCTCCTTTTTGGTCCCTAATTGGCCTCACCCCTCCTCTTACAACCCGTTTACTATTTATATGCCTACAGAAGACTTTGAATTCCCTTTTATGTTAGGTGCCAATCTATTATCATACTCTCTCTTTGCCCCTCTTCCTTTTTCACTTCCCCTCTAAACTTTCTATATTCAGCCTGGTTCTCACTTGCATTCTCAACCTGAAATCTTTTTCCTCTTCCCTAAAGTTCATCTGCAGATATGTTACATCTTCAGTTTACTAAATATTTGTTGAGCTGCAAGAAATTCAATGTATGCCAGTCTGAGGTGAAACTTCAATAGCAAAATACTGCGGATGCTGGAAATCTGAAACAACAACAGCAAATGCTGGAAACACTCAGCAGGTCAGGCAGCATCGTGGAGAGAGAAACAGAACGTTTCAGGTCGATGACCCTTCATGATGCTGCCTGACCTGCTGAGTGTTTCTAGCATTTTCTGTTGTTGTCTGAGGTGAAACTTGTTTGGCATAAAGTCAAGGTGAGTGCTGATAGGGAACATTATCTACTAAAATACATATCACTTACTGGCAGCCACACAATTTTTCATAAAAGCCATTTGGGTACAGCTGGATTTTCTGCACCCTGGCAAATTCCTGTGGAGCAGGCTTGGTCCCTGCAGGTGCCTAGACTGTATTTTATGTTGGCCTAATTCAGATGTAGATTTGTTTATTCCTTATGAATATGCAAAGTCATACCTGTGTACAGTAGCTACTTATCCACAAATTCAGCAAATGTTTTTCCAAATTTCTTTTAACAAGTAAATGGCAGGTTTAAACACTTCCTTTCAGAATGATATGTGGATAGGGTTAGATGAAGTAGGGTAGTAAGAGGCTCGTGTGAAGCATAAACACTGGCATAGGCCAGTTGAGCTGAATGGTTTGTTTCTGTGCTGTTAATTCTATGTGATAATCATTTACCCATGACACTAATAGTGTTGGGTTATCACTGCAGGGAATTATAAAGTTTCTTTTCACTTCATTGAAGTATTCATAGAATTTTAAATTACAAAGAGGCCAATTGGGTCTGCACTGGCTATCCATTTAGTCCCATTTCCCTGCCAGTTCCCTATACCATTTTAAATGATTATTTGTCAGATATTGATCCATTTCCTTTTCAAAAGCTATTATGGATTCTGCTTCCATTACTGTTTCTGGCAGAGCATTCCATAATCTAACAATCTTATGTTGATGTGGTGAAAGGCAGGAATATAATTGCTGGTGGAGCTATCAAATCAGTGGACACTCAAAGGGCTGGATTTTTTCAGCCCCGAGGAGGCGGGACTGCCGGGAAAGTTGCAGAATTTGGGGGCGGGTGGCAAACCCGCCCCCAACCCGCCTCCGTGCCCTCTTGCCAGTGGGCGGGAAGCGGTCCTGCCCCGGGTCCTGTCTCCTTGGAGGCGGGAAGGGATTAAAGCCTATTAACTGCCTGTTAACAGGTAGTTAACAGGCAGAAAATAGGATTATCCCCATTTTTCATGCTGAAGTGTGGGCTTCCCGACCTGGGGGGAACCCCGCCGGGGTGTAGGAGGTGAGTAGGAGGTCTGCGTGGGTTGGAGGGGTCTGAAAGTGCGATGTAGAGGTGAGTGATGGTTGAAAGTGTGGAGTAGTATGTGAGGTGAGTGTAAACTGTTAGAAAATATTAACTAACCTTTGTTTCTCCCTATAGCCTTCAGCCGCTGTGGAGCCGTAGTCCCCGACATCTCCATTGTAGAGATCACAGGCTGGCTACTGCATCCTCTGATCCAACAGGCAGCTGATTTCTGCAAAGTAGAAAGGTTTGATGAGTCCTGAACACAAGGACTCATCAAACTACACAGAATGTCAGTGTTTGACAGCTTCACAGAGCTGTCAAATGATGACATTTCTTCTTTCAAAAATTCTTGACAGATGACACGTCATACGTTGATATGCTCTGTTACTGACTTCCCTCTAATTGGCCTGCTGATCCCGCTGGGCGGGCTTAACAAGGTCAATCAGGGGAAAATCCCGCTGGTCGGCCAGAAGCTGATGGAGGTGGGACTGAAACCGGGCAAGCAGCAGTCCCGCCTCCAACACGTCTCCATTCATAAAATCCAGCCCAAAGAGTTGTGAATGAGAATTGAGGAAGAAAGTTATTGCAATAATTTGTTTTTCTTCGGAATATGAATGTCAGTCAGAATGGATTTTTTTTAAAGAAATAGAAGTTAACAGCTAAGCATAAATATATTGATTTGGTATCTTCCATAACTTCTGAATTAGTATCTTCTAGAACAGAATAATTAGTGTCAAAGGGAAGACTTGGGGTGAGATAGGAGAATGGAAGCAACCGGGGCAGACTGGCTGTGTGGAAAATTGAGAGATTTCTGAGTGCCCCGGGAATGGTTATATAGTGCTGTATTATCGGCGCTCCCCTTTTCCCATGAGAATCCTGCACCCATTTGGGAGAGCCAGTTTACTCCTGGAAGCTGTGTGGTGACATGATTCATTGTAGAAGAATGCAATATGCATTACCTCTTTTGGTAAATGTTTAACATATTCTGTAAATAATTATGTTGTTAAATATGTTTAGCTACTTTGGGTGTTTAAAATTATGTACTTTATTTTTTTTGTGTGATTCTCTAAGACTTTATTCTCAAATATTTAACAAAACAAAATGTTTAGGAAAAACTAAGAGTAGCAAAATGAACACTCCATACCACAACCACATAACAATAGTCACTGCACTCCAAAAAAAACACATTCATTGTATGAAGTATTTCAAGACCATATAAATGTCACATATGTGCAAGTCTGTTTTCCTTCCTTTCTCATGAAAAAGATGGGCTCCTTCTGTTAAATTAAACTTAAAAGCAACCACACTTTTTGGTAATGTTTTGCAATCACTGGCAACAATTGTGTTGACACTGCAACACGAAGGTCGGGATGTGGTTGAAATATTTTTAATAACTATGTAGCCTGCCAATAAGCCTACTTGGCTTTATTTTGCAGAGCAAGTGAAGCAGTGAGCACATCAATAATTGTATGTAGTGCTCAGAATTGTGGAGTTGTGCAAAGAAGCAGATCCAACCTGCACTGAATCACTTATTCCCAACTAATGCTTTAAATAGAGGCCTTCACTATCAGTGCATTTTCTTTGTTTATTTTGAAAGCAATATTTACTTTCTGCGATTCATAAGTTTTTCCTAGCCCTTTGTCAGTCAAGACAGCGAGCAAGTGAACTGCTCCAGAGACGTTGGCAGTTCTGTTTTTCAACCAGATGCTAGAAATTTGGGGTAATCATCGCAGTACTTCTTTTATTACAAACAGTTACAAAGAAGCATGACTCAATTTAACATCTTTTTCTTGTCCATTTCTGATGTTATGGTACATTCACAATCCACAAGTTCAACATCACTATGAAATAGAAACCTTCCCACCAACTGTAAACTTGGTGCAAAAATTAGGTCTGAAGGGCCGAACTGACTCTGAAGTGAAGCAGAGCAAGACTCCATTCTGCAGGAGTCTCACTCCACTTGGTTGCAGTGTTAGATCAGGTCCAGACACCAGATTCAGGCTGCATTTACACAAAAACTGCAGCTCGTGCCAAGCGAAACCACTTCACATTGACACTAAAGTTGTAACTGCATCAGTACTTGCTGTTAGCATCATGAGAGGAATTGTCTGGAAGTAAGTTACAATACTGACAATATAGAGAAGTTTAGTTAACCCTTGACCTGCTGTATAAACCGGAACAGTATATGGTTAGCATATGCTGTGATAGACAGATTAAGGGTTTATCCACACATTCAACACTATCGTCCCCAACAAGCTGGCCACCAAACTCTACACTCTTGGCCTGAACACTTCCCTCTGCAACTGGACCCTGGACTTCCTAACAGACCCCAGTCTGTCAAATTAGGTAACCACACCTCCCCCCCCCCCGACCCTGAACACGGGGGCCCCACAAGGATGTGTGCTGAGCCCCCTCCTCTACTCCCTCTTCACCCACGACTGTGTGGCTGTTCATGGTTCCAACACCATCATCAAGTTTGCGGATGATACTGTGATGAAATATATGTCTTCATCAGCCCCTGTGTTTTACCTGCATTGTATTGTGTACCGCCCCCTTTTCCCCTATTGTGTGTATTGGCTCCGCCCCTGTCTTTTGTCATATAAAGGTCTCAAGAGCTGTATGAGTCATTCTGCCAGACGAATCCGATGTGGAATGACGTGCAATGTTCTTAGCGATTAAAAGCCTTCAGTTGAATCCTTTAACTTCTTGTCTTTGAGTTATTGATGGCACATCAATTTTAATCGCTAAAACACCAAGATGGATCGACTCCTGAAACCAGAGCGCTTGGATCTGGACCCCCATGCCACAGACGCAGCCACACAGTTCGGACACTGGTTCCAATGCTTCGAATTTTTCATCGAAACCTCAGCCACCGCCATAGCAGCCGCGACCGCCACCGGAGACGTGAAACTGGGAATCCTGCGAAACCGGGTGAGTCATCGGGTCTCCCCTCTCATCCGAGATGCCACCAGCTACGAGGATGCCTGCACCATTCTGAAGGCCCACTACGTGCGGCCAATAAACGAGGTGTACGCCAGGCATCTTCTGACTACTCGCACGCAGCAGCATGGTGAGTCAGTAGAGGACTTCATGCTAAGCCTAAAAGTACTGGGCAGAGACTGTAACTGTAAGGCCGTGTCTGCCACCGTGTACACGGAGGAGCTGATCCGAGACTCCTTTATTGTGGGCCTCAGTTCAAATTACATTCGGCAGGAACTGTTTGAAAAGGAGGGACTGGACTTAAAACAGGCTATGGGCATAGCGCAATCGCTGGATATGGCCCAGAGGAACTCTGAATCCTGTTCCTCAGGCCACGCGGCCCACTCCGCCTCGTGCGCGCCGTGGGGGCCGCCATCTTGGAAGCCATCTTCACCTCCCAGGTCTCAGGCCAGCCCAGCACCGTCGGAGCCCCAGCCTCCACCCAGGAGCCCCACTACTGCCGCGATGCATCGGGGCCCGAAATGCTACTTCTGCGGCCAGGACAAACACTCCAGGCATCTGTGCCCAGCGAAGGGCACCACCTGTTTTAAATGCGGGAAGAAAGGACATTTCAGTAAAGTCTGCAGAGGGAACCCGGCCTCCAACTCCGCCACCGCCACGTGCGTGCCGTGGGGGCGGCCATCTTGGACGCCATCTTGTCCACCCTCATGGAGTCCACCATCTTGTCCCGACTACACGGACCTCCAGGACCCACTGGTGGCCTCAATCACAGTGGCTCAATCCAGGCCGCATCCGTTGTCTAGATCGATGATGGACATAGAGGTAAACGGGAACAAGGTTAAATGCTTGATTGACTGCGGGAGCACCGAAAGCTTTATTCATCCTAGCCTGGTAAAACGACTTTCACTAACGATAGTCCCTACACAGGGCAAAATCGCCATGGCTGATAAGACTCATACCTCAAAAATTACAGGTTTCTGCGCGGTTATGTTGTCGGTAAAAGGCACTGATTACAGAGATTTTAAACTGTTGATAATGCCAGATCTCTGTGTGAGCGTGATCTTGGGTCTGGACTTCCAGTGCCACCACCAAAGTATCACGCTTACCTACGGTGGGTCCCAGCCGCCCCTCACAGTGTGCGGTCTGGCTACCCTGAAGGTCAAGCCGCCCTCTCTGTTCGCCAACCTCGCACCCAACTGTCGACCTATAGCGACCAAGAGTAGGCGGTACAGCTGGGAGGACAGACAGTTCATTGCGTCTGAAGTAGAAAGACTCAAGCGGGAGGGTATCATCGAATGCAGTACCAGCCCGTGGCGCGCCCAGGTAATAGTAGTTAAGGGTAGCGAAAAGAAGCGGGTGGTGATAGATTATAGCCAGATAGTTAATCTATACACCCAGCTAGACGCCTACCCTCTGCCCCGCATAGCGGATATGGTTAACCAAATTGCGCAATACCGGGTGTTTTCCACCATCAACCTAAAATCGGCATATCACCAGCTCCCCATTAGGCCGGAGGACCATCCATACACCGCCTTCGAGGTGAACGGACGCCTCTACCACTTCCTCAGAGTCCCCTTTGGGGTAACGAATGGGGTCTCGGTCTTCCAGCGGGAGATGGACCGCATGGTCGATGAGAACCAGTTAACAGCCACCTATCCATACCTAGACAACGTCACCATCTGCGGCCACGACCAGCAAGACCACGACTCGAACCTCGCGAGATTTCTGAAAAACGCCCTCAGACTCAATCTCACCTACAACGAGGATAAGTGTGTCTTTAGCACCACGCGCCTCTGTATCCTGGGCTGCGTGGTGGAAAACGGGGAAATCGGTCCGGACCCCGACCGATTGCGCCCCCTACGGGAGCTACCCCTACCAAACACTCCCAAGGCCCTGAAAAGGTGCCTGGGGTTTTTCTCCTATTACGCCCAATGGGTCCCCAATTATTCTGACAAGGCCCGTCCCCTCCTGAAATCAACGTCCTTCCCGCTCACGGCCGAGGCCCACGCCGCCTTCAACAGCATTAAACACGACATTGAGAAGGCCGCGCTGCGGGCAGTGGACGAAAACATCCCTTTCCAGGTCGAAAGCGATGCGTCCGACTTCGCTTTAGCAGCCACCCTCAACCAGGATGGGCGGCCCATAGCCTTTTTCTCAAGAACCCTCCAAGGGCCCGAGATCAGGCACTCCTCGGTAGAGAAGGAGGCCCAGGCCATAGTGGAGGCAGTGCGGCACTACCTAGCCGGCAAACGCTTCACCCTGCTTACCGACCAGCGGTCGGTAGCCTTCATGTTTAACAACAAACAGAGGGGGAAGATCAAGAACGACAAAATTCTCAGGTGGCGGATCGAACTCTCCACGTTTGAGTACGACATAATATATAGGCCGGGGGCCCTCAACGAATCCCCCGACGCCCTATCACGAGGGATGTGTGCCAGCATCCAGGGGGACAGGCTACAGGGCCTCCACAATGGCCTCTGCCACCCGGGGGTCACCCGGCTATTTCACTTTATAAAATCCTGTAACCTGCCCTATTCCATCGAGGAGGGACCAGGTCTATGACCAGGGACTGCCGCACCTGTGCGGAATGCAAGCCCCGTTTTTACAGGCCCGACCGAGCCCACCTGATCAAAGCTACACGGCCATTCGAGCGCCTGAGCTTAGATTTCAAGGGACCACTCCCCTCCACCGACCGCAATGTGTACTTTCTCAACATTGTGGACGAGTACTCCCGCTTCCCATTCACCTACCCCTGCCCAGACATGACCAGTGCCACGGTCATCAAGTGCCTCGGCAGCCTGTTTTGCACGTTCGGCATGCCGAACTACATCCACACTGACAGGGGGGGCGTCGTTCATGAGCGACGAACAGCGCCAATACCTGCTGTCAAAGGGGATAGCCACGAGTCGGACCACTAGTTATAACCCCCGGGGTAATGGGCAAGTGGAGAGGGAGAACGCGACGGTGTGGAAGGCGGTCACCTTAGCACTAAGGTCTAAAGGCCTCCCTACCTCCCGCTGGCAAGAGGTCCTCCCAGACGTACTCCACTCAATAAGGTCGCTACTGTGTACTGCTACTAACGCCACTCCTCACGAGAAGATGTTTGTTTTTCCCCGCAAATCAACCTCGGGAGTGTCCCTACCTTCGTGGCTCTCCACCCCAGGGACAGTCCTATTATGGAAGCATGTGAGGGGCCACAAAACGGATCCCCTCGTGGAGGCAGTACACCTACTCCACGCAAACCCACAGTACGCGTACGTCAAGCACGCCGACGGGCGTGAGGACACCGTGTCCATAAAGGACCTCGCCTCGGCAGGAAGCGACGACGACCCATCCTCACCACCCCCAGAAGAACCTCCACCATCCCCAGAGGTATCCTCACCACCCCCAGAAGTACCTGCAACACCCCCAGCACATGGGTATGCCCAGGAGGGCACCACGGACTGCCGGTCGGAACCCGAGGTACTGTTGCGACGTTCAGGAAGGACTATCACACCCCCGGACAGACTAAATCTGTAGAAGGGGTGAATGTGATGAAATATATGTCTTCATCAGCCCCTGTGTTTTACCTGCATTGTATTGTGTGTACCGCCCCCTTTTCCCCTATTGTGTGTATTGTCTCCGCCCCTGTCTTTTGTCATATAAAGGTCTCAAGAGCTGTATGAGTCATTCTGCCAGACGAATCCGATGTGGAATGACGTGCAATATTCTTAGCGATTAAAAGCCTTCAGTTGAATCCTTTAACTTCTTGTCTTTGAGTTATTGATGGCACATCAGATACCACGGTAGTAGGCCAGATCACCAACAACGATGAGTCAGCCTACAGGGAGGAGGTCCAGCATCTCGTGAAGTGGTGCGCCGATAACAACCTGGCCCTTAACATCAAGAAAACCAAAGAAATCATTGTGGACTTCAGGAAGTCTAAAGGCGGAAATCACACCCCCATCCACATCCATGGGGCTGTGGTGGAAAGGGTGGACAGCTTTAAGTTCCTCGGAGTCCACATCACGGAAGACCTCTCCTGGTCCCTCAATACCTCCTCTCTGGTGAAGAAGGCCCAGCAGTGCCTATATTTCCTAAGGAGGCTGAAGGGATGTAACCTGTCACCCCTGATCCTCTCTAACTTTTACCGCTGCACAATAGAGGGCATCCTGACGAACTGTATCACAGTATGGTATGGCAGCTGTAGCTACTATGACCGGAAAGCCCTGCAGCGGGTAGTCAAAACTGCCCAACGCATTACCGGCACCCGGCTACCGACCATAGAGCACATATACCAGAAACGCTGTTTACGGAGGTCATGGACCATCATCAAAGACCCTACACACCCCAGCCACAGTCTGTTCGCCCTCCTGCCATCTGGGAGACGCTACAGATGCATTCGCACCTGAACGACCAGATTTAGGAACAGCTTCTTTCCCAGGGCTGTCATCCTACTGAACTCCACAAATAAACTCTAAAGCCTGCACATCTGCCAATGCACTTTATTATAGTTATGTTAATGTATTACAAGCCAAATGAATGTTGAATGTTTAAATGTCTTAATCTAAATGTACACTCTCAGGAGCCGCAAGCCTACATTTCGTTGTACTGCACTTGTGCACTAACAATGACAATAAAGTTGATTATGATTATGAAAAAAATATGAAAAGGACAGAAAAGAAATAGTTGACCCTGAACTGTTCAAAACTAAAAATGTATAGGCTGTATATCTGCGTGGCTGGATGGATTTACTTGTTGCGCTGATCTAGAAAAGTTCAGCAGCTGCTATATTCCTGTCCTTCACCACATCATCTACAAGAAGGGTTGAACTAACTTATTTAGAGAGGGTAGGGGGCCATTCCTGGGAAGAGGCCGGAAGTTAACTCGGAAAGCCCGTGAGCTTTCTTCTAACGACAGCCACAAAATTGCCCGGCCCGGCCCCGCATCAACAGCCGCTCCTCACCAAGTGCCGCCTGCGGTATCTCCCGCTTACTGGGGCGGGGGAGGCAGCGGCTGAGCCGCCAGACTCTCGCCCCCTGCATCACATCCCTCGGACTTTAGTTCGGGGCCCGGCTCTCCGCTGCTGAGGGCACTTTGGTGTCTGTGCGAGTCCCCAAACCGCTTTACATCGGCAGTTCGAGGGCAGCCGCCCAGAATGAGGACTGCAGCAGTTAGAAGGATCTTCACCATTTTCCTTCCAGTGGGTGATTCACAAGTCCCGATGTTCATAAATTATGCCAGCAAGGACTGAATAAAAAAAAACCCGAAGTAACTTTCATTTTGCCTACTTACTCATTAAAATATCCACGGCTTTGGGTGGGATGGAGCCGCAGTAACGGTCCAGGCTCTGGTTTGCAGCGTCAGTCATCTCTCCAACACACACACTAACTTTCTGTTATTCTTGAGAAGACGGACTGAGACCCCAGGCTCCGCGTCTCTTCCACACGCCGCCGCTTTCCCAACCAGCCTGACTGTAGTTGCACAATCTCGATCTGCTCCGGCGCTCCCCACACCTTGATTCATTTTCGGTTCTTGGGAGTTCACGTTCTTCAGAAGATAAACATCAAGTACAAAAGCTATAAAGTAATCAGAAGTTTACAAGCAAACCCTCTTAAAATTGAAATGTCAACCCCGCCTCTCCCGGCAGCTAAAGATGAAAATGGGTCACCCACCATATCGCAGGAAAAATGCAGGTGATCTAAGTGCAATGACCTGTAGTGCAGTATCCTCCAACACTTATAACTAACCACATTGGTGCTAACAGATTGCCTATTGATTCAGAGCGAGCTCTACCCAGCACTGTTACAGCTAACTCAAAAATAACTTTGACTAAGACCCATCAACCTGTTAACTTTTAATGAGTTGCTTGCAGATTAATAACATTTTAGCAAAATTAAGTTATATGTTTTCTCAAGTGGTGCTGTTTATAGGACAGGGGCTGGGCAATTATAGTTAGGAAATGGAGAAAGGGAGGGCAATTGAGTGACGGTAGGGCCTGAGCCTCCTTTTATGGACCAGTAAGAACATAAGAAATAGGAGCAGGAATTGGCCACTTGGCCCCTCGAGCCTGCTCCGCCATTCAATAAGATTCTGGCTGATCTTGGGCTCAAAGCCACTTTCCTGCCCGCTCCCCAAAACCCTTCACTCCCTTATCTTGCAAAAATCTGTCTATCTCCACCTTAAGTATATTTAATGACCCAGCCTCCACAGCTCTCTGGGGCAGAGAATTCCACGGATTTACGACCCTCTGAAAGAAGAAATTCCTCCTCATTTCAGTTCTAAAAGGGCATCCCTTTATTCTGAAACTATGCCCCCGAGTTCTAGATTTCCCCATGAGGTGAAACATCCTCTCTGCATCTACCTTGTCGAGCCCCCCTCAGTATCTTATTGGTTTCAATAAGATCACCTCTCATTCTTCTAAATTCCAATGAGTATACACCCAGCCTGCTCAACCTTTCTTCATAAGTCAACCCCCTTGAAGTAAGATTTAAAAATGAGCGTAACAGGGCACATTTAGTAGAACGCAATTGCGCAGCAAAATGTTTAAAGATGAAATGTACTAATTATTCGTATGTTTAATTGCAGAAATGACCATACCAGTTTAGAGAGATGAAACTTACAAAAAGAGACACTGACATAACCCTTTTCTGGAAAAACGAAACTTAGTAGTGGTCAAGAGAGAGAGGGTCTCGTTTCTCAGAAATCACATGACCTGATGACTCATTTCCAAGAAATCAGAGGGGCCACAGGCCCCTGCAGTGAAAAGTGAAACTTATGTTATTGGTTACCTTGTAGAAGTTAGGCACACCTAGTTAGTGATTAATGTATAGACTTTTAAATCGATTGGACCTCTGGAGTAGGAGGTCTCGGAATATGTGTATAACTGTGTAAACCTCAAGAGATTCGGGGGAGTTGGAGCCTTGTGTTGGGACGCAAGAGCCATAGCTCCCCAGGCCTGAATAAACCGTTTTTACTTCAATTATTGGGTCTGTCTTTCTTACAACAAGCCAGTGTTGTCGACTTTGTATATCACTCAGTCCACACTTTGGGGGCTTACATCACCCCTCATCTCTGAAATTAACCTAGTGAATCATCTCTGAACTGCCCCCAATGCAAGTGTATCCTTCCTTAAGTAAGGAGACCAAAACTGTATGCAGTACTCAAGGTGTGGTCTCACCAATGCCCTGTACAGTTGTAGCAGGACTTCCCTGCTTTTATACTCCAACCCCTTTGCAATAAAGGCCAACATTCCATTTGCCTTTTTGATTACTTGCTGTACCTGCATGCTAACTTTTTGTGTTTCATGCACAAGGACCCCCAGGTCCCTCTGAACTGTGGCATTTTGTAATTTCTCTCCATTTAAATAATAATTTGCTTTTTTATACAGGCAGCTGTAGCAAAACTTCCCTTTATATTCTAGCCCTCTAGTTATAAAGGCTAACATTCCATTAGCCTTTTTGATTTTTTTTCTTACCTGACGACTACATTTTAGTGATCAGTGTACATGGACCTCTAATTCTCTTTGGACCTCCACTGTTCCTAGCTTTTCACCATTAAAAAAAAATGCTCGGATCTATCCTTTTTTGGCCCAAAATGGATGACCTCGCACTTACCTGAATTGAAATCCATCTGCCACAGTTTGCCCATTCATTTAATCTATCAATGTCTCTTTGTAATTTTATGCTCCTGTCTACACTACTTACTATGCCACCAAAACAAAAAAGGTGAATCAACCGTGGCTAAAAAGGGAAATTAGGGATAGTATAAGATCCAAGGAGAGGACATATAAATTGGCCAGAAAAAGCAGCAAGCCTGAGGATTGGGGGCAGTTTAGGATTCAACAAAGGAGGACAAAGGGATTAATTAAGAGGGGGAAAATAGAGTATGAGAGTAAGCTTTCAGGGAACATAAAAACTGACTGTAAAAGCTTCTATAGATATGTGAAGAGAAAAAGATTGGTGAAGTCAAACGTAGGTCCCTTGCAGTCAGAATCTGGGGAATTTATAATGGGGAACAAAGAAATGGCAGACCAATTAAATACATACTTTGGTTCTGTCTTCACAAAGGAGGACACAAATAACCTCCCAGAGATGTCGGGGAACATAGGGTCTAATGAGAGGGAGGAACTGAAAGAAATCAGTATTTTTAGGGAAATGATGTTAGGGAAATTGACGAGATTGAAGGCCGATAAATCCCCAGGGCCTGATAATCTACATCCTAGGGTACTTAAGGAAGTGGCCCTAGAAGTAGATGCATTGCTGGTCATCTTCCAAAATTCTATAGACTCTGGAACAGTTCCCATGGATTGGAGGGTAGCTAATGTTACCCCACTATTCAAAAAAGGTGGTAGAGAGAAAACGGGGAATTATCGACCGGTAAGCCTGACATCAGTAGTGGGGAAAATGCTAGAGCCCATTATCTATCTATATATATAAAAGACCTCTTCTGTCTGTCTGTCTGTCTGCCTGTCTGTCTGTCTGTCTGCCTGTCTGTCTGTCTGTCTGTCTGTCTGTTCTCTATACGTTCGAAAGTTATAGAGCGTACCTACACGCGCGTCACATCAAAAGAAAGCTTACGATTACGGACCGGTCATAGGCGTATTTACTTTTCCGTCAGACAAAAATCGTGCCCACAGTATCCGAAAAACGTTCAAAATTCCGCTCATTAAATGGGAAAAGTTCCGCTCATTTGCTCATTAGCATTGAGTGACGTGAAGGTTGACCAATCGTGCGGTCGAGCGACCTGACAGTTGACCGACGGTTGACCAATCGCTGCGTCACGGGGGGCGGGTTCATTGCGCGTGCGGGCGGGCCATCCTACAGTTGAGTGTTGAGTGACTTGACGATTGACCAATCCTACAGTTCAGTGACCTGATGGTCGACCAATTGGTGCATGTGTGGGCGGGCCTTATCATTCTGAACCGAGGTGAGTGGCCGCCATCTTGATTCTTCACGATGTTTTTCCCACACTTTCTGTGTGTTAGGGAACTAAGGAAAATAACAATTTATTTGAGTTTTAAATTGTTTTTAGCAACAGTAGGAAATGAAGTGATCCCCTACCCTTCGCCCGGAAGCTCGCCTACTTTGGCGGCCATTTCGAGCGGCTGTGCCGGCGCCGGGCGCGGCCTAGCAGCCCGGGATGCCTGGGCCTTGAGTTGCGGGCCGTGCCAGGAGCCGCCGCGCACAAAACTTCCCCGTGGCGTCAACAGCCCCGCCCCAGAGCCCGACCCAAAGCCACCAGGTTACCGGCCGCGGCGGGCCGTGCCGGGAGCTGCCGCGCACAAAACCTCCCCGCGGCGTCAACAGCCCCACCCGAGAGCCCGACCCAAAGCCACCAGGTCACCGGCCACAGCGGGCTGTGCCGGGAGCTGCCGCGCACAAAACATCCCCGCGGCGTCAACAGCACCGCCCCAGAGCCCGACCCAAAGCCACCAGGTCACCGGCCGCGGCGGCCCAGTCTCTCTCTCTCTCTCACACTGGCAATCTCTCTCTCTCACACTCCCAATCTCTCTCTCTCTCTCTCTCACACTCCCAATCTCTCTCTCTCTCACACTCCCAATCTCTCTCTCTCTCTCTCTCACACTCCCAATCTCTCTCTCACACTCCCAATCTCTCTCTCTCACACTCCCAATCTCTCTCTCTCTCACACTCCCAATCTCTCTCTCTCACACACTCCCAGTCTCTCTCTCTCACACTCCCAATCTCTCTCTCTCACACTCCCAATCTCTCTCTCTCACACTCCCAATCACACTCCCAATCTCTCTCTCTCTCACACTCCCAATCTCTCTCTCTCACACACTCCCAGTCTCTCTCTCTCACACTCCCAATCACACTCCCAATCTCTCTCTCTCACACTCCCAATCACACTCCCAACCTCTCTCTCTCACACACTCCCAGTCTCTCTCTCTCACACTCCCAATCTCTCTCTCTCACACTCCCAATCTCTCTCTCTCACACTCCCAATCACACTCCCAATCTCTCTCTCTCACACTCTGTGGTAAACCACTGTTATACCTGTCTGTAGAGGTATGTGTATTCCACTAGGTACAGGTCTGGACATGCCTCGGCTGACTCCTCCCACTATTCCAGGTATATAAGTGACTACCTCCCAGTCCCTTAGTATTCTGGACGGGTCGACCACTCGAGACAAGACCTTCATTCTTTAGTTAATAAAAGCCTGATTGTTACTCGCTCAACCTCAGTCTTTTGAGTAATTGATGGCGCATCACACTCCCAATCACACTCCCAATCTCTCTCTCTCTCACACTCCCAATCACACTCCCAATCTCTCTCTCTCTCACACTCCCAATCTCTCTCTCTCTCACACTCCCAATCTCTCTCTCTCTCACACTCCCAATCTCTCTCTCTCTCTCACACTCCCAATCTCTCTCTCTCTCACACTCCCA
The DNA here is from genome assembly GCF_052327205.1 of Somniosus microcephalus. Classification (NCBI taxonomy): domain Eukaryota; kingdom Metazoa; phylum Chordata; class Chondrichthyes; order Squaliformes; family Somniosidae; genus Somniosus; species Somniosus microcephalus. The sequence continues at coordinate 55,383,108 of NC_141000.1, forward strand.
ATCTCTCTCTCTCTCACACTCCCAATCTCTCTCTCTCTCTCACACTCCCAATCTCTCTCTCTCTCACACTCCCAATCTCTCTCTCTCTCACACTCCCAATCTCTCTCTCTCTCTCACACTCCCAATCTCTCTCTCTCTCACACACTCCCAGTCTCTCTCTCTCACACTGCCAGTCTCTCTCTCTCACACTCCCAGTCTCTCTCTCTCACACTCCCAATCTCTCTCTCTCTCACACTCCCAATCTCTCTCTCTCACACTCCCAGTTTCTCTCTCTCACACACTCCCAGTCTCTCTCTCTCTCACACTCTCTCTCTCTCTCACACACTCCCAGTCTCTCTCTCTCTCTCTCACACACACTCTCTCTCTCTCTCACTCCCAGTCTCTCTCTCACTCCCAGTCTTTCTCTCTCTCTCTCTCTCACACTCCCACTCTCTCTCTCTCTCTCTCACACCCCCACTCCAATTCCAATTTCCAATTCAAATGCTTTATTGGCATGAAAGTTTACAGAGAACCATATTGCCAAAGCTTACATAGCAAAAAGGTACAGTTTTCCAACATTCTGTAGGTGTCAATCGATTTGACATTTGTTGGGTACATACAATATTACTTTTAAACAATATTAATTTTAAACAGTCTTTCTACTTCATTTGGTACGTTCAATATTAATTTTAAACAGTCTTACTTTTAAACAGTCCTCAGGTTGTGACATGTTGTTACATATTTGGCCCCAAGGTATGGTCTGTCTCCTTCTCCCAGGACTAATCTCAATTTTGACAGGTCATCCAATTCCTTGAAATCTGGGGTTGTTTGGCTTAGCTTGTTGAATAATATGTTTCTTGATGTGTTGAATTTTTCGCATTTTAGGAGGAAATGCATTTCTGTTTCAACCTCGCCGGCCAGACATTGATCGCATATTCTATTCTCTCTAGGCTGCCAGGATTTCTTGTATCTGCCTTTTTCAATTTCCAGTTGGTGGTCGCTTAGTCTGTACCTGGTGAGGGTCTGTCTCTGTTTTGTGTCTCTGATGGTCGTGAGGTAGTCTGCCAGTTTATATTCTCTTTTTAGGGCCCGGTAACATTCTAATCTGCTTTGGCTTTCGGTTATTTTGTTCCAATGTTCCAGGTAGGTTTCTTTGCATTGTTTAATGATTTGGTTCACTCGGATTGGTGTTTGGACGGCTGTGTTGGTCTGGGGCTGGTCAGGGTCCGGCTGAGTACTTAGTTTCAGTAGCAGCTGACTCAGGGGACTCTTTTCTGGGTTTAGCTCTTGGGTCTGAAAGGCTTTGAAATGAAGGGTGTCTGGGGAGCTAGATTTGAGGTGATTTAGGAAGTTTAGTGCTCGTTTTTGGATGTTTATTCTCTCTCTCTCTCTCTCTCTCTCTCACACTTCCACACTCTCTCTCTCTCTCTCATTCCCAGGCTCTCTCTCTCACACTCCCAGTCTCTCTCTCTCACACTCCCAGTCTCTCTCTCACACTCCCAGTCTCTCTCTCTCACACACTCCCAGTCTCTCTCTCTCTCTCTCTCTCACTCCCAGTCTCTCTCTCTCACACTCCCACTCTCTCTCTCTCTCTCACACTCCCTCTCTCTCTCTCTCTCTCACACTCCCAGTCTCTCTCTCTCTCTCACACACTCCCACTCTCTCTCACACTCCCAGACTCTCTCTCTCTCACACTCCCAGTCTCTCTCTCTCTCTCTCTCACTCCCAGTCTCTCTCTCTCTCTCTCCCTCTCTCTCACTCCCAGTCTCTCTCTCTCTCTCTCGCACTTCCAGTCTCTCTCTCTCACACTTCCAGTCTCTCTCTCTCTCTCACACTTCCAGTCTCTCTCTCTCTCTCTCACACACACTCCCAGTCTCTCTCTCTTCCCCCCAATCTCTCTCTCTTTCTCTTCTCCCCCAATCTCTCTCTCTCTTCTCCCCAGTCTCTCTCTCTCTCCCCCAGTCTCTCTCTCTCTCTCACCCCGGCTCTCTCTCCTTCCCTCTCTCTCTCTCTCTCCTTCCCCCTCTCTCTCTCTCTCTCCTTCCCCCTCTCTCTCTCTCCTTCCCCCCTCTCTCTCCTTCCCTCTCTCTCTTTCCCTCTCTCTCTCCTTCCCTCTCTCTCTCTCTCTCCTTCCCTCTCTCTCTCTCCTTCCCTCTCTCTCTCCTTCCCTCTCTCTTTCTCTCCTTCCCTCCCTCTCTCTCTCCTTCCCTCTCTCTCTCCTTCCCTCTCTCTCTCTCTCCTTCCCACTCTCTCTCTCTCTCCTTCCATCTCTCTCTCTCTCTCTCCTTCCCTCTCTCTCTCTCCTTCCTTCCCTCTCTCTCTCTCTCCTTCCCCCTCTCTCTCCTTCCCTCTCTCTCTCTCTCTCCTTCCCTCTCTCTCTCCTTCCCTCTCTCTCTTCCCCCCAGTCGCTCCCTCTCTCTCTTCCAACAACAACATGCCCTCAAAAAAGCCTCGGCACCACCGGGCACCCCCAGCTAGTATATATATAATTGCTCTTCTGTCTGTCTGTCTGTCTGTCTGTCTGTCCGTTCTCTATACATTCGAAAGTTATAGAGCGTACCTACACGCGTGTTACATCAAAAGAAAGCTTACGATTCCGGAACGGTCATAAGCATATTTACTTTTCCGTCAGACAAAAATTGTGCCCACGGTATCCAAAAAACGTTCAAAATTCCGCTCATTAAATGGGAAAAGTTCTGCTCATTTGCTCATTAGCATTGAGTGACGTGAAGGTTGACCAATCGTACGGTCGAGCGACCTGACAGTTGACCAACGGTTGACCAATCGCTGCGTCACGGGGGCGGGTTCATTGGCGTGTGCGGGCGGGCCATCCTACAGTTGAGTGTTGAGTGACTTGACGATTGACCAATCCTATGCTTCGGTGACCTGACGGTCGACCAATCGGTGCGTGTGTGGGCGGGCCTTATCATTCTGAACCGAGGTGAGTCGCCGTCATCTTGATTCCAAACTTTTCATTTCTTTTTCCCACTTTCTGCGTCTTTAAAAAAAAGTTGCTTTTAAAACACATAGGCCTAGAAATTCAGTATAGCCACTTTTGGGGCGGTAAAGTCGGGCGGCCGCTAAAGTTTGCGCCCGGTGCAAAGTCGCACCACCTTCGCCGATATTCAGTCGCATCGCCCCAAGAGGTTGCTGCTGCGCTAAAACAGGCGATACACGACTATCATTAGGCGCTAAGCCGGCGATCCGGGGTGCTAACACCGAGGACGGGCGCAGCGCAGGTGCGGCGACTTGCTCAATGAAGGCAGAGACGCTGGCGCCGGTCAGCTCTTAAAGGGGAAGGGTCGATTTGTTTGGCTGCCATGCCCTGCACACTGCAGCCCTGAAGCAAGGCCTGACCATTGCTGGTTCATCAGTTCCACGCCCTCAACCATGGGGAAGCCCGCTATTCTTCCAAATCCGATTGCACGCTCTTGCTGCTTGTCCAGGGTCATGGGGAAGGAGATGTACTGACGTCTCCTTCTGAAAAGGGCATTGTTCACCTGGCGGATGCAGCAATGTTCCGCGAACTGGGAGATGTTGGCAATGTCCCCAGTAGTGGATTGGAAGGAGCCAGTGGCATCGAAGTTGAGAGCCACCGTCACCTTCACTGCCACTGACAGAGACGTCCTGCTCCTCAGCTGTGGCTGCAGATCTCTGCGAAGCAGGTGGCAGATCTCAGTGACCACCTCCCTTCTGAATCGCATCCTCCAAACACACTGCTCCTCAGACATGGTCAGATATGAGAACTGCTGGCGGTATACCCTGGGTGGGTAAGGCCTCCAGTGCCGACGCCTGTTGGCCAATCTCCGTCTGGCCATGACTGGCACTCTCTCACGGCGTCTCTGATCCCTTTGAATGCAATGCAGAAAGCCAACGTTTCCACCCATTGCAGCCCCCATTATATGTGGCGACTCAAGGCTATGGCACTGAAAGTGAAATCCAAGTGCAAAGCTCTGGCCTGAAGCCACAAATACCTGTGCGAGCGCTGAGTCAAAGCAGAAAGCTCTCTGCCTTTGTCTCTCTCCAAATATCCGTCTCTCACACAGAGGGATTGGCACAAAATGGCTGCCACTTATACGGCAGGAGGAGTCCCCTTTAAATAGCGCCCCCCGCGCCCCGCAGCGACTGGGAACCGTTCCCCTCTACCAGTCGCTGGGGCCGCCAGGCGCAAAGAAGGGCGGCGCCACAGAATTTCCGGTTTGGGGCGCACAAAGGGCATTGCACGATGAAATGACGTCAGGATCTGCGCGCGCAGCTGAGCGCGCGCAAAGGCTTTGCGCCGCCGCTAAATCGTGAGTTAAGTTCGGGAGAGGCGCAGATCGCGCTGCGCCCGGGCACTAGCCGCCTAGCGCCCAACATCTCCTCCTCCTAAGGCGCTAGCGGCTGGCGCAAACAACTGAATTTCTAGGCCATATTGTTTTTTAAAAAAGTTAATTACTTTTAAAATCTTTTATCTAATCTCATTAATTTTCCTACCTTTCCCCGTTTTTGCAGGTAGGCCTCGAAGCCTGGGCGTCTGTTCCCAGCTATGCTGGACCCTAGGCAATTGTTTTGTGGCAAGCTCCTCACACCCCTTACCCCCCCACCCCCCCCGCTGGGCCAGATTCCGAACCAGCGGCCAGCCATCTTGGTAAAGGCTGGCTGGGCTCACTGCAAGCTCCTGGCGCTTCATTCGGGGGGGGGGGGTGGGGGCGGGGCTCGGGAGGGGAGCGGCAGCGGAGAGGGTTACCCTGGCAACCGGGCTCACCAGCCGCAATCGGCCATCTCAAGCCGCTCAGGCCCAGGCCCGGTTTCGGAGATCGGGAGGCGGAGAGGGGAGGAGGGTTACCAAGGCAACCGGGCCCGGCCAGCCACAATCGGCTGTCTCAAGCCACTTGGCCCGGCCTCGGGAGGGCGGGGGCTCGGGCTGACCGGGGCGCTGCGCTCGGCATGTCAGTGCGTGGGGCGGCACAGAGCTCAGCGGAGCCATCGCTGGCAGAGGGGAGAGGGTCTGCTGGCTCCCCCCTCCCTTTCTCCCCCCCCTTTCTCCCCCCTCCTTCCCCCACCTCTCCCCTCCCTCTCCCCCCTCCTCCCCTCTCCCTCTTCCTCCCCTCACCCCCCCTCTCCCCCTCCCCTCCCCTCCCCCCCTCTCCCTCCCCTCCCCCCTCCCCCTCCCCTCCCCTCTCCCCCCCCCCTCCCTCTCCCCCTCCCCTCCCCTCCCCCTCTCCCTCCCCTCCCCCCTCTCCCTCCCCTCCCCCCCTCCCCCTCCCCTCCCCTCTCCCCTCCCCTCTCCCCCTCCCTCTCCCCCCTCCCTCTCCCCTCTCTCCCTCCCCCCTCTCCCACCCCTCCCCTCCTCTCCCCCCCTCCCCCGACCCCCTCCCCCTCCCCCCTCCCTCCCCTCCCCCCCTCCCCCCTCTCCCCTCTCCCCCCTCTCCCATCTCCGTCTCCCCCTCCCCCTCCCCTCCCCCCTCTCCCCCTCCCCCTCCCCTCCCCCCTCTCCCCCTCCCCTCTCTCCCCCTCCCACCCCTCCCCTCTCCCCCTCCCTCTCCCCCCTCCCTCTCCCCTCTCCCCCCTCACCCCTCCACCCTCCCCCCTCCCCCCACACCCCTCACCCCTCCCCCCCCTCACCCTCACCCCCTTCCCCTTCCCCTTTCCCCCCTCCCCCCCTTTCCCCCCTCCCCATCCCTTTCCCCCCTCCCCCTTCCCCCTTCCCCCCTCCCCTCCCCTTTCCCCCCCTTTCCCCCTCCCCTCCCCTTTCCCCCCTCCCCTCCCCTTTCCACCCCTCCCCCCCTCACCTCCCCTCTCCCCTCCCACTCCCTCCCCTCCCCCCTCCCCTTTCCCCCCTCCCCTTCCCCCCTCCCCTTTCCGCCCTCCCCTTCCACCTCTCCCCTTTCCCCCCTCCCCTTTCCCCCTCCCCTTTCCCCCCTCCCCTTTCCCCCCTACCCTCGCCTTCCCCCCTCCCCTTTCCCCCCTTACCTTCCCCCCTCCCCTTCCCCCCCACCCCCCTCCCCGCTCCCCTTCCCCCTCCCCTTCCCCCCTTCCCCTCTTTACCCCCCTCCCCTCCCCCCATCCCCCCCTTTACCCCCCCTTCCCCCTCTTCCCCCCAGTCACGCTCTCTCTCTTCCCCCCAGACGCTCTCTCTTCCCCCCAGTCGCTCTCTCTCTTCCCCCTGTCGCTCTCTCTCTTCCCCCGAGTCGCTCTCTCTCTTCCCCCAGTCGCTCTCTCTCTTCCCCCCGTCGCTCTCTCTCTTCCCCCCGTCGCTCTCTCTCTTCCCCCCAGTTGCTCTCTCTCTTCCCCCCAGTCGCTCTCTCTCTTCCCCCCAGTCGCTCTCTCTTCCCCCCAGTCGCGCTCTCTCTCTTCCCCCCAGTCGCTCTCTCTCTTCCCCCCAGTCGCTCTCTCTCTTCCCCCCAGTCGCTCTCTCTCTTCCCCCCAGTCGCTCTCTCTTCCCCCCAGTCGCGCTCTCTCTCTTCCCCCCAGTCGCTCTCTCTCTTCCCCCCAGTCGCTCTCTCTCTTCCCCCCAGTCGCTCTCTCTCTTCCCCCCAGTCTCTCTCTCTCTTCCCCCCAGTCTCTCTCTCTCTTCCCCACAGTCGCTCTCTCTCTTCCCCCCGTCGCTCTCTCTCTTACCCCCAGTCGCTCTCTCTCTTACCCCCAGTTGCTCTTTCTCTTCCCCCCAGTCGCTCTCTCTCTTCCCCCCAATCGCTCTCTCTCTTCCCCCCAGTCGCTCTCTCTCTTCCCCCAGTCGCTCTCTCTCTTCCCCCCAGTCGCGCTCTCTCTTCCCCCCAGTTGCTCTCTCTCTTCCCCCCCAGTCGCTCTCTCTCTTCCCCCCCAGTCGCTCTCTCTCTTCCCCCCAGTCGCTCTCTCTCTTCCCCCCCAGTCGCTCTCTCTCTTCCCCCCCAGTTGCTCTCTCTCTTCCCCCCAGTCGCTCTCTCTCTTCCCCCCCAGTCGCTCTCTCTCTTCCCCCCAGTCGCTCTCTCTCTTCCCCCCCAGTCGCTCTCTCTCTTCCCCCCCAGTTGCTCTCTCTCTTCCCCCCAGTCGCTCTCTCTCTTCCCCCCCAGTCGCGCTCTCTCTTCCCCCCCAGTCGCTCTCTCTCTCTCTTCCCCCCCAGTCGCTCTCTCACTCTCTTCCCCCCCAGTCGCTCTCTCTCTCTCTTCCCCCCCAGTCGCTCTCTCTCTCTCTTCCAACAACAACATGCCCTCAAAAAAGCCTCGGCACCCCCGGGCACTCCAGCTAGTAAAAGATGTAATAGCAGAGCACTTGGAAAACAGTGACAGGATCGGACAAAGTCAACATGGATTTACAAAAGGTAAATCGTGCTTGACTAATCTACTGGAATTTTTTGAGGATGTAACTAGTAAAATAGATAAGGGAGAACCAGTGGATGTGGTGTATTTGGACTTTCAGAAGGCTTTCGATAAGGTCCCGCATAAGAGATTAGCATGTAAAGTTAAGGCACATGGGATTGGGGGCAAGGTACTGACTTGGATAGAGAACTGGTTGGCAGACAGGAAGCAAAGAGTTGAAATAAACTGGTCTTTTTCCGAGTGGCGGGCAGTGACTAGTGGGGTACCACAGGGATCGGTGCTAGGACCCCAGCTATTCACAATATATATTAATGATCTAGACGAGGGAACTAGATGTAATATCTCCAAGTTTGCAGATGACACAAAGCTGGGTGGGCGTGTGTGCTGTGAGGAGGATGCCGAGAAACTCCAGTATGATTTGGGCAGGTTGGGTGATTGGGCAGATGCAGTATAATGTGGATAAATGTGAGGTTATCCACTTTGGTGGCAAAAACAGGAAGGCAGATTATTATCTGAACGGCAATAGATTGGGAGAAGAGGAAGTGCAACGAGACCTGGGTGTCCTTGTGCACCAGTCGCTGAAGGTAAGCATGCAGGTGCAGCAGGCGGTTAAGAAGGCAAATGGTATGTTGGCCTTCGTAGCGAGAGGGTTCAAGTACAGGAACAAGGATGTCTTGCTGCAGTTGTACAGGCTTGGTGAGACCACATCTTGAGTATTGTGTGCAGTTTTGGTCGCTTTATCTGAGGAAGGATGTTCTTGCCATGGAGGGAGTGCAGCAAGGATTCACCAAACTGATACCTGGGATGGCAGGAATGAAGTATGAGGAGAGATTGGGTCGATTGGGCTTATACTCGCTGGAGTTTAGAAGAATGAGAGGGGATCTCATTGAAACTTATAAAATTCTAACAGGACTAGACAGACTTGATGCAGGAAGGATGTTCCCGATGGCCGGGGAGTCCAGAACCAGGGGTCACAGTCTGAGGATAAGGGGTAAGCCATTTAGGACAGAGATGAGGAGGAATTTCTTCACCCAAAGAGTGGTGAACCTGTGGAATTCTCTACCACAGAAGGCAGTTGAGGCCAATTCATTAAATATATTCAAGAAGGAGTTAGATATATTTCTTAAGGATAAAGGGATCAAAGGATATGGGGAGAAGGCAGGGACAGGGTACGGAATTTGGATGATCAGCCATGATCTCATCGAATGGTGGCGCAGGCTCGAGGGGCCGAATGGTCTACTCCTGCTCCTATCTTCTATGTTTCTCTGTTTCTATGTAATCTTAGTGTCATCGGCAAACTTGGATATATGGCTCTCTATTGCAATATCTTAGTTGTTAATACATATAGTGAATAGTTGAAGCCCAAGCACAGATCCTTGTGGGAGACCACTGGTCACTTCCTTCCAATTTGAGTACATGCTCATTATTTTTTTCTGCCTTCAACCGCCTAACCAATCTCCTAACCAGGTCAATAATTTGCCTTCAATTCCATGAGCTTTAATTTTAGCTAACAGTCTCTTATGTGGATTCTTATTGAATGCCTTCTGGAAGTCCATATAAACTACATCCAAGATATTCCCCTGTCTACTACTTTAGTTACTTCCTCAAAAAATGCAATTGGTTTCGCTAGACATGACCGACCCTTTACAAATCCATGTTGGCTCTATCTGATCAGCTCAAATTTCTCTAAGTGCTCAGTCACTCTGTCCTCAATTATAAATTCCAATAACTTCCCCACAGCTGATGTTAGACTAATAGGTCTATAATTTCCTGGTTTCTCTCTCCCACCTTTCTTAAACAATGGAGTTACATTTGCAATGTTCCAATATAAAGGGACAATTCCTGAATCAAGAGAGCTTTGGAAGATTATGGCTAAAGCATCTCCAATTGACTCACCATCAGGTCCTGGGGATTCGTCAGTCTTCAGTGCCAATATTTTTTTCTAATATTGTTTTCTTGCTTACGTTAATATATCTTGGCTGTATTATTTCATAGTAATCAATCACAGATTATCATTCTATAAACTTGCAGTTATATTGCAGTGATTATCCTTCAGTGAAGGTGTTTGCATGCATAAACTGTAAGAGTAAAATTTATATTTTAAAATAATAAAATATTGCATGTTATTGAGGGGTCCAGTTGATTATGTTTATCATGGTCATATGTAACGAATATCTTAACAAACAGATATATGATGAAGGAGAGCTGAATGCTAAAAGGAAGTGTATATTATTGAAAAATAACCTTTCAAATGATCTTTTTCACAATATATTTATTTTAATAAATATATTTCAAATAAAAACAGAAGCGTTGTGTTATTTTAGGATCAGTATTTTCTAAGCTAAAATTTAAGGTAACAGTCATTTAAGATCAAATCCATACTTCCTATCTAATGTCACAATAACTTGGAATGACTAGGATCTTGATGGTCGCACATGAGTTTTTATCATTTATAATCAGTTAACTACTGATAATGTGATAACTCTGGTAATGTGATCTGCTGCTGAATTTTACTGGGTGAGTATATTCTACACCATGGGAGCAGGCAGTAGAATCCCTACTAAAGGAATCCACTACCTGCAACTGCAGCACCATGATGAATGAGTGTGCATCAATGGAGTCTATCCTGGAGCATAGGGCAGCTCTGTGCTAATCTGCAGCTGAGGCAATAAGCTGATCTTAACCTTACATAGAAATTATAGTACAGAAACAGGCCATTCGGCCCAACTGGTTTATGCCGGTGTTTATGCTCCACAAGCGCTTCCTCCCACCCTACTTCATCTTACCCTATCGGAATATCAACTTCTACCATGGATGCTCTTACTTCTGCCAGTGAGATCTTTGCACCAGAATGGAGAGAGTTATCTCTTCTGGCCTCCAAATTATTGGTACAGAAACACACAGAAGTATCTCTTAAGACTTCAACAATGTTCCCTCTGATGAATGGCCAAGCAGAGCCAGGATCCAGTAGTAGTGGCCAGGCAGGTATGCATTCCCATGATAATACTGTCGTCTCAGGACAATAAATACCCCTGCTGGGTCCTTCAAATGCTACCTCATGTGCCAGAAAGGAAGCGAGGCTGGGCTGCCCTTGCAGCTGCACAAGAGATGTAGCCTGCAGCAGGTCCCACACAGGACTCGGCTGCCCTGAGGCAAAGATCCGCTCAGTCCCCCAAAGCTCCCGGATAAACACAGCAGCTAGCCATCTCACACACTCCTGCCACTTAGGAGAAGCAGGAGGCTAGATTTTAGGCAACCCACCCCTGGAAGGAATGGGTGCTCATTAAAATTATCAGTTGGACTACAATTATTTGTTCAGACATTGTTTTTGGCAAGAAATGGAAATGTTGGAATGGTTTTGAGGTAAAGCCAAGATGGTGCAGGAGTGATAGGTTCATCTCAGCCAGGCAGGAGCAGGTACATTAGTTACCAACGTAAATAAATTGCCTAGCCAAGATTTTATACTGGTCCATGGGGTTAGAGTAATACTAAGAGAAGATTACAGAGCACAAAGGAAAATGCCTAGAAGTAAACATTGTGGGGGGGCGGGGGGGACAAACAAAGGATAAAAGAGAAAGAGGAGGATAATCATTTTTTTATACAAATGCTAGCAGCATATGAAACAAGTTTTTAGATTTGGAAATATTTTTTTGAAAGAAAAATACAATATACTGTATTCAGAATAATGGAAAACAGGTTTAACCGGGAGTTGCCTTGGAGATTAAAATAGCAAGCTATGATCCTAGAAACTGCTGCTATGTGCTATTTAAGGATTATCTGTGGATTACTAAAATTTTATAAGAAAATTAATTTGAACTTCTACAATCCCTTGGTTTCTGCAATTGGAGTAATTATGGTGGGAGTCCTTCAGAACAGTCGAGGAATTTCAGCTCGTGTTGCTGAAAGTGTTCTGGGCCACCTTATTTTGTACATTTGGACAGAATGCTTCGTAAAGGGGAAGCTCAGGCACTTAGCTAAATGTATCTTATATAGCATAAGAACATAAGAAAAAAGAGCTGGAGTAGGCCAATTGGCCCTTCAAGCCTGCTCCGCCATTCAACTAGATCATGGTTGATCTTCTACCTCAACTCCACCTTCCCGCACTATCCCCATATCCCTTAATTCCCAAAAATTTATCGACCTCTGTCTTGAAAATACTCAACAACTGAGCAGCCACAGCCCTCTGGGGTAGAGAATTCCAAAGATTCACAACCCTTTGAGTGAAGAAATTTCTTCTCATCTCAGTCCTAAATGGCCGACCCTTTATTCTGAGACTGTGACCCCGTGTTCTAGATTTCCTAGCCAGGAGAAACATAGCACTTACGACACCAGTCTTCCTGGATGCAGTGATGTGTCAGGAGTTACAACCTTGCAGTTGCTGTCTGCCTTTCCTCCTCCATGGTTAATCCTCTTTGTATGGCAAAATTATGGTGTGTGCGGTAGATAATGTTGATCCTGGCGACCTTGTGTGGGCTGTATTGCTGTGCACCCCCTGATGTGTGCAGGCATTCAGAGTGCTGCTTCAGGATGACAGTGATATGCTCAATAATGGTCCCGTGGCCCCTTTTGTATTGACACTAAGGTTCTGTCCATGGTTGTGACAAGGATGCCATTAGCCAAGCCTGAAATTTGTAGCCTTGATCTTCCAGGAGCCATCTTTCCAGTCTCCTCTCATATTCAAATCAGCCTGGCAATAATGATTGGCACAAAATAAAAATATCGTAGCTGCATCTTGAGAATTGGGCGTTGAGCTGCATGATATTGTGTAATATATGTGGGTAGAACAAATGAAGGACAGAGACAGGATGAATTGCTAGTCCATGTGCTTGTTTTACTAGGCCAGAGCGAGCTGTGCATGCTCATACTAAACCATGTGATAAACCATGCGATAATACATTACACTGCTTTCCCCTTAAAAAATGTATGTATGCCCCTCTCAAATACAACAAAACTATGGTCCTGTGGCGGAGCCACCAGGGGGACTCTGATCTAATGTACATAATTATCTTTAACAAATTATTAGCTATAGAATGAATCTGTATCTTTGTTCATAGCATTGCATGTACATAGCGCGGTCCCGTTAAGAATGAGACCAAACGCGATGACGTCATCATGTTGATCATGTGATCCTCCAGCGGCGGGAAAATGTGATGACGTCATGACGTCGGGCTGGGGAGCCGCCCTAGCCAGTCCTCGTGGAGCCAGCAAAGAGTACAGACCTGTAATGTAGTTCTCCTGTGTTTTCGTTTTAAACTCTGTTGATTAGTATTAAACATCATTTGTTTGATAGACTGACTTGACCTCAGTCCTTTAGTTAGGAATCTAGCCATTCCTACAGTGGTGACCCCGAATTTTCGTGAACAATTTTCGCGGAAGAAGCGAAGCGCGACGAAACATGAATGCGAACTCCGTGGCTTTGAAGCTCCCACAGTTTTGGGAACAACAGGTGGCCTCCTGGTTCGTACAAGCAGAAGCACAATTCGATCTCCGAAACATCGTTGCGGATCAGACCCGTTACCTTTACGTGATCTCCGCAGTCGACAGCTCCACGGCCTCATGGATTATCAGCCTGCTCGAAAACCCCCCGGTTGACAGCAAATATAATACTCTCAAAGCGCGGTTAATACAGGTCTTCGGGCTCACGAAGGCGAAGCGTGCCCGCCGGCTACTCGCTTTGCCCGGGCTTGGCGATTCCAAGCCATCTGAGTTAATGAGCCAGATGCTCACGCTCCTTGACTCAGGACCACAATGTTTCCTCTTTCGGGAGTTATTCCTGAGTCAACTACCCGAGCAGGTTCAGGCTGCCCTCGCCAGATCGGAAGCCACAGATTGCGCAGCACTTGCTGCAGAAGCAGATACGACTTATGCAGTCACGCAGCAATCCTGCGCTGCCACAAGGCACCCCTCCCCCGCGAATGCCGCCCCGACGCCTCCATCCCCCGGCTTGTGTTTTTACCACGCCCGTTTTGGCGCGAAAGCCAGAGGCTGCCGCCCTCCCTGCAGTTTCGCGCCTAAAAAAAAAACGACATCAACACCAGCAGCAACTCCAGAAAAGGAGGACCAAGTCTGAGGGACGTTCCGTGGCCGTGATGGCGATTGGGAATTCTGGGATGCTCCTCTACATTACAGATTCCCTCTCAGGCTGGCGCTTTTTATGCGACACCGGGGCGCAGTGTAGCATCCTTGCTGCCTCAGCACTCGATATTCAGTTTGGGATGCATGGCCCCTCCCTCGTGGCAGCTAATGGCGGGGCCATTCGTTCCTTTGGCAAACGGCGGGTCCAGGTGTGCTTCGGCGGGCAACGGTTTCAGTGGGAATTTATTACAGCCAAGGTTTCGCAAGCCATCCTCGGCGCGGATTTCTTATGCGCCAACAGCTTCTTGCTGGATGTAAGAAATCGTCGATTGGTCAACGCGGCCACCTTCCACTCCATCCCGTGCTTCCGCAGTTCCGCAACGTCGCACACTGTCTCCTGTGCGTTGCCCTCGCCGGACGAGTTCACTCGCCTATTAGGTGAATTCCCGGAGCTGACCAAGCCCACTTCCTCCTCCTCGGCCACTAAGCATGGTGTCGAACACCACATTACTCGGCGCCTGGAACCCGGCACGCTCGCGACTGTGAAGGCAGAGTTTGCCACGATGGAATGGCTGGGGATTATTCGCCAGTCGAATAGTCCCTGGTCCTCGCCTCTCCACATCGTCCCGAAGCCCGGCGGTGGATGGCGGCCATGCGGGGACTACCGATGCCTTAATGACGCCACTACTTCCGACCGGTACCCGATCCCGCATATACAGGATTTCTCCGCCCATTTGGCGGGAAACTCAATCTTCTCCAAGGTCGACCTCGTCCGTGGCTACCAGCAAGTTCCCGTACACCCGCAGGACGTCCAGAAAACGGCTGTCATCACTCCCTTTGGACTGTTCGAGTTTCTACGGATGCCATTTGGGCTCAAAAACGCCGCACAGGCTTTTCAACGACTAATGGACGCGGTCCTGCGGGATCTTCCCTTTTTATTTGTCTACCTTGACGACATCCTGATGGCCAGCTCTACCAAAGAGGAACACATTTGCCATCTCCGCACCCTCTTTCGGCACCTCAGCCAACATGGCCTCATAATCAACCCGGCCAAGTGTCAATTCGGCCTACAACAGATTGACTTCTTGGGCCATCGCATTACTTCGGAGGGCGCAATTCCGCTGCAGTCAAAGGTCGAAGCAGTTACGGCATTCCCAAGGCCGCAGTCCACCAAGGCTCTTCAAGAATTCCTGCGCATGGTGAATTTCTACCACCGCTTTGTGCCCAAGGCAGCACGACTCAAGCAGCCCCTCTACGAGGCCCTCAAAGGCAAGGCCGGAAAGGATACAATAGCCTGGACGGTCGAAATGGACAACGCTTTTGACAACACAAAAACCACTCTAGCCAATGCAACTATGTTGGCGCACCCTCTGCCAGGTGCCACCATCGCCCTTACCACCGACGCTTCCGACTATGCCATAGGCGCTGTGCAGGAACAGTGGGTCAATGGGACGTGGCAACCACTGGCATTTTTCAGCCGCCAACTCCGGCACAACGAACGCAAATACAGCACTTTCGACCGGGAGTTGCTGGCGCTGTTCCTGGCTATCCGCCATTTCCGTTTTTTGTTAGAAGGACGTCCCTTCACTGCATTTGTAGATCACAAACCACTGACCTTCGCCATGGCCAAGACCGCCAAACCGTGGTCGGCTCGACAGCAGCGACAGCTAACTTTCATTTCAGAATTCACGACAGACGTCCAACACGTAGCTGGCAAGGACAACTTGGTAGCTGATTTCCTTTCTCATGCGACCGTACGGGCGGTCCAGCTGGGCATCGATTATGCCCTCATGACTACCGATCAGACATCCGACCCTGAAACACAGGCGTATCGCACCGGCACCTCTAGCCTCCAACCGACCAATGTGCAATTCCACGCTGCAGGCACCTCGTTACTCTGCGGTGTCTCCATGGGAGATCCTCGCCCAATTGTTCCAGTCGCCTGGCGCTGCAAAGTTTTCGACGCCATACATGGGCTTTCGCATCCTGGCGTGAAGGCATCTCAAAAATTAATGTCGGCTAAGTTCGTCTGGAGAGGAATGCGTAAGGATATCCGTGACTGGGCTAACACCTGCGTCGTCTGTCAAACGTCTAAGGTGCAACGTCACGTTAAGGCCCCATTGGCCACGTTCGCAGTACCAGAACGTCGATTCGACCATGTCAACGTGGACCTCGTCGGGCCGCTTCCACCGTCGCAGGGGTTCACACACATCCTCACCATGGTCGATCGTACTACTAGATGGCCAGAGGCAGTTCCTCTGGTGTCTACTACGTCCGCTGATGTCGCCAGAGCATTCCTCTCCTCGTGGGTTGCACGTTTCGGTGTTCCGGCGGACATTTCTTCAGACTGCGGTCCACAGTTCTCTTCCGAGCTCTGGAACGCTGTGGCCCAGGGTCTCAGCACCAAGCTTCACCGCACCACGGCCTATCACCCGCAAGCAAACGGTTTGTGCGAACGTTTCCACAGATCGTTAAAGGCATCGCTGAGGGCCAGCCTCCAAGGCGCCGGATGGGTGGATAAGCTTCCGTGGGTCATGTTGGGTCTCCGCACTGCACCCAAAGAGGACCTGCAATCATCCGCCGCAGAGCTCATGTACGGCCAGCCACTCCGCATACCGGGAGATTTCCTGCCGTTCCAACTGAGCCGTGGTCCGCAGCCGCACAACTCAGCAGCCACCGGGAAACAGCCACGGCTTTTGCGCCTATCCCAACTTCGCATCACGGCCTTCCATCTTCACACGTACCAGCAGAGCTAAAGAATGCTGAATTTGTATTCATTCATCATGATGCCCATAGGGATCCGCTCAAGGCCCCTTACACAGGCCCTTTTCGTGTTCTGGAGACAGGCGACAAGAGTTTCTCTGTAGACATCGGTGGTAAACCCGACCACATATCCATTGACCGTCTCAAACCGGCACACCTGGACATCGACCGGCCAGTAGAGACTGCACAGCCACCACGACGTGGTCGACCTCCCGCTGCATCCACGCCAGACCGAAGGCTTCCATCCGCCAGTCCGCCCGCTGTTCAACAACATCCACTCCAAGAATACAGGAGTCGCTCTGACAGGCTTGTCAGACCTCCTAGTCGATTGACTTTTCCTGTTAAAGACAATTCTGGGGGGGGGCGCATGTGGCGGAGCCACCAGGGGAACTCTGATCTAATGTACATAATTATCTTTAACAAATTATTAGCTACAGAATGAATCTGTATCTTTGTTCATATCATTGCATGTACATAGCGCGGTTCCTTTAAGAATGAGACCAAACGCGATAACGTCATCACGTTGATCACGTGATCCTCCAGCAGCAGGAAAACGTGATGACATCATGACGTCGGGCTGGGGAGCCGCCCTAGCCAGTTCTCGTGGAGCCAGCAAAGAGTACAGACCTGTAATGTAGTTCTCCTGTGTTTTCGTTTTAAACTCTGTTGATTAGTATTAAACATCGTTTGTTTGATAGACTGACTCGACCTCAGTCCTTTAGTTAGGAATCTAGCCATTCCTACAGTCCCACCTTTTCCAGCATTACATGTACTACGTAACAGAACTCCTGGCTTTTTTTTTATGAACTATGTTGTGTATGTAATATGTGTGCTACTTTGAACCTATGGACAGGACTGCACTACTTGTTGGGCGTAGTGATACGCAGTACCACTCCTGGCCATAGGGGTATAAATACACATACTTAACAAACTACAAATGCTACAAATGAACTACAAATCCAGTTTAATAACAGGTTTGCAGAGCCTGCCTGATCTCCTTAAAGAAGGTTTTGGTGTTGAACCAATTTTCAGGCTGTTTTGTTTTGGTTCCGAACTCAAAGATGATCCTGTCTCTATCTCAGACTTGTTTGAACCTAGTACTTCAGTTACTGCAGTCTGAACTGACTCAAACTCATGTATGTGTTCATGATTCAGGGGTTCAAGATCAAGTCTTGGTTCATAGTGGCACGGTGGCATAGTGGTTAGCACTGTTGCCTCACAGCGCCAGGGACCCGGGTTCAAATCTGGCCTCGGGCGACTGTCTGTGTGCAGTTTGCACATTCTCCCTGTGTCTGTGTGGGTTTCTTCCGGGTGTTCCGGTTTCCTCCCACAGTCCAAAGATGTGCAGGTTAGGTTGATTTGGCTATGATAAATTGACCCTTAGTGTTAGGGGGATAGGGTGGGATATGTGTTGGTGCAGGCTCGATGGGCCAAAATGGCCTCTATCTGCACTGTAGATTCTGTGATCTCTAGCAGAGATCATTTGATCTACATGAACACTGCAGATGTTGTCACCAATTTCAACCAAGTATCTTTTGGTTCCACCAACCTCTACTATGGTTACGACATCCCAACTCGACTTTCCAGGGGGACTGAGAACACGAACACACTCATTTGAAACTGCATTCTTTCTGATTGCTGTCATAATAACATTTCTGACTCAACTGTTTATGTTCAACTCTTGAGGCCAAATTTGGTTGAACAAAACTCAATCGTGTTCTCAATCTCCTCTTCATCAAGAGTTCTGCTGGGGTATATCCAGTTGTAGTGTGTGGAGTAGTTCTGTACTTCAGCAAAAAATTTGCCAAACATTGCTTCATGCTGAGTTCCCGAACAACCCTGCAACACTTGCTTTTTGAGAGCTTCTGACTTATGATTCTGACTGACCTATCGGCTGCTCCATTTGAAGCTGGATGATATGGTGGAACAAGAGTGTGTTTGATACCATTCCGTTTCATGAATTCTTGGAATAGAACAGAATGGAACTGAGGGCCATTGTCAGAAACAAGCGCTTCAGGTAAGCCATGACATGCAAAGATATACCTCAACTCATCTGTGGTACATTCAGTTGTAGTATTTGAACCCATGTGTTTCATTTCAATCCACTTTGAGTGACTATCTACAAGTACCAGAAAATAATCATTTGCTTTCTCACAGAAGCCTACATGTACTCTCTGAAAAGGTCTACTTGGCCATGACCAGGGTTGTAGTAGAGTTTTGGATGGTTTGTTTCTGCAATTTTGGCAAACGCTGCATTTGTTGACAAGTGATTCAAGGCCACTTTTCAATCCAGGCCAGTAAACAAAGCTTCTTGCAATTGATTTCACACTAACGATCCCTGGAGTTCGGAAAGAATTCTATCTCTCAAAGAAGTAGGTACCACCACTCTGTTTCCCCACTTGATACAAACTCTGTGATACAAACATGCTCACAAGACAATTCAGTACAATGGTTATGGAATGGTTTCAACTCTGTCCAGACACTGATCAGTCCATCCATTCAAGGTGTTTTCATACACTCTTTTCAGTACTGAGTCCTTTTGAGTCTCCTCTGCAATCTCAGTTGCATTCACGGGAAAGTCTTTGTCAACTACACCGAATGTGAAAATCTCACCTTCGCTCCCAACACACGAGTCTTCATGTGGCAACCTGGGCAAGACATTTGCGACTGCATTTTGCTTTCAAGTACGATATTCAATTGTGTGACAATATTGTGACAACAACACTGCCCAATGTTGCATTCTTTATGCGGCCATTACAGGGATGGGCCCCAATATTGCTAGGAACGGTTTGTGATCGGTTATCAAGGTAAACTTCCAGTCGATCAGGAACTGTTGGAACTTCTTGATTCCAAACACTATGGCGAGTGCTTCCTTTTCAATTTGCGCATAGTTTCTTTCGCTCTTTGTGAGGGTTCGCGATGTGAACACGATTGGTTTCTCTTGGCCGTCATCCATTACGTGGCTTATGACAGCTCTCACATCTTAGCTGAAGCATCACACACTAACTTGAGCTCACACTCTGTGTCGTAGTGCACAAGCAGAGCATCGCTAGAGAGACTTCTCTTACAAGCGTCGTAAGTTTTTTTTGCGCTTTCGTCCACTTCCACTGGACATCCTTCTTGAGGAGCTCGTGCAATGGAGCTAACATGATCGCTAACTCAGGTAAAAAACGTGCGTAGTACTGGACCATTCCAAGGAAAGATCTTAACTTAGACATATTCTGTGGCTTTGGAGCATTGATGACAGCATCAACTTTTTCCTTAACTGGTTGCTAGCCATTTGCATCAACTTTCAAACCAAGCTACACAACCTCAGGTTGGACAAAAGCACATTTGCTCCTTTTCAATTTGACATTGTGGGCATTCAACCTTTGAAGCACTATATCTAACACTTCTAGATTTTCTTCCTCGCTGCTTGTTGCGATCAGCACATCGTCTTGATTGCATAAGCAATTTGGAACTCCTTGCAAAATCTTATCCATCGTAGCCTGGAAGATTTTGGGGGAGGACTTTACACCATACAGCAGCTTGGTGTATGAGTACCGTCCCTTGTGTGTTTTGTGATTGAAATACTGTTGACTCTCTTTGTCAACATTCAGCTGAGTGTAAGTGTGCGACAGGTCAAGCTTGGCGAAAACCTTTGACTCAGAGAGTGCTGCATACAAATCTTGGGATGTAGGTAATGGGTACTGCTCATCATCAACTGCTTGGCTGATAGTAACTGTGTAGTCACCACACAAGCGTACAGTTTGTCTGCTTTGGGCACTACCACAATCAGGGTAGCCCATTCACTTTTGTCAGTTTTTACTAGCATTCCGTTTTCTCTCAGCTTCGCTAGCTCTTCTTCCACTTGACCTTTTAATGCATAGAGGACTGGCCTTACTTTACAATAAACAGGCTTTGCGTTGGACTTGATGCGGATATGCGCATCATACGCAGTGATGCCATCATAACTGTCTGCGAACATGCTTTCGTAGTTGTTCAGCATTGTGTCGCGTCGCTTCTTTGAAGCATCTACACTGAAGATATTTTTCCAGTCTAGTTTTAACTTTCTCAACCAGTCTTTGCCCATGAGGGTTGGCCTGTTGTAGCTCGCTACAATAATAGGCAGCTTTACTGACTGGCCTTTACTGTACATTCTGTAGGGGGTGGTGTTTGGGTCAGCTTCGCCCCTGACTTATGAACGGTTTGAATCACACCCACTCCCTTGGTTCTAGACCTTGGACTTATTTGGGGGGTGTAATGAAATTGCAGCAGACAACTGAATTTTGGTGAAAGAACTTTGATCTTTATTTGAGAAAGAAAATACACAACACAATAATCTTAACACTCTAAATTGGGGTAACACTTCAGAATATATGAGGGAAAATAACAATAGACAGAATACTTCACCCCTCCCAATCCCACTTCACTAGCTAAGTTGGGCTCCAGAGAACCAGGGATAATGCTCACCAAAACGACTTCTTTTGACAGTTGTAGAGGTTCGCGATTTCGGGGTTCTCTAGATGTGGCGGTTGGGGCCTGCCGTACCCTGGACGCGGTAGAGGACTTCACCTGCGTAGCTGGTCAGTCTTCGCGAGTCCGCTGATGCGGTCGAGTGCGTATTGGATCTATCAGGTGAGTACCCAATTTCTTTTGGTTAGAAGTAGGGTTTAGAGTCTTTTCAGTAAAATCTTACCATGGGGTAAGTCAGGATAGTTTGTAGAGTGGAAAAACTTGCGGATCTTTGGTTTTCTTCCGAGTTGGGTTTTGTTGGTCGCGGTGGCCCAATATTACCTGGTTGCAGGTAATATTTGGTTGTTTGTTTCATGGGGCCCTGGTCTGCCGCGAGGTCTCCGATGGTGTGTTGCTTCTTCGAGAGGGAGAACTGCTTCGAGATGCTTCTTCTTGGACTGGGCTGAACTTGATGACTTGATTTGAGATGAATGATGAACCGAACTTCCTCCAGCACTGCTTTCTTGAACTCTTTTCTTCCACTCCCTCTGTGAGAGACAGGCCTTCAATTATACAGATTGAGGCCTGCTAATCTGCGCGCCAAATCAGCTCTGGCTTATTGTTAGTTTTGGCAGGCTCGTTAATATTGATTGGTATGAATTGCTTAATTGGTTTCGGGATAGTTCCATCGATCTTAAGTTGTTTTAAGAACGTGTAAAGTGGTTTCGGGATGGTCCCATCAATTGTTTAACCTCTTGTTTAATTGCAGTAAAGTTGTCTTTTCCTGTGGGGGCCAAGGTTCTTTTGTTGGTTGGTGGCATGTTTTGCATTATGCAAGGTTTTGGATGGTTCTGTAATTTTGGTGGGAATTGCTTTTTTCGTTGGTCTATTGTCAGTATGTAAAATGACTGAGACAGTCTAGATATTCCCCAGACAGCTCGGTTAATCCCAATACCCAAAACTGTCCAGTTACAGAGGCCAATCCCAATTCTTTCGTTGCAGCCTTTTTCCTTCCACAGGCTTGAACATGCTTTTTAAAAATGAAACCAAAATCCTGGGGTCTTTGATTTTAAATCTCCCTTAGGCCCAATATTCTTACACCATTCTAACATGGTTTATTAACAGTCCAAAAATCCCTTCTTTAGGGTAATCTTCTTGGTTTTGGGGGATCTGCTGAATTTTGAGAATCTTACAATTCCATTTGTCCACATGTCTCTGGGATTTCTCCGGAGTAGGTTTTTAACTCTACGGTACTCTTTGTAAATGGTATTTGATTAAACTTACTCTCATATGTGTCCTTACGCATGATAGAGCAGTCCACTGCCGTGTCGATACACACATCAATATATTGCTCGTTAATCAAAAGTTTTATACGGAAGACTTTCTTATGACTGCTAGCATTGCCGCTAGTGGCGTAGATACTGTAGATGTCTAGTTCTTCAACATCCGGTGTGTTTGCTTCAATATTGTGAATTCCTCCCTTTTGTTGTCACAGCTTTGCATTGCCACTAGAATGGTTCTTACTTACTGCTTTAGATCTAGCTCTGCATGATGTTGAAATATGTTCTTGTTTCTGGCAGTGAAAACACCGCATTTCTGTATTGGCAGGACTGCGGTGAGTGACTTCCATTGCAGTGATAACAATTCACCAACATGCTTTTGACTCGGTCTCACAGCTTTAGGTTCGACAGTGGCTTTATGACTGTAGGCCTCAGCTACACTACTCACTTGAGCTCCCTAGCATTCTTAGACACCATCTCCATATATATAGGGCAATTTTGCATGCTATGTCAAATGTTAGATTCAGAGGCTTCACTAACTTGGACTGTGTGCGCTCATCCACCAGTCCACACATAAACTTATCTCGCAACGTACGATCCAAAAATGTGCTGAAGTTACAATGTAAAGACAGGTCCTTAAGAGCTACAATGTACTCACTGATGGTTTCACTTTGTTTTTTGTTTCTGGTACCAGACTTATAGCTCTTTGCTATTTCTAACGGCTTTGGGTCAAAATGGTCCTCGAGTTTCTCGACAATGTCTTCAAGCGATGCATCCTTCGCTTTCCCAGGCACGAGTAGGTTTGTCAAAGTTCTGTAGACATCTGGCCCGATCTCCGTTAGAAAAATTGCTTTCTTCCATTCGTGAATTACTTTATTTTGAGCTGGAACATTCTCATCTGCACCTTCGGTCTCAATAATGTTATTGGCCTTAAAAAACATCTCCATGCACTCAATGTAAGAACTGAATGGTTCCTCGGTCATACATGACAAGGCTTCCGATGAATCCCGTAGGCATGGCCATGATTGTCCCGACCCCATTGAACAGTGACTCAGCACACTACCTGTGTACCTGTGAGAATCAACACCGCCGTTGCTGGCGATACATAGCTTGGTGGAAAAGTAAGCTGTGAGGAGGACGCAAAGAGCCTGCAAAGAGATATAGACAGGTTAAGTGAGTGGGCAATAAGGTGGCAGATGGAGTATAATGTGGGGAGATGTGAGGTTATTCACTTTGGTAGGTAGAATAGAAAAACAGAATCATTTTTAAATGGTGGGAAACTATTAAATGTTGGTGTTCAGAGAGATTTGGGTGTCCTAGTACAAGAAACACAGAGAGTTAGCATGCAGGTACAGCAAGCAATTAGGAAGGCAAATGGCATTTTGGCCTTTATTGCTAGAGGTTTGGAGTACAAAAGTAAGGAAGTCTTGCTATAATTGTACAGGGCTCTGGTGAGACCACACCCGGAGTACTGTGCACAGTTCTGGTCTCCTTATTTAAGGAAGGATATACTTGCCTTAGAGGCGGTACGATGAAGGTTCACTAGATTGATCCCTGGGATGAGAGGATTGTCCCATGAGGAGAGATTGAGTAAATTGGGCCTATACGCTCTGGAGTTTAGAAGAATGAGAGGTGATCTCATTGAAACATATAAGATTCTGAGGGGGATTGACAGGGTAGACGCTAAGAGATTGTTTCCCCTGGCTAGAGAGCCTAGGACTAGGGGCCATAGTCTCAGGATAAGGGGCTGGCCTTTTAAGACTGAGATGAGGAGGAATTTCTTCATAAGAACATAAGAAGTAGGAGCAGGAGTAGGCCATACGGCCCCTCGGGCCTGCTCCGCCATTCAATAGGATCATGGCTGATCCGAACCTAGAGTCACGTCCACTTCCCTGCCCTCTCCCCATAACCCCTTATTCCCTTATCAGCTAGGAAACTGTCGATCTCCGTTTTAAATTTATTTAATGTTGCAGCTTCCACAACTCTCTGAGGTAGTAAATTCCATAGATTTACTACCCTCTGAGTGAAGAAGTTTCTCCTCATCTCAGTTTTGAAAGGGCAGCCCCTTATTCTAAGATTATGCCCCCTAGTTCTAGTCTCACCCATCAGTGGAAACATCCTCACTGCATCCACTCGATCAAGCCCCCTCACAATCTTATATGTTTCAATAAGATCACCTCTCATTCTTCTGAATTCCAATGAGTAGAGGCCCAACCTACTCAACCTTTCCTCATAAGTCAACCCCCTCATCTCCGGAATCAACCGAGTGAACCTTCTCTGAACTGCCTCGAGAGCAGGTATATCTTTTCTTAAATATGGAAACCAAAACTGTACGCAGTATTCCAGGTGTGGCCTCACCAGTACCCTGTATAACTGCAGCAAGACTTCCCTGCTTTTATACTCCATCCCCCTTGCAATAAAAGCCAGGATTCCATTGGCCTTCCTGATTACCTGCTGTACCTGCATACTAACCTTCTGTGTTTCATGCACCAGGACCCAGAGGGTTGTGAATCTTTGGAATTCTCTGCCCCAAAGTGCTGTGGATGCTTAGTCATTGAGTATATTCAAGGCTGAGATAGATAGATTTTTAGACTCCAGAGGAATTAAGGGATGTGGGGATAGGGCAGGAAAGCGGAGTTGAGGTTGAAGATCAGCCATGATTTTATTGAATGGCGGAGCAGGCTCGAGGGGCCGTATGGCTCTCCTGCTCCTAATTCTTATATTCGTATGGTCATATGTAACCATGTGGTAAGTGAGTACGAGACTGCACTCATTACATTGCTAGCCATTATTGCACATTGCTGTCAGAATCAAGGTTTATGCCAAAAGTGATCTCTGAACTATACAGTCAACAAAAGAGAAAGGTAAAATAAAACAGAGGAATGGTAATGTGGGTAAGAGAGAACATAAATAAACTTTCATAAAATCATGTTATTAAATTACCTTATCTGAGAGGGTGCCCACTGAGGCCAAGGGCAGCAAAGGAAAGAGGGTAATTATTGGTTGTTGTTACAGACTTTCTTAACCAGAGGAAAGTACAGGCAAGGTCATGAATGAAATAAAGAATAGATTTGCCTTCCAAAGCTAGGCTTTATTAACTTTAAAATCTGCAGCACATCTTCCCACATCCAGTCCCAACCAAAGCTGGAAAAGAACTGAATTTAAGGTGGCCACAACACATCATGTGATCATCAACTACCAATGAGATTACAACATATATCCCAAGGCAGTTAACAAACAACCAATCACAATACTTTTACTAAACAAGGAATAATCACCACATTCACCCCTCCTTTTAAAATATACTCCAACCTAAATAACCTTTACAATTTATAATTAATTATTTACAACTAAAACTATGCACAACAAGAATAAAACTGTTCACATGACACAATACTAAGTGAACAACAACAAATAGTAACATTGCACATAAGTATTAAGTATCTCTCAACTAAAACAATATACTATAATATTTCAACAATTTTAAAACATTACTATCAATTTAAAAGTCCATTTTCAATCGGTCGACCGGATATCTTGTTCGTGTCGACCTTCTTAACCTTGGTGAAATTCCTTGCCCTCCCACACCAGAAGGCACAGAAGTATCTTCAGCAGGAAGGCTATCCATATCCCGATTTTCAACGGTTTCCGGATTAGAAATCCCATCAGAAGGTAAACTGGGACGGTCATAAACATCTATCAAGGGCTGACGAATAGAAGTGTAATTATCTGCAATCGGATTGGAAATATTCGTAGTATCTGTAACAGCATCCATATTATCTGAATCATGACTATTGTTAATATCCTCAGAAGAGGGCTGGCCCCCACAAGGAGCCAAATCTTTAATTGAAACAGTACTTTCTTTCCCATCTTGGAATCGAATATGAGCATATTGGGAATTTGCCTCCAACAGCTCCACCTCCTCCACCAAAGGATCATATTTTGACAATCTAACATGGCATCGAAGCAGCACAGGTCCCTGCATAGTAAGCCATGAAGGTACCGAATATCCCGTAGTAGATCTCCGCGGATAGTTAAAGAGCCTTTCATGGGGGGTCACATTAGTAGCCGTTGAAAGCAATGATCTAATGGATTGCAGGGCATCAGGCAGTACCATTTCCCACTGTGTATTCTTAAGGTTCCGGGATGTCAAAGCCAACATAACTGCCTTCCAGATCACCCCATTGTATCGTTCGCACTGTCCATTACCCTGGGGATTATACGGGGTAGTTCTACTAGTGGAAATTCCCCGACTCTGAAGGTATTCCTTCAACTGGGAAGACATAAAAGAACTTCCCTGATCCGAATGGATATACACAGGCATCCCAAAGATGACAAAAAGTTGAGTCAGACATTTAATAACTGTAGCAGCTGATACATCTGCACAAGGAAAAGCAAAAGGGAACCTTGAAAACTCATCCACAACAGTAAATATATATCGGTTTTGAGTAGTTGAAGGAAGAGGCCCCTTAAAATCGACACTCAAACATTCAAAAGGAGAAGTAGCCTTTATAAGATGAGCTCGTTGAGGCTTAAAGAAATTTGGTTTACACCGAGCACAGATAGAACATGATGAAGTCATCCGCTTGACGCCTTCAACTGAAAAAGGCAAGTTCTTACTGCGTACAAAGTGTATCATCCTCGTAACCCCAGGATGACATAAGGCATTGTGAAGATTAATAAGCGTATCTCCGTGAATCACAGAACAATAAGCCCTCGACAGTGCATCAGCAGCAACATTATCCTTCCCCGGACGATAAACTATGTCAAAATGGTAACATGCCAACTCAATCCTCCATCTCATTATTTTATCATTTTTGATCTTTCCAAAATGTTTAACATCAAACATAAAGGACACAGATTTTTGATCAGTTACCAACGTGAAATGTCGCCCCGATAAATAATGTCTCCATTTACACAATGCTTCTACTATTGCGTATGCCTCTTTCTCTATTGAAGAATGTCTTTTTTCACTATTGTTCAAAGTACGTGAGAAAAAGGCCACAGGTCTTCCATTTTGGTTCAGAGTAGCCCCAATTGCAAAATCCGAAGCATCCGTCTCGATCACAAAGGGAACCTGCTCATCAATAGAATGCACAACTGCTCCTAAAATATCCTTTTTAAAATTCTCAAAACATGTCCTGGCCTCCCATGATAGAGGATATGTCGTAACCCGAATAAGAGGCCGGATCTTCCGTGAAAAATTTGCAATCCAATTAGAATAATAAGAAAACAGTCCAACAACTCGTTGCAAAGCCTTAGAATTAGTAGGACAAGGTAAATCAATCAATGGTCACAAACGTTCTGGATCTGGTTTAATCTTGTTTCCCGAGATAATATACCCCAATAGATTTACCTCAGTAGTCGAAAAGATACATTTCTCTTTGTTAAAAGTTAAACCAACTTTTTCCGCAGCTTGAAGGAATCTTTTTAAATTAGAATCATGCTCCACCCTTGATTTGCCACACACTGTGATATCATCTAAGTATGAAAAGGTGTCAGAGAGGGAATTATCACTTATAAAAGCATCCATTGCCCGTTGAAAACAAGCAACACCATTAGTAACACCAAATGGTATTCGGCAAAACTGATACCGCTTTCCACCAGCCTCAAAGGCCGTATATGGTTGATCCTTCTTAACAATAGGAATCTGATGATAAGCACTCTTTAAATCAATAGTGCTAAAAACCTTATACTGAGATACTTTGTTGATAAGCTCATCAATCTTAGGCAAAGGGTACGCATCTAATTGAGTATACCTATTAATAGTTTGGGAATAGTCTATCACCATTCGTTTCTTGTGTCTCTCGTTAGTCGTGACAACTACCTGTGCTCGCCAAGGCGAACAACTAGGTTCAATGATTCCTTCCAATAAGAGACGTTGAACTTCAGAATTAATAAATTCTCTATCCTGACTACTATATCTTCTTGACTTGGTAGCAATTGGCTTACAATCCGACATCAAATTGGAAAAAAGTGATAATGGAGAAATAGATAAAGAGGTTAATCCACAAATAGATAAAGGTGGCTTAGTCCCTCCAAATGAAAGACTAAGAGACTCGTGTAACTGAAGCACATCATGTCCAATCAAAATATCCGCACAGAGATTAGGCAAAACAGATAGGCGTATATCAGTATACGTATTACCTAGAAGAATCATCTTCACAAAGCAACAACCAGCTATTTGTGAAGTAAGGGTCGTCTGAGCCATACACACCTGATACGTAACAGGCGAAATTTTCAAATGCTTCTCCTTCGCAAACTGAAGACTTATAAAACTCTCAGTACTGCCCGTATCTATAAGGGCCTTCACGTCCAACCCATTAACTTGAGCCGTAACTATAGCTTTGTTTAGGCCATGAGCAAATGCAGCAGAAATTGATGCAATAAACGCCCTATCTAAAGGCTGAATAGTCACAGAGGAGGTGGTGGAGGAGGGCCCTCCCACACCAGGAGAGGAGGAGGTAATTGAACCTGATGATTTGCACACGCGTGCATAATGACCTCTCTTGCCGCATTTACTACACACAGCCTCCCGAGCAGGACACTTCAGACGAGGGTGCCGGATATTCCCACAAAAATAACACTTCTGAATCCTAGAGGCAACAGCCGCCGAAGTAGAAACTGTTTCAGAATCTAGTAAACCACTCCCATTAAGTCCACATAATTCCTTTTCATCCGAAACTGCCGAAACCATAGTCGCAGGCCGATTAAAAAGAGCATAAGAATCCGAACTTCTCTGAGCCACATCCAATGTAGAAGCTTGCTCAAAAGCACTTTTAAGATCCAAAGTCTTATTTTCTAACAACCGCTGACGAATTGATCTAGACAGTAATCCATTAATAAAAGCATCCCTTACCGATTCTTCCTTATACTCTTCAGCCGTCACAGCCTTATAATTACAGTTAACACTAAGGCACTGAAGTGCTTGTAAATAAGTATCCAAAGATTCTCCCACCTGCTGCCTACGGGCAGATAGAAGGTGACGTGCAAATACCTCATTCTTTGGTTTAACAAAAATCTTTTCCAATGTAGAAATAGCCACTTCATAAGTTTTACAGTCCAAAATATATTTATATACATCCGGAGCAATGTAGTTGATCAGCATATTCAGCTTATTTAGAGACTCTTGATCCAACACGCCCAAAAAGTTTTTAAATGTACAATACCAATGTTTCCATTTATCATCCACTCCAGCAGAATTGGGGTCAGCCTTGAATCGTTCTGGTTGAAGATATCACTCCATTCTAACATAAAGTTAATAAATTGAAATAAAGAATAGATTTGCCTTCCAAAGCTAGGCTTTATTAACTTTAAAATCTGCAGCACATCTTCCCACATCCAGTCCCAACCAAAGCTGGAAAAGAACTGAATTTAAGGTGGCCACAACACATCATGTGATCATCAACTACCAATGAGATTACAACAAATATCCCAAGGCAGTTAACAAACAACCAATCACAATACTTTTACTAAACAAGGAATAATCACCACAATGAAGTCCTATAAAAAAAATGGCCAGAATATCATAGGGAATTACAATTGCTCAAGACGTTGAATGTGAAAATAGGGGAAGAAAAACTAAGGCGCTGTGAGTGTTTCTGGAGATGATGCGGGATTGCTTCCTTACTCATTTGTTCAAAGGCTGATGTGGTCAGTTGCTATATTGAATCTAATTTTCAGTAATGAACCATGTATGGTAAATAAGTTTGGGGAGCTTCTAGGATCTAGTGGTTGTGACACTATCACAATCATTTTGGTTGTCATGATATGTAAAAAGGACAGTGACAAAAATAATGAACTTGAAACAGAGTAGTTTCTTAACGCGAATTTTTTTTTTTTAAATGGTTAATTAAAATGCAGTAATGGTTCGGACAACCACAGTAGAAAAATAGAAAGTATAAGGTAATGAGATAATGACCAGATAATCTGATTTAGTGGTGTTGGTTGAGGAATCAATATTGCCAAGGACACCGGGGAGAACTCCCCTGCTCTTATTGGAATAGTGCCGTTGGATCTTTTACGTCCGCCTTAGAGGGCAGACGTCTCTTAGTTTAACATCTCATTTGAAAGTGGATTAGGTAAATTATAAAGAGAAGCAAACACAGAGATTTTTTAAAAAAACTAATAAGAGAAGGTAAGATAAACATTATTGGCCCAGAAATTTGGATCTCCACGGGTGAGTACGCACGGGGTACTCACCCGTAGGCCCGATGAAAGTGCCGGTTTCCTGCATGCACTGCGCATGCGCGGGAAACCAGCACTTCTGTTCCTCTGATCGAAGGGGTTCAGAGGTCGAACGCGTGCGCAGGAGAGGCTGCGTGTGCGCATCGATCTTTGGTCTTTTTTACAGGTTTTCCCGGGAACGTAAGCCTGCAGAATTTAGAAATGTAAAAAGCAGGTGTAAGGCCTGCTTTTTGAAAGGTAAGTGGTGGGTTAATTAAAATTCAAACATTTTTTCTACAGGTTTATTATTTTTAAATACTTTAAAGCAAGGTAAGTTTATTTTTAGCCCTGTTAGAAAATAAAATTATTTTTTCAAAAATTTAAATTATTGTTTAAATAGTTATTTCATTTAATTTATTGTTTATTTTAAAAATGTGATTAAAAAAAATTATTTGAAGATTTAGTGGTGTTTTGTAAGAAGAAAAGGCCCGTAGTATTTCTAAGTTTGACAGCACTTCCTGTCAGACTTATGAATGGAGCATTCCCTGCTCCGATTGGCTGCCCATGGCCCACGTGATCCGAGGGGATGCATCGAACTAACTGCGCTCCTGGGATACGCAAGCACGGCGTGCCGGAAGCTGGACCAGGTCCCGGATCGGAATTCCACGCGGGCCCACAGCTCAACGGCCGGCACGCAAGGTAAGTGCAGATTGGGGGCTTGCACCCGTGGGAAGCCCCCGACCCGAATTTCTGGGCCATTAGATGTAGGATTCCTGAAAACATTTCAAATAATAATTTCCAAATACACACAGCAAACAAAGGATGAAGGAAAGCATTTATTTTTTGTGGACCTCGACTTGAGCCAAGATGAGCAGTGAACCTGTAGGATTTTTGCAAGCCCAATATGCACATACACTACCTTTAATGGTGTGATTCAGTAACTTTAAAAAAAAACACAGAAAAGCCTGGTTGGCAGTGACTGTTTTTGTTAGTTTGTGCTCGTCTGGCCACTTGTAAATGTCACTTTCTTTGTGTATTTCTTGCCATAGTCCAGTTTCTTTTGTGTGGGAATGAAATCCGGGTAATGGACTGGAAAGGGCCCCGAGATAATGAGAGGCACAAAAATATGTATTGAGGAGGCCAACCTTACTTCCAAATTGAATAACTTGCCCAAACTTGTTTGTTTCTGTTTTTGTCTTTTTTTTTTACCAATTCTGTCATTAATCCTCTTTCTCAAAAGTCTTTTCTACTTTTGTCTGGTTTATTTCTATGTTACAAGAAAACAACAAAGGAATGCAAGTCAGACTATATACAAGCAATCGAAGAAGTGACTAAGTAACCAGGGATAGTCAGAACTGTCACATAGAGAAAAGAAGGAAGGAAGAGAACAGTTTGCTAGAAAGGTTGTGATTATCAGCAATTTGAGAAATTTTTGCAGTATGGTTGTATGGCAGAACAATAACAAATGAGATAGATAAAAGTAACATGCTGAACTTTTGAACAATCATATTTCCCTAAAAATTAAACAAGAAAATTTCTGTTATTGTGAGAATAAACAGTGGCCTAGAAATTCAGTATAGCCACGTTTGGGGCGCTACAGTCGGGCGGCCGTTAAAGTTTGCGCCCGGCGCAAGGTCGCGCCACCTTCGCCGATATTCAGTCGCATCGCCCCAAGAGGTTGCTGCTGCGCTAAAACAGGCGATGCACGACTATCATTAGGCGCTAAGCCGGCGGCCCGGGGCGATACCCCCGAGGGCGGGCGCAGCGCAGGTGTGGCGAGTTGCTGATTGACGGCAGACACTCTGGCGCCGGTGAGCTCTTAAAGGGGGAGGGTGGATTTGTTTGCCTGCCACGCCCTGCACACTGCAGCCCTGAAGCAAGGCCTGACCACTGCTGCTTCATCTGTACAACGCCCAGGACTATGGAGAAGGCCAACGTTTGCACCCATTGCAGCCCCCATTATATGTTTCCAATCAATGCTATGGCTCTGAAGTTAAAGACAAGTGCAAAGCTGTGGCCTGAAGCCACAAGTACCTGTGCGAGTGTTGAGCCAAACCAGAAAGCTCTCTACCTTTGTCTCTCTGCAAAGATCCGTCTCTCACAAAGAAGGAGTGTTGCAAAAAGGCTGCCTTTTCTACTGCAGGAGGAGTGCCCTTTAATTTGCGCCCCCCGCGCCCCGCATCAACTGAGAACCGTTCCCCTCTACCAGTCGCTAGGGGCGCCAGGCGCACAATAGGCCAGCGCCACTGAATTTCCAGTTTGGGGCGCACAAAGGGCGTTGCACGATGAAATGACGTCAGGATCTGCGCGCGCAGCTGAGCACACGCAAAGGCTTTGCGCCGCCGCTAAATCTTTACTGAAGTTGGGGAGAGGCGCAGATCGCGCTGCGCCCGGCCGCTAGCCGCCTAGCGCCCAACATCTCCTCCTCCTAAGGCGCTAGCGGCTGGCGCAAACAACTGAATTTCTAGGCCAGTGGTTTTCTTCAGCAGTTTAAATGCCCCTTGAATAACTAGTGAATATATTTAATTTGACTACTTCTAATGCAAGGAATGTCATATTATATTTCTACTTATACAAAAAAGTCTTGCAAGACTTAAAACAATAGAAATCAATTCCCATCACAAACCTTCATCACAAAGTCAAGGTGACGTTTTTTAATTCTTACATACTTTTGTATGAGTTGAATGATAGCTAATATTTCAACAAAGATAAAAAAAAGCAATAAAATGATCTCACGGATGGTTATCTGTTTGTTCTCCAGAGTGTTGAACTATAAGTTCAATGGTCTAGGAATTCGATCACACCATGCCCATTTATGGCGGGCAGGAAAAGCATGCGCCTTTCCAGCCAGAAGTGCGCCGCCCGCCAATTTAGATCAGGCTTTTCCATTAGCTTCAAGAATGCACATCATAATTATTTAAAGTAATGAATAACTTGGACCCTTTTCCAATTTTGGTCCAGCAACACGTGGCGCTAACTTACAGGAAGGACCCCTCACCAACACTATTTAAAGGGATAATGCAAAACTTACAGATTAGTTGCTGGTTTGTCATTTCAGGCTACAGGTCAACTTCTGGATGTTTCTTGGTGCATTTTATCACTCTGGAAAGTTCATTTTGTCTACGCAGAACAAGATTGCACTGTTGTTGGCTGCCTCAAATAGTTTGACTGCAGTCATGGGTGATCCGAAAGGGCTGCCTTCGGGGTTGGAAGAAGATGGGAAGCAGCAAGGAAGAGGGCAAAGAGCAAGAGCAGCTGCCACATGAGGGAGGAGAGGAAGGCACTGCAAAGGAGGCCATATCTGCAGCAGGTATTCAGGGAGCACTTCTACATTAACTTAACTAAGGAGTAATGTCTGAGGCAGCTTCGTTTCACAAAGGAGGCCATCACTGAGCTATGTCACCTGCTCCAGCCACAACTCGAGCCTTGCATCAGGGCATGGACAGCACTGTCTGTGGCTGCAAAGTCATCGTGACCCTTGACTTTTGTGCCACAGGTTCTTTTCAGGCTGCAGCAGATGACATCAGCGACATATCACAGTTTTCAGTCCACCGCTGTATCAGGGAGTTCACTGAGGCTCTCTACACCAGAAGGAATGCCTACATTTTGTTCCCCATGGACACAGTGAAGCAGGACGAGAGAGCACTAGGCTTTGCCCGCATAACAGGCTGCCGCAGGGTGCACACACATTGCTTTGCATGCTCCCCATCACCAGCATGTCATCTTTATCAATTGTAAGGGAGTTCACTCCCTCAAAGTACAGCTGGTTTGCCACCACAGGCAGCGCACCATTCAGGTCTGTGGTCAGTATCCTGGCAGCAATTATGACTCTTTCATCCTGCGCCAATCACCTGTGATGTCATAATTCTAACCAGGCCATCAAGTTACAGGCTGGCTACTGAGTGAGAAGTACTCCTCTCAGGAACCAGGGCACTGCTGAAGAGTTGGCCTACAATGAGAGCAATGTCACCATGAGAAACATGATCGAGCAAACTTTCGGCGTGCTCAAACAATGCTTCCACTGCCTAGACCGTTCTGGAGGAGCTTTGCAGCGAGTATCCAGATTTGTGGTCATCTGCTTCATGTTCCACAACTCATGAAGGACCAGCCCTTACCACCATCTGAGCAACAAGATGTGCAGCAGGAGCATGACGAGAAGGAAGAGAGGAGGCATCGACCACCAGTGCCCCTAGCTGCCAGAGCTCAAAGAGACCAGCTCATTAAAAAGAGCACTTCACCTAAATCATCCCTCCTATCCCCAATACACCAACAGTCCCACAATCCTCATCATCATTGTTCTTACTACCACCACCCAATTGCTTTCATTCAATCCAGCATTATGGGTCTTGCCCTCACATCACTACAAAGATAAACACCAACACCAATTCCAGAACAGGAAACATATTTATCAAACAACTCAATTCCATCTCTAACAGTTATTGGAAATAATTATGAATAACCCTTCTGAAAGCCTTTAGTGCTTATCTTGTGTGCACGTTTACCTATCCTAATGCTCCAACAAAGTGTTTCCCATTGGCTATAGCTTGGGAGGTGGAAGGCCACTGAGCTTCCATTGAGGACACTTCAGATGGCTGTGGTGCCCTTTCAAGGACTCTATTTCAAGTCCCTATTCACTGCCTAGACCAGGGCATCTAAAGCTCCATCTGAGAAACTGGGGCATGATCTGCAGGTCTAGCAGCCACTTCTTTCCTTCCAAGTGATTCCCTGCTGTCTGCAGCCAAAGTGCACTTCCCTTTAAGAGGTGCTAGCTGCCTTTAAATGGCATCAGAGAAGCCCGATATCCGGCCCCCCAAAACAGACAAGCAACCAATGAATAGCATAGGTAGCACTGGCTGCAAGCCTAAGTGATGATAACCAGCAGGCAGCGTAAATAATAAAGCTAACAGATGTGTGCAATGCGCACCCAGCCCCCTGCACGCCCGTGTTCAGGTGCGATCAATTTCAAGGCCATTATTCATTTAATTTTCCTACAACAGCTTTTAACAAGAAGATCTAGATTCTTTTGTGTTAATGTATCCAGATATTTTCAGGATGTACAAATAAGGCAAACCTTTAATGGCCCATCATTATTACCATATTTTCCTTCTCTTTGGTTACTCCTCTTCTATGAAGCATACTGTAAAAAGGAAATTCAAACTGATTATATGAAAAATTCACATGGAGCATCAGCCTTCCCTCCACTCTGAGTAGTCTTGTGAAAAAGATGTGACAATTAAGCAGCCAGTACTTTTTGGTCTATGGTTAAACTACAAGTCTGGAGGATGGCTGTTGTAGTTCTAATCTTCAAAACAAGTACAAAGGCATGAACCTGATAACCACAGGTCTGTTACCCAAACATTACTCAGGGTAAGAATACTTGAGGACATTCTACATGTGAATATTTAAAGATTATGCAATTCTCATATGAAACATCATGGCCCAGAAATTCGGGCCTCCACGGGTGAGTAAGCGCTGGGTACTCACCCATAGGCCAAATGGAAGTGCTGGTTTTCTGCATGCACTGCGCGGGAAACCGGCACTTCCGATCCTCTGAACGAAGGGGTTTAGAGGTCGAACGCGTGCGCAGGAGAGGCTGCGCGTGCGCTTTGAACTTACGTTTTTTTTGCAGGTTTTCCCGGGATCGTAAGCCTGCAGGATTTAGAAATTTTAAAAGCAGGCATAAGGCTTGTTTTTTACAAGGTAAGTAGTCAATTAATTAAAATTAAAACATTTTTTCCACAGGTTTATTATTTTTAAATACTTTAAAGCAAGGTAAGTTTATTTTTAGCCCCGTTAGAATATAAAATTATTTTTTTCAAAAATTTAAATTATTGTTTAAAATAGTTATTTAATGTAATTTATAGTTTATTTAAAAAGTGTGATTTAAAAAAAAAATTATTTGAAGGTTTACTGCTATCTTTGGGCCGTAGTATTTATAAGTCTTGACAGGTCTTCCTGTCAATCTTATGAATGGGCTTTTCCCTCCTCCGATTGGCTGCCCATGGCTCACATGATCCCAGGGGACGCATCGCACTAACTGCGCCCCTGGGACACGCAAGCACAGCGCGCCGGCAGCTGGGCCAGGCCCCGGATCGGAATTCCATGGGGGCCCACAGCTCAATGGCTGGCGCGCAAGGTAAGTGCAGGTCGGGGGCTTACACCCGCGGGAAGCCCCCGACCCGAATTTCTAGGCCCATATGGTTTAGA
This sequence comes from Somniosus microcephalus, assembly GCF_052327205.1. Taxonomy (NCBI): domain Eukaryota; kingdom Metazoa; phylum Chordata; class Chondrichthyes; order Squaliformes; family Somniosidae; genus Somniosus; species Somniosus microcephalus. Next base: position 55,419,292 of record NC_141000.1, read on the forward strand.
AGAAATAGCTCATGGCTTACAAACCTACTGAAATTATTTGAGGGGATAATTAAGCTAATGAGGATAACCCACCCAGTAGATGTAGATTACTTGCATTTTCAAAAGGCACTTGATAAAATTCCGTATGTGAGGTTAGTAAGGTAGCTCAATTCTCGTGGAAATGTTAACAAATTGTCCAGATGCATTGGGAACTGGTTTGGAGGTGATAAAATGGAAAATGCTCTGCCTAAAAAAAAATAACCATTGGTGTTCCACAGGGATGAGTTCTAGGGTGTCTGCTATTTACAATAATTATGAATGATTTGGAACAGGTTGTCTGTAATTGTGCTATTACAGTTGCTAATGACCCATAGCTCTTTGAGTAGGTAACAAGTAGACTATCTTCAGAAAGACTTGTACCAAATAAGCTGAGATATGGCAGATAGATTTTCATGTGGATAAATATAGGATAATGCATATAGAAAAATGTAATGGTAACATGTAAGTAATGTTAAAGGATCGCTCTCCAATGGCAGAGGCCAGAAACAAAACAATTTGGTGGTGATTATTGATCATACTCTGAAAGCATGTAGTCGGTATGAGGCACTTATTATTAAAGTCAACTTGGTTTTATCGAGAGGGTATTGGACTACAGGTCAGAACAAGTCACACTGACATTGAACAGATCAGTGGTAAAGCCAGTTATGTAGAATATGTGCAGTTTTGGTTATTCTACCTTAATCATATAGATGCATTAGAAAGAATTCAGACAGTAGTATTATTGGGATTAATTCAGGCCTAGCAGACTAAATTATGAAGAAAGGCTCAAACAACCAAACTTATTTTCACTAGACAAAAACTGAAGGGACAATTATACAGGTCTTCAAGATAATGAGAGGTATAGATGAGGTGATGAACAAGATATTTAGCTTGCGACAATGGGCATAGGACTAGAGCACACTAGTACACAATCCACAAGCCTCACACAAGATTAGAGGTTAGACAAAGACACTCGCCCCCCCACCACAGGATAGTAGATGTATGGAACAAATTCCCAGAGAATGCAATTGATTCAGAATGATTATTACAGGTCTTCAAGGTAATGAGAGGTATAGATTCAGAATCAATTGCCAGATTTAAAATGTAGCTGGATCAATATGTGTTGAGAAGTAGGATTGAGGATCATAGAGGTATTTAATAACACGTCTTGATTTATTTTTCAGGCGAAAATAAATGAATGCCGTGAAATTCGGCCCATTTGAGCTGGCCGTTAAGGCCGGTTTGGATGAAAAAATGGCAGCCGCCTCGCTTCTGCCCACTTCCGGCGGGTCCAGCGGCAGCTGTCATTTTGGGCAGGTCGGCAGTTCCCTGTTTTCTTTCTCCCTCCTTTTTTAAATAGTGGGGTTGTAGGAACGTGGGTTCCTAACTAAAAGACTGAGTTCTACTCAGGCGATCAAACAAAACGAACTTTAATGAAACAAACAGGTTTTAAGAAGAAACTGCAGGATAACATCGAATGTAGGTCTGCTCTCTTTGGAGGCTCCACGAGGACTGCTCCTGCAGTCCCGTGGCTGACGTCATGACGTCATCACATTTTCCCGCCAGTCGGGGATCATGTGATGAACGGCATGATGTCATCACGTTTTAGCCGCGCTGTTAAAGTAACCACGCTCTGTACAGTTAAACAGCATAAATAAAGATACAGACTCAGGCTGTAGTTAACATGTTGTTAAAGGAATTATATACAAACGATCTGAGACCTTTGGTGGTTCCGCCACATGCGCCCCCCCAGAATTGTCTTTAACAGCAAAAGTGAGGCGTCGAGGAGGCCTGACAAGTCTGTCCGAGCGACTTTGGTAACCCTGCAGAGGAAGCTGATGGACGGTGGTCGAGCTGGCGGGCGGCTGTGGTTGAGCTGGCGTGGCGGGTGTGGTCGAGCTGGCGGGCGGCTGTAGTTGATCTGGCGCAGCGGCTACGGGCAGTCGGCCACGTTTCGGCGGTTGAGCGATGACGACTGGGCGGTCCAGGTCCAAGTGAGCCGGCTTCAACTGGTTCACCGAAATGTGATCCGGCTTTCCTCTGATGTCGACCAAAAAGGATTTGTCTCCTGATTCGATGACGCGGAAAGGACCAGTGTAATGGGGCTTGAGCGGATCCCGGTGAGCGTCGTGGCGAATAAATACGTACTCGGCGTTCTTCAGCTCAGCCGGCACGTGGGAACTCTGTAGGCCGTGATTTGATGTAGGCACCGGAGCGAAGCATCTGGCCGCTTCCTGGTGGCTGACGAGTTGCTGAGAGGCGGACCATGGCTCTGTGGGAGAAGGGAGGAAATCCCCTTGTACTCGGAGCGGCTGGCCATAAATGAGTTCCGCCGAGGACGATTGCAGGTCTTCTTTGGGCGCCGTACAAAGACACAAAAGTACCCATTGTTAAGTCTGTGAATTATTTAGTTAATTAAGACACAGACTAATGAGTAACAATAAAAACAGGTCTTTACTGGTTGGAGGTAGGGACTATACTGAATACAAGATTACTGCACAGTGCTTATATACCGGTGTGTTCACCCCCGGTATTACGTCTACAGCAGCCTGAGAAAGTAGTACATCTCTTAAGGTGGAACAGGCTTAAGCTCTCTTAAGGTGGAACAGGTTACATACACAACACTCCTCCCTTCTTAGCTTTATAGTCATCCCCCCATTTAACCTAACGTAATAACAGATATACATATACAACTTCATGTTTAACGTAACATAATAACATATATACATATATGACTTCATGTCAAAACAGATCACAGATTCAGTCTCTGCGGAAAACAGTTCACAGATTCAATCTCTGTGGTGTAGTCGGTTCACGTTACTCATTCAATAGTCCTTTCATGGATTTAACAGCTTGAACTTCCGAACTGATTTGGCTCCGTTCGGAGGGACCACGTGTGTGATCTGGTAGAGGTGATAATGGTTCAGATGGGTCATCTTCTGTTTTTACTTTTCCTTTTCTGCTTCTTGGAGACTCTCTGGGCTCCATTGTCAGCTGCCACAGCTGCCAGCTGCATGCGCAGTTCCTCCTTCTCTTCCTCCTGTTTCCGTCGTAGAGCCAGCTTCTCCCGATGTTCCGTAGACTTTTGGTGCTCCTCCAGGATTTCTGCACTTTGGGAGTCGAAGTTACAAGCTGGGCAGGACAGGACATCGTAATATTCGGTGTCGTCCTGAGCTAGACCAGTGAGAGGGTCGTCTATTTCCTCCATACCCAGCTGGACGTTAGCCAGCTCTTGTTCCAAATCCAGACATCTTTCCTGAAGAGACTTCTTCATGTGTACCTCTGCATCCAGCTTTTTCTGGGCTTTCAGCAAGTCGTTTACTAGTGACCTCATTTGTGATTTTAATACTTCAACTTCCTTTGGAGATTGATTGATCGGACTATGCAATCCCTCTACCGGAGCAGCTGTTTCAGCGGTCTGTTGTTCTACATTGACGTGAGTCAGCGTACTTTTGGCATCCAATGGCTGCTCTGTTGCAGTCGTTTCAGTCTGTGTCGTCACATCAGCCATCTCAATGACTTTTGAGAGCTCCGAACCCTTTTCCTTTGAAGATCGCAGCTCGTGTTCAAGTTTTTCCCATTTCAGAGTCTTGTCCCTCAGCATATGAAGGAGTTGGCTGACCGTTAACTCTTCTGACACCAGATTATGGCACGCACCTTCAGAACCTGAATCAGCTTTGATTCGTTCGGCCTCCTCGCGCAGATGGTTGGTGTGCTCCTGCTCCATTTTCTCCATCAGTTGCTTCTGTTGCCTTTCCAGATTCTCCCACTCTGTAACAAAGAACTTTTTTATTTCATTCATCTCTTGCTCAAAACAGCGAATCATTTGTTCTAATTGCTGTTGTAGTTTGAAATGGAGTTGAGTTCGAGCCCAGTGTCCCTCAAAAATGTGCATATCAGTAGACTTGACAGACTCAGAATTCTCTGTTAAACTATGTTGTTGTTGCTCAGTGGAATTCTGTGCTGAAACTTTGTCTTTTGCACATGGGTTGGTCTTACCATCATCAGTTCTAGAGTCTGGGCTGATTATCTGCACCGAGTTCTCACTCTTTATGGCTTTTAGCGAATGCCAGTCCATATTTATGTTTCTAAACCACTCCCGGCCTAGTAGTGGTGGACCTCCCTCCGGTAGCACATATAAGTCCATTATTTGACTTCCTTCGCCCTTGTTGGCCACTGCAACCTTTATTGTCCCGATGGGGTACACTCTCTGCCCCGTGTAGGTTGTCAATATAATCTCCGTATCCTGTAGGGGAATATGTTGGAATAACCTTCTGTAATCTTTCTTATTCATGACCGACAATGCCGATCCAGTGTCCAATTCCATTTTTACTTGGACTCCTTCTATCTGAAGAGTAACCCAAATTGTCTGGAGGTCTGCACCCTTACCAACGTTGAGTACCCTTAAGCTAGCCAGTTCAATACTGCTTAAGCCAGCCAGTTCATTACTGCTAGCGTCTGAATCGGACTCCTGTTCGGCCACCTTGTGTACTTTTGCATATTTTCCTTGCGGTGACTTCTTGTTGCTGGTCTTCTTCCCTGACCTGCATACTCTAGCTATATGTCCCAGCCTACCACAAGTTCTACATTCTTGGTTTTTAAACCAACACTGGTTCTGATCATGCGTTGTCTTTCCACAACGATAACATTTGCCAGAACTCACACCCAATTTGTGTGCACTGAGCTCCGGTGACCGTAGCTGCATTACTGCCGTGCCTCTCGCTGCGGCTTCGTGTGCTGCTGCCATAGTGACCGCCTTCTCAAGCGTCAGCTCATTCTCCTTGAGCAGTCGCTTTTGTGTATCCTGTTTAAATAAACCACACACAAATTTGTCTCGTAGTGCATCTGTCAGTCCCGTTCCAAACTGGCAATATTTCGCTAATTTACGCAATTCCAGCAAATATTCAGCATTGCTTTCATGCTGTAGCTGCCTTCTGTCGTAAAATTTAAATCGTTCCGCTAGCATCAGCGGCGTGGGGTTTAGATGATCTTTCAGGACAGTAACAATCTCATCGAACGTCTTATCCGCCGGTTCATCTGGTGATAACAGGTGTTTCAATTGCCCGTATGTCTTCGCACCCATTAAATTTAATAATGTTAGAGCTTTATCTTGGTCACGAATTTTATTGGCCTTACAATAATTTTTTACTCTTTCAACATATATGGCCCAATCTTCGAGGTCACTATCAAAGGTGCTAATATTCCCGTGTTTAGGCATTGTAGATTTGCAATTTCTCAGATTTTCTTTTCTTTACTTGTTATCAAAGATGGCGGCTTCCCGCTCTTGCAGTCGTCCTCCGCCCACAAAATGGCGGTTTTCCCGCGCTTGGCGGTCTTCACCCGTCCCCCGACGCCGTCTCCCTTCAGCCCCCGAGTGCGGCCCTTATCTTCGCCGCGATCGCCCGAGTGCGGCCCTTATCAGCGGATGCGATCGATGGCCCGGCTGCGCCTTGCACTTGAAAGCGGCCCGGCCCTTATCAGTGCTTGCGATCGATGGCCCGGCTGCGCCCCTCACTTCAAAGCGGCCCGGCCCTTATCTGCCGATCGCTATCGCCCTGTACCTCTCTTCGCCAGCCCTGTCTTCTACTCCGGTTCACAAGCTGATGGAGGCTTCAGGGTCCTAATGCCTGTCGCTTCCAGTGGGGTGGTGTGGTTTGAAACCTCTCTTCAACCGCCGTGGAATAACTGCCGCAGGGTAAGAACCTGACTCGTCGCCAGTGTTAAGTCTGTGAATTATTTAGTTAATTAAGACACAGATTAATGAGTAACAATAAAAACAGGTCTTTACTGGTTGGAGGTAGGGACTATACTGAATACAAGATTACTGCACAGTGCTTATATACCGGTGTGTTCACCCCCGGTATTACGTCTACAGCAGCCTGAGAAAGTAGTACATCTCTTAAGGTGGAACAGGCTTAAGCTCTCTTAAGGTGGAACAGGTTACATACACAACACCCATGGGAGTCTGTCCACCCATCCCGCACCTTGAAGACTGGCCCGTAGAGCGGCTTTAAGCGACCTGTGGAATCGCTCGCATAGGCCGTTCGCCTGTGGATGATAGGCGGTGGTGCGATGAAGTTTGGTGCCGAGCCTCTGAGCTACAGCGTTCCAGAGCTCCGAGGAAAATTGTGGCCCACGATCGGAAGAGATGTCCGCCGGTACCCCGAAACGAGCAACCCAACGGGAGATGAAAGCTCTAGCGACGTCTGCCGAAGTGGTGGAAACAAAGGAATTGCCTCTGGCCACCTAGTGGTGTGGTTCACCATGGTGAGGAGATGCGTATAACCACGGGAAGGCGGAAGTGGCCCCACAAGGTCCACATGCACGTGGTCAAAACGACGCTCCGGAACAGCGAACGTAGCCACTGGAGCTTTTACATGACGCTGGACCTTGGCCTTCTGGCAGACCACGCAGGTGTTGGCCCAGTTACAGACATCCAGGTGCATACCCTTCCAGACGAATTTCACCGACATTAGCCGTTGTGAAGCCTTCATACCAGGGTGCGACAACCCATGTATGGTGTCAAACACTTTCCAGCGCCATGTGACTGGCACGATCGGTCGGGGAACGCCCATGGAGATGTCGCAAAGGAGCGTGGTGCCTGCGGCCTGGAAACTGACGTCGGCCGCTTGGAAACTAGAGGGGACGGTTCTGTATGATTGGACCTCTGGGTCCGAGGCCTGATCCGTAGCCATGAGGGCGTAGTCAATGCCAAGGTGAACCGCATGGACCGTCGCGCGGGAGAGGCAATCCGCTACCAGGTTGTCTTTACCAGACACATGTTGAAAGTCCATGGTGAATTCAGAAATAAACGTCAGGTGGCGCTGTTGACGAGCTGACTGCGGTTCGGCGGTCTTGGCCATGGCGAATGTTAGAGGCTTGTGGTCGACAAAAGCCGTGAAGGGACGTCCTTCTAATAAGAACCGGAAATGGCGAATGGCTAGAAAAAGGACCAGCAACTCCCGATCGAAAGTGCTGTATTTTCTTTAATTTCTCTGTAGTTGACGGCATAAAAACGCCAGCGGTTGTCACGTGCCGTTCACCCACTGCTTCTGCACTGCGCCAATGGCGTAGTCTGACGCGTCGGTGGTAAGGGCACCTGGAAGCGGGTGCGCCAGCATGGTTGCGTTGGCCAAGGCGCTATTGGTGTTGATGAATGCCTGGTCCATCTCGATCGTCCAGCTGATTGGATCCTTACCGGACCTGCCCTTGAGGGCCTCGTACAAAGGCTGCATAAGCAGAGCCGCCTTAGGGACGAAGCGGTGATAGAAATTGACCATCCCAAGGAACTCTTGCAGGGCCTTGATGGTTGGCGGGCGCGGGAAAGAGGTAACAGCCTCCACTTTCGTCAATAAGGGGACGGCGCCGTCTGAAGTGATGCAGTGTCCCAAGAAATCGATCTGCTGCAGGCCGAACTGGCACTTGCCGGGTTGATGATCCAACTGTGCTGACTGAGGCGTGTAAAGAGGATACGCAAATGGCAGATGTGCTCTTCCTTGCTTGCGCTGGCGATGAGAATGTCATCGAGGTAGACGAAGATGAAGTTTAGGTCTCGGAGCACGGAGTCCATCAAGCGCTGGAAAGCCTGTGCCGCGTTCTTCAAGCCAAACGGCATCCGCAGGAACTCAAAAAGGCTGAAAGGGGTGATGACTGCAGTTTTTGGGACGTCTTGCGGGTGCACGGGAACCTGGTGATAACCCCGGACGAGGTCGACTTTTGAAAAGATAGAATTTCCCGCCAAATGGGCCGAGAAATCCTGAATATGCGGGATCGGGTACTGATCAGGAGTGGTGGCATCGTTCAGGCGTCGGTAGTCACCGCATGGCTGCCAGCCACCGCCCGGTTTCGGAACAATGTGGAGAGGCGAAGACCAGGGACTATTCGACCGGCAAATAATCCCCAGATGCTCCATCATGTCGAACTCCGCTTTCGCAGCTGCGAGCTTGCCGGGTTCAAGCCTTCTAGCCCGTGCATAAACCGGGGAGCCAGTAGTGGTGATATGAAGTTCAACACCATGCTTCGTGGCCGAGGAGGAGAAGGTGGGCCTGGTCAGCTCTGGGAACTCTCCAAGGAGCCTAGTGAAGTCATCCGGAGATGGGAACGTGCAGGCGATAGAGCGCGACACAGCGGTACCGTGGTGGCACGGAATCGAGTGGAAGGTGGCCGCGTCGATCAGCCGACGGTGCCAGACATCGACGAGGAGGCCGTTGGCACAGAGAAAATCCACCCCTAGGATGGCCTGCGAGACTGTGGCTGTGATGAATTCCCAATGGAAGCGCTGACCACCGAAACACACTTGGACCCGCCATTTTCGGAAAGTTCGAATGACTGCGCCATTAGCCGCCACGAGGGAAAAGCTGTGGTCTCCAGCTTGCATATCGAGATTCGACGCAGGTAGGATGCTACACTGCGCCCCGGTGTCGCAAAGGAAACGTCGACCCGATAGGGAGTCGGTGATGAAAACAAGTTTCCCCGAAGAGCCGATGGCCATCGCAGCCACGGAGCGTCCGTTAGACCTGGTCCTCCTTCGCCAGGAAAGCTGCAGGAGCTTTGTTTTTTTGGAGCGAAAAGCTGCAGGGAGAGCGGCAGCGTCGTGCTTTCGCGCCAAAATGGGCGTGGTAGGAGCACCAGCCCGCTGCAAGAGGAGTTGGAACCACGTCTGTGGGGGCTGGGCGTCTCATGGCAGTGCAGCACTGCTGGGTTACTGTGAAAATCTTATCTGCTTCGGCAGCAAGCTCGGACCTCGGACCTGGCTAGGGCAGCCTGCACTTGCTCCGGCAGTTGGCAGAGGAATAGCTCCCGGAAGAGGAAACATTCCAGTTCGGCACCTAAGAGCATGAGCATTTGGCTCATGAGCTCGGACGGTTTGGAGTCCCCGAGGCCGGGCATAGCGAGAAGCCGGCGAGCGCGTTCCGACTTCGAGAGCCCGAAGACTTGTAGCAACCGCGGCTTTAACGTATCATACTTGCGGTCAGTAGGAGGACTACCGAGGAGGCTGACGATCCACGAGGCAGTGGCGCTATCGAGGGTGGAGACCACATAGTAATAGCGGGTCTGATCCGCGACGATATTCCTGATGGCAAACTGGGCTTCAGCCTGAATGAACCACGTGGCTGGTTGTTGCTCCCAGAACTGTGGCAGTTTCAGAGTCACGGCGTTCGTTTCCATGCTGAAGATCTTCCGCGAAAACCGCGAAAGTCAGGGTCACCAATGTAGGAACGTGGGTTCCTAACTAAAAGACTGAGTTCTACTCAGGCGATCAAACAAAACGAACTTTAATGAAACAAACAGGTTTTAACAAGAAACTGCAGGATAACATCGAATGTAGGTCTGCTCTTTTCAGAGGCTCTACGAGGACTGCTCCTGCGGTCCCGTGGCTGACGTCATGATGTCATCACGTTTTCCCGCCAGTCGGGGATCACGTGATGAACGGCGTGACGTCATCATGTTTTAGCCGCGCTGTTAAAGTAACCACGCTCTGTACAGTTAAACAGCATAAATAAAGATACAGACTCAGGCTGTAGCTAACATGTTGTTAAAGGAATTATATACAAACGATCTGAGTCACAGAATCACAGAATCACACAGAATCCCCACAATGCAGGTAGAGGCCATTTCAGCCCATCGAGCCTGCACCGACACATATCCCACCCTAACCCCGTAACCCCACGTATTTAATCCCCTAACACACTAAGGGTCAATTTATCATAGCCAAATCAACCTAACCCGCACATCTTTGGACTGTGGGAGGAAACCGGAGCACCCGGAGAAAACCCACGCAGACACAGGGAGAATGTGCAAACTCCACACAGACAGTCGCCCGAGGCCAGATTTGAACCCGGGTCCCTGGTGCTGTGAGGCAACAGTGCTAACCACTATGCCACCGTGCCCCCCTTTGGTATCCTTTGGTGGCTCCGCCACAGGGTTACATTTGCCACCCTCCAATCTACAGGAACTGTTCCATAATCTATAATTTGGAAGATGACAACCAATGCAGCCACTATTTCCATGGCTACCTCTTTTAGTACTCTGGGGTGCTGATTATCAGGCCCTGGTGATTTATCAGCTTTCAGTCCCATTAATTTCTCCAGCACTATTTTTTTACTAATACTAATTTCCTTTAATTCCTCCTTTTCTCTAGACCCTTGGTTCCCTAGCATTTCTGGGAAGTTATTTGTGTCCTCTTCCGTGAAGACAGAACCAAAGTATTTGTTTAATTGCTCAGCCATTTCCTTGTTCCCCATTATAAATTCTCCCATTTCTGACTGTAAGGGACCTACATTTGTCTTCACTAATCTTTTTCTTTTTATATACTTGTAGAAGCTTTTACAATCTGCTTTTATGTTCCTTGCCAGTTTACTCTCATACTTTATTTTACCCCTCTTAATCAATCTCTTGGTCCTTTTTTGCTGAACTCTAAACTGCTCCCAATCCTCAGGCTTGCTACTTTTTCTGGCAACTTTATATGACTCCTCTTTGGATCTAATACTATCCTTAACTTCTTTTGTTAGCCATGGTTGGGCCGCTTTTCCTTTTGTGTTTTTGCACCAGAAAAGAATGTCTAACTGTTGCAATTCATGCATTCGTTCCTTAAATGTTAGTCATTGTCTATTCACCGTCATGCCTTTCAATGAAGCTCCACAATCTATCATAGCCAACTCACTCCTCATACCATCGTAGTTTCCTTTGTTTAGATTTAGGACCCTAGTTTCGGATTGGACTTCTTCACTTTCCATTTTATGTAGAATTCTATCATGTTATGGTCACTCTTCCCTAAAGGACCCCGCACAACAAGATTATTAATTAACCCCTTCTCATTGCACAATACCCAATCTAGGATAGCCTGTTCCCTAGTTGGCTCCTCAACGTACTGGTCTAAAACAAATCTCGTACACACTCCAAGAATTCATCCGCCACAGTATTATTGCTAATTTGGTTTGGCCAGTCTATATGTAGATTAAAGTCATCCATGATTACTGTAGTACCCTTGTTACATGCATCTCTAATTTCCTGTTTGATGCCATCCCCTAGATAACCACTACTGTTTGGAGGCCTATAGACAACTCCCACCAATGTTTTCTGCCCCTTGGTGCTTCTTAGCTCCACCCAGACTGATTCTACATCTTGATTTTCTAAGCCAATATCCTTTCTCACTATTGCTCTCATTTCATCCTTTACTAACAACACCACCCCACCTCCTTTTCCTTTTCCTTTTTGCCTGTCCTTCCTAAATATCAAATATCCTTGGATATTCAGCTCCCAGCTTTGGTCACTGTGCAGCCATGTCTCTGTAATCGCAATTATATCATATCCATTTACTTCTATTTGCGCTGTTAATTAGTCTACCTTATTATGAATGCTTCGTGCATTCAGATACAGTGCCTTTAGATTTGTCTTTTTAACATTTTTAGCATGAATTTTGCATGCTACCTGCACCACTTTGAATGGGCATGGGCACATCGTGCTTTCTGCTGCCCACGCCCGCTTTTGGGCCGAATCGAATTTCACCCCCAGTGTCTCTAAAGTCAGGGATGAACAGGTGGCGAGGGGAATCCACGGTGGCATAGTGGTTAGCACTGTTGCCTCACAGCGCCAGGGACCCGGGTTCGAATCCGACCTCGGGTGACTGTCTGTGTGGAGTTTGCACATTCTCCCTGTGTTTGCGTGGGTTTTCTCCGGGTGCTCTGGTTTCCTCCCACAGTCCAAAGATGTGCGGGTTAGGTTGATTGGCTATGATAAAAATTGACCCTTAGTGTTAGGGGGATTAAATACGTGGGGTTACGGGGATAGGGTGGGATATGTGTTGGTGTAGGGGTTACGGGGATCGGGTGGGATATGTGTCGGTGCAGGCTCGATGGGCCGAAATGGCCTCTATCTGCACTGTGGGGTTTCTGTGATTCTGTGAGTAGTCATCACAAGACTCCAGATGGAGCAGGCTTGATGGGCTAAAGGGTCTTTTCTTACGTTGTTAAGATGCTACCAATAGCTAAACATTCTTTCACCATGTGAAGGATTTTTGGACTTTACTTGGATTACAGGAAACTTTGTGCTATCCAGCACCGACGGGACCGAGCTGTTGCCGTCCCATCAAAACTGCCGGACAAACCAGCGCTAATGTTGAAACATACGGAGATTTTGAGCTCCGTATCTGGCAACAAACCCTGTTGCTTAGCAACAGCTTCTAAACAGTCGGCCGTACCTTGCAAGCGTCTCTGTAGCTTAGCAACAGCTTCAGCGAGACCTTGCAGAGCCTGACTGGTGAAAAAAAGCAACAAAAAGAAAACAAACCTAACGAAACGGCTCCTGATTTTTGCCGGTGGCTCGAGCATTCTGGACAGTTAACCTCCAGATAAACCAAAGTTTCCTGTAATTACCTGCTAAAGGAGTGGAGTTTGGTTAAAAGAACCATGAAACTGACTGCTCAAGTGGGCATGCTGGGAAAGTGGACCAAATTTGAAAAGTGTCATGCAGACTGTCTGGAAGGCTACAATTAGGCCTTGAGAGACTGTGGGAAACCATCGTAAACGCCAGGGCCTAGAAATTGGGTATAGCCCCACCAGCACGTTTGCGCCGAAAATTTTGCGCCCGCCGCGGAGCCAGTTGTGCCCGCCCCATATTCACTTTCAGCGCCCCAAAGCGGAACCGGGCGCTGGTACAGGGTGTGTCCGCCCCACTTGGGGCGCTGAAAGTGAATTTCAGCGCTCCCGGTCCCGCTGCGCCACCCGATGCGGTGCGGCAGGCTGCTGTACTGCAGGCCTCCCCCTTCTCTTAAGGGGGCGGTGCCTGCAACGGCCGGAGCCCCGATTGCAAGTGCCGGCAAAAGAGACCGGCACAACGGAGAAGTGCCGGGCTCCACGGAAACCAGCCGGCAATGCCACGGGGGGGGTGTGGAGGAGGCCGGGGAAGGAGGTGCGGGCAGGCGGCCGCCGAAAAAGCGGCCACCCCGCACCTCCACCTTAACTTGCGCCGCTAAGGCTGCAGTAAGGACCCGGTCTCCCGAAGTTGTTAGCGCCCGCCACGGAAGATGCGGCCGCTACTGAAGATGGGGATCGGCGTGGTTTCGGGCGGTACCGGGGCACTGCGCACACCGATGACGTCATCGGTGCCGGCGCAGCGCTACCGGCTAACGCCGATGTTAGGGCCCACCTAATTTCGGGCGCGACGCAACTTCCGGCGCAACCCACTCTTTCGCCCCTAATTGGGCGCAAACGCAACTGAATTTCTAGGCCCAGGTGCTGTTTTTGTAACATCAGTCTGTGTCCCCTTGGGAAAGAGAGAATGGAAAATTACAGAAAGAGGTTATTTTTGTCAGCACGAATAGTATAAGAGACAATCCACAAGACCGACCAGGGATCAGTGCAGATGTTAGACCAGAAGAATGGGACACAGGATGTCGGTGGAGAATTAACCTGTCAGTGTTCACGAAGCACAATCAGCCATTCTAAGTTTCGAATTGTATTATTGATTTAAGGTTGTATGCATTCCTATCTGTAAACCTATACTGTTAATAAAACCATTAGTTAGAAAAGTTTAAAAGTTTTGGTTGATCTCACCTCTGATTACCCTAAAGAGTTAAGAGAGTAAAAACAAATACCTTACACATGGGACAGCTTTTATCTTACCTTACATGTAAAATTATTATATTCTGTACATGGAGGCCAGCAGTAATTATGGGGATTAATTGATATTTTGGATTTTGCTGGATAATTTTTAAGCAACAGGGAGTAATTATACAGAACATACAGACTCAGGAGATTAAATTGGTGCAATAGAATCCTTGAAGGTATGCACAGTACGTGATCTGCTGAAGAAGTGCACTCGATGGATTGTATGGCCATTGCTTGCTCCATGTTTTTTTAATTCACTGAGTGGAATGAGCCAGGACAAACAAAATAAGCTTTATATAATTAGGTGGTTAATTGTAAATTACTAATAAGGAGCAACACTGAGGCATGGTAATAATTTCCAAATAATAAAATAATGTCAGAAATGTATCTAGATCAGTATTAGATATGTGACGTCAACCACCTAAACTAGGTATCCTTTGCTATGTCTATTTTTAACTTTAAAAAAGAGTTATGAACAACTTCGATTGGCAAATAATAATTACATTAATGCATGTCTTGTAAATATGAACCAGGATTTTTAGGATATAAAAAATTGTTGAAATATTACTTCAGATATCAAAAGTGACAGTAATTTTAAATTAAACTATTAAATCAATTTTTACTGAAGATGACTGGAATTAGGGGTTGAAATGACCATGTAATCTCTCCTACTATTTAAATTTTTCCGTTGCTAAATCACCAACAAGAAATGTTAAGAATTTCTCGATCACAGTGGGCCGTCTGGTAACTGAAATTCGACTGCGAGTAAAGCAAAGATCTTTGCCAGAAAGGGACTACAGTATCATATAATCGAAGACCTGCTGAACATGTAGAGATTGTATCCCAAGGCTGTTTCATGGTTTTCCATTACCATGGAAGAATGCACAGAATCTCAGAAAGTGAACCCTAAAGCAAGAGGAAAAAATCCGAGGATCCCATGAAATCAAACAGAATGTGACTTACTCAGTCACTTTGAACTAGTGGCCCAGTTCTTATCTAAAGGCTTAGGTAAAGCAAGTATCTATTTTACTATATATCACAACTAGTATTGTAATCTTGGCTGCTCTCTGTTTGAAGATTCATTAGAAAATGTGTTTCTTTTTGTCAAAGGCACAACGATATACACTAAACTACACCTTTTTATCTTACATTCTTTCTATTGGCCGGTATCTCCTGAGCTGTGTAACATGTTAATCATTTACGGGGAATATCTGTTTGAATCTTGCAGCCATAAATCTGTTCAGTACAAACTCTTACCTGATTTCAAATAAAAGGTTAATTGCCCATAACTAATGAAAGTGATACAAGTATTACAACAAAAGGTCTCAGAACTGCATCAACATTGCTGTACTTACTTCCTGCTGATTTAAACCATTTAAGGACTACAATAGAATCTCTGAATCAAATTGACATATAGGGGGAAAAATTCAGTTGGCTTGCACCTCCCATTAACGCCTTAAGAGGGCGCTAATGGGGCGCAAAGCAACTAGCGCCCGGGCGCGTTGATGTTTGCGCCACTCACGAAATTAACTGGACATTTTTTGGCGGGGCTAAACACTACCGCCACGATCTCCTGCGCTGGCAGATCGTGACATCAGTCGAGTGTGCAATGCCCCGGTAGCGCCCCGGACCGGATATTGAGTGGCGCCCCCTGCCTTACCGCCTGCCGCTAGCAACGCCAGGTTGAGGGGAGCGTTTTGCAGTCAGAAAGGGACTGGGGGAGCGCTATTTAAAGGTGACTGCTTCCTGCCTTTTTTTGTTGGTGACATTTTTGCACTACACATTCTGAGAGAGAGAGAGAGACTTCTGGAGAGATTCAACGCTGTGTGAAGGATTTTGGCTACTGAGCAGCACTTTGCAGGTTCATTTTGATTTGCCCTTCCTTGTATCGATTTAGAAGAGACTGTGGGGGCTGCACTCTGAGCTCTTTCCCTGGGTCTCTCCATTGTTCTTTCCAGCAGATTTGATGTAAAGGTCTCTCCAGGCCGAGATTCAAAGCAGCAATGAGCAGGATGTGAATGGAGAGCAAAATCAACCCTCCCCTTTAAGATAAAAAACAGAAAATGCTGGAGAAACTCAGCAGGTCAAGCAGCATCTGTGAAGAGAGAAACAGAGTTAACGTTTCAGGTCGATGACCTTTCGTCAGAACTCCCCTTTAAGAACTGGCCGGCGCCAATGTGTCTGTGTTCCATTGCTGACTGACATCACATGAGCTTCGCCAGCGCTCTGAGGTAGCGCCTTGCTCCTCGGCCTTTGCGTCTTAAGACAGGTGTGAAGCGCCTGATTTAGCGCTCCAATCACCTCCAGGGGCAATAAAAGCCAAGTTTGCCATCAGAGGCGATAATTAGCGCCAGGCACTAAACTTTGTGCACAGCCGATATAGGCGCCCCAAACGGGGCGATACTGAATTTTTCCCCCATAGAACATTACAGCAAAGCCCACACAAGAGTCACATTCACAATAATAATACATTGCAGCTGTTACCAACTTTGAGGTCTTGCAGTCAGTTTAACATTTTTATACACAAAACAGATTATATGTGTTCTATGTAAGCTTGATATTCCCTTGTATTATTCAAAAAATAAATCGCCAAATTATGTGTTTCATTTATGAAGTTCTTACACCATAGAAGAAAAATATTATTACTTGGACAAAACTTGGATAAATCATAACATGATCAGATTTCCAGTTTTTGTTTGCTTTTTATGCTGTTAAAGGAATACATTTAAATATAATGCATCTTCATTCCTCATGATAATACTTTCTTTTTAAAATATATATATACATATATATTTAACTAATTGGGCAATCAATGCCCTTATCAGTGCCCAATACTCTCCTCCCCACCTCCAGAATACACCTTCTCATTTTATTACATGTTGCTTAGGAATCAGACAGTAAAGACAGGAAAGGCAGAGCTACAATCTGCTCAGCTCCTGCACATTCAGAGTGGTGTTTCTCGAGTGGCAGGAGTTTACAATTCATTTCAATTAGAACTGCTTTCGCAGATTGTTGCTAGGATCTCAGTATTGATGACTACCACAAACAATGTCAGGTAAAGGCATAGAGCTTCTTTATTTAGAATAACAGGTATTAGACTGAAAAACTTGATTGATTTGGTCAAATCAATTCATAACTAAGCATAAAATACATAGGGGGAGAAATTCGGTACCTTAGCGCCTCCAGTTAGCGACTGGCAGGGGCACTAACAGAACGCTGAGGCAGTAGCGCCGCGGTGAGGCAAATCCAGCACCACATGCCAAATTCGCCCCCCCCCCACCCCCGGTAGCGCCACTGGTACAAGTTAGCGCCGGGGACTTCAGCGCCAGACAGATCATAATGTCAGCGAGCATGCAACGTTCACTGGGCGCCCGATCTGCCAAATTGAGTATCGCCCCCTGCCTTAGCGCCTGGTTCCGACAGCGACAGGGAGAGGAGGCGTTAAGCAGGAGAATGCTGGCTCCAGGGGTGCTATTTAAAGGGATCATGATAATGAGTCGCAGATGTCAGGTTTGTGGTGTTTCACTGCTTCCTTATCAGTTTGAGATAGTTCAAGTGTTGAATTCAATCATTCAAAAGTCATTTAGTCTCCGGAGTGTTGTGGCTTCTAAAAGTTAGTTACATTTATTCTCACAAAATATCAAAGTGCTGCACTTCCTTACATTAATGGGGGCTGTACTGGCAGTCAACCTCGCCCTCCAGGGTCTACTGTGGAGGGAGCGCAGGCAGCAAGAAAGATTGGAACATGTGGCCAGAGGGAGGAGGAGCGTCATCAGGGCTCTCAACAGGAGGCCTTACCCGCTAAGGGTCTTCTGACAGCAATTCTCCTACCTTCGATTAAGCGAGAAGCAGTGTATTAGAAGGCTCCACTTCAGCAAGGAGGTGGTCACATAATTCTGCCATCTCCTGCAACCAGACCTCGAGCCTCAGATCAGGGCAACCACGGCCCTCTCAGTGGCAGTCAAGGTCACAGTCGCCCTCAATTTCTTCGCCAGAGGATCCTTCCAGTCTGCAACAGGAGATATAGGTAAAATCTCACTGTTCACCATCCGTCGCTGTATCTGGGAGATCACAGAGGCTCTCTACAGTAGGAAAAGGGACTACATTCCCTTCCCACCGTCCAGGGCCCCAAACACTCCTTCCAGGTGAAACAGCGATTTACTTGTACTTCTTGCAACTTGGTATACTGTATTCGCTGTGTAGGGGGCATCCTTTACCTGGTTTACGGTAATTTACCTGGTCAGGCAGCCTTTTTCCACTGCACTGTGACCAGTTCCAATCAGCGGTTTCAAATCGCTAAACCCCTCCTTCCAGTTCTGACTGGAGGAACTTATAATTAATGATATATTAAAAACGGACAAATGGTCTGAATGCAAGAAAGTCAAACTTTATTAACTAAAGAAACTACACCACACGATCAAAGTAATCATGGTAAAATTGCTTAAATAGGGGAGGAAAATGGCCACAACGAGGGAAATCGACTAAAATCACAATTTCTAATGAAATTCCCACTTTACTCCCACCCCTAAGCCTATCCTAAGTTGCCTTGTGGAAGGCCAGAAAAATATATGCTCACCACTGCAATGCCAGCTCCGTGCCCCATGAGATCTTCACTGCCCTGAAGTAAAGAAACACCCCAGTGTTTTAAAAGTAAACTGCTGGTGTTTTACTTCTTCAGACAGACTCAACGCTGTAGAGGGCACACAGAGGCAAGCCAGAGAGAGAGAGCTGCCTCTGAGAAGCTATCTCTTATACCCCAATTTTGGGGCCGAAATGTTCCCGCCCAGATCCGGAGGTTTCTGGGCTAAAACAAAAGGGATCCAACTGTCCCCATTGTCCAGTAATGGGTGATTCATCCAAACCCATTGTTTAAACTGTTTTCTTTTCAGTTTAAATGTGCCTTACTTAAATGTGAATGGGCTTTCCAATAAAGCTGCAGTGATTTGAATGTGTCCATTTCCTTGCTTGCTTGAGTAAACAGCCTTGAAGGCTTTGTAAACAGAAACCCATTGTTCTGTGGTCACTGAAACCGCAGTCTGAAGTGGATAATCCTTTGTGTACACAAAGTAGCAGTTTCTGTAAACAAACATCGATTTCCTCTGCAGGGAGGGAACTCCCGAACTGCCTTTGATTGGCAGTTTAGTCAGCCATCTTTGATCCTCCCCTTTTCACAGACATACACGAGCTGCTTCCAAGTCCTTTGTCCTTGGCCATGCTTTCTGACGGCCATTTTTATCCCTGGGCAATTTAAACCGTTCAAAACTCAAGAGTACATCCTTAATAAAATGTACAATCTTAAAGTGTGCGATTTTGACAAAGTTCTTTGATTCCAGTGTCCAAGCACTGCCCTTTTACGAGCTTTTTTAATGCAGCCTTTTTTCAGTTCTGGGTATGTTTTAAAGCATTGTCCAACCCAGAGACAATTTAAATCACACAAGTCTTCGTCCAAGATGTGGATTAATATGTCCCGATCTTCGGGGGCTGAGGGGATTTTGCGAACCCCTACAGCTGCTCACGATGCGGTCTCCTCTACATTGGGGAGACCAAACGTAGATTGGGTGACCGCTTTGCAGAAAATCTCCGTTCAGTCCACAAGTATGACCCTGAGCTTCTAATTGCCTGTCACTTTAATTCTCCACTCCACTCCCACTCTGACCGCTCTGTCCTCGGCCTCCAACACTGTTCCAACACAGCTCAACATTAGCTCGAGGAAATACACCTCATCTTTTGATTAGGCACTTTACAGCCTTCTGGACATCGAGTTCAACAATTTCAGATCATAACCTCTGCCCCATTTTTTCAGACGGCATCTGTTGTTGATTCTGCTATTCCCATTTACACCTCTTCTAGACCCTCTTTTGTTTCTTTACTTGTCCAATACCATCACCTTTTGCCTTGTACAATCATCCCTTTTGTCATTTAATCTCTCCTGCCTTCCATCCTATCACAGACCTTCCCGTTTGTTCTTTCCTTCCCTCCCCCTTTCCCTGCCACTGCACTTGCCGAAAACCTGTTATATCTCTAACTTTTTCCAGTTCTGATGAAAGGTCATTGACCTGAAACGTTACCTCTGTTTCTCTCTCCACAGTGTGAGGGAATAAGCCATATTTCAGAAAGATACACCATAATATGAACAGAATTCTGATATGTATTAATACATGATATTAGGTTTAAAAATCTAAAGCCTCGGAGACACAGGCTGTAAACAGAAAACAGGCTTCTGAGATAAAGATCAGTTGTTTAACAAAGTTGTAAAAACCAAACAAGCTTTGAAATGGGAATTAGTTAAATATACTAAAACAATTACCCTATTGAAATGGCAGTTTGGCGCTTCCGAAAGGTCTGGAGTTTGGGAATAACACAATGAAAATGCCCAGTTTAAAGTGTTAAGAACTAACACGTAAAACAGAAACACAAACATTAAAAGAGGCATGTGCCTTTGAAAAGATGACATCAAGTAAAAGAAACACCTGCTGGTCAAATAGTTTTTATGTTAAACTTGGAAGACAGGAAACATGATTAAATATGCAACCAATTGAGATAGCTAGAAATGCATGAACCACCCTAATTGAAGTGTCTTTAATTTATACATATAGTAAATATGATACCAACAAGAACACTTTGAAGATATGACTTCAATAGATACACCAAGCAATTACATTATATTTGTATTGAACTTGGAGCAGTCAGAAGACTCGAAGTCTGTTAAACCAGCTAAAAGTGATATTAAGAATTGAATGAAAGAATTTTGTAAGAATGGCATCAAACAGAAACCATAGCTGTCATATTGTTTTTATGATGGTTTTTGAAACACCTAAAGGTAGAGACAAAATTATGCATGCAATAGTTCAATTGACAGTAAGATAGAAAGCATTCAACAGAGAATCAATAAAGACAATTAGCTGACATCAGCGGAGAACTTCAAAGAATAAACCACTGCAAAAAGGGTATAAAAATAAGAGCTTTTCAAACAGAAAGTCAGAACTCGCTGAACGGGCCAAGCGTTTCTCAACTTCACAGGCACGATCTGTAAGTTTTTAACTTTGAGTCTCGGTTAATCAAAGTAATTGATTTTGGTGGATGTTCTGGATTTAGAGATAAGTAAGAAATATAGAAATGTAACGAAGTAAAGATTTGAGAATAAGGATCTCTGAGAAATAAGAAATGTAAGCTATTAGTATTTTGAATTGTTAATGTTGTGACTGATTCAACAGCTGTTAATTGAATGTCAGCTCTTAAATAAAACTATATATTTTTAGAATTGTCTCAAAGAGTATTTCTGTATAAACTCGCGAACCTAATTTCTGTACACTCTTTTGTAAGGAGTTGCAGAATTCTGGGGGGTATTCCAGACCCTCATAATATCCGGAAGGTTACAGTCTAGTTAAACTTATTAAAAATGCTATCTGGAGGACGGTAACATCTTCAGTCGTTCCTTTCCTTTAGCGAGAGATAGCCTGAACCTTTAGACCCATTCAAGCGTCTTATGGAATTCGGCTATCTCTAACTTTAGTTGAAGGTGAACATCTGGGGAATACGCCTGATCTGGGGTAGCCCGAAAGGGCTCGGACTTGTAATTATCCCTTCAACAGATGCTGAGTATTCTCAGAATTTTCTGGTTTTATTCCAGATTTCCAACATCCGCAGCATTTTGCTTCTGTATTAGCAAAGTTGGGGCTCAGTTGTGCTGCAACTTTCACATTGCGCAGAGTGGTATTGGATGTACATCAGTGCAAACCAGACAATCAGATCAGCAGTCTGATTCCTGACCACCCAAAGTGAAGAACTATAACACTACCACCAGAAGGTCGTATCAAAGCACGTGGGCTTCACATTGGCTGCGGTAGAACTACTGCCCGGTACGATGTCTTGTTATAAAGCTCCCATTGGGCTGCCTGCAAATATTTTAAATTTGAGTGATTTCCATGTTAGACTGATGACGACCTCTCTGTCTCTTTCCTAACATTATAATCTAACCAGCTGGGAAGTGGAGCTCTGCATGTGGCTGGCATAAAGTGTAAAGTATGCGCATATACTTGATACAAAAAGGAAGAGACAGCTTGGAAGGGTTTAACTTAGGTCTTTACTTCATACCCACAGGCGGGAACTGAGGGGAGATCAGTGCCCGCAGTACTATTTATAACCCTATGGCCAGGAGTGGTACTACGGTATCACTACGCCCTACAAAGTAGTGCTGCCCTGGCCATAGGGTTAAAGTAGCATACATATTACATACACAACATTCCTCCCCTTTTAATTAAAACGTACCCGTGCAATTAAGTCAACAGATGCACCATAACTAGGGCTAATAACATTTGGTAACACAACAAACATAACATATTTACATCAGAGTTGTCTACCTATATATATATAAAAAGAAACATGTTATAGATTCAGTCTCTGAGGAGGCCTCCTGTCTCGACTAGGATAACGTCTTTCTCTAGTCGGTCTCGGTGTAGGCGGCGGTACTTCCGTCACCACTTCATCGCTGGAGTCGTCGGTGTCTGATGGCACATCCTGTGCCGTGGAGCTCACTGGAGTGCTGAACTCCTCGCCATCCTGAGACTTCTGTAGCGACGAGCTGGGCCGTGATTCCACTGGAACAATGTGCTGAGACGTTTGAGGTAGTGAATCAGTTGGGTTTCTGGACTCCACAAGTTGATCAGCATGTCGTCTGATTATGCCGTCCCCAGTATCCACTGTGTACATCAAAGGTCCCTGGCGGGCCTTTATCGTACCAGACCGCCACTTTTCATTTCTATAATCACGGGCCAACACTTGCTGCCCCACCTCGAAGCTCCGTGTCTGTCTGTCAGGAGCCCTACGAAATACTCGGTTTTCCACATCTCTCCAGATGTTTGGTCTGAGCAATTCGAGGCGAGACCTTAACCTTCTATTAAAGAACATGACGGCGGGGGCCTGGTTGGTCACCGTATGTGCAGCATTACGGTACGCGAATAGGAAATTGTCCACCTTGTGTTGTAGTGGCAACCTTTCCTCCCCCATCGCCTTGATGGCCTTTTTAAAAGTCTGTACAAATCGCTCTGCCAGCCCATTTGTAGCCGGATGATATGGTGCGGACGTATAATGTCGCACTCCATTCCTTTTTAGGAATGCTTGAAATTCTTCTGCCACAAATTGTGGCCCATTGTCCGAACAGACTTGCTCGGGCACCCCGTTTCGGGTAAAAATGGTCCTTAAGGCTGCGACCGTCTTTTCGGCTGTCGTTGATGACATCTTTATGACCTCCGGCCATTTTGAGTGGGCGTCCACTACAATAAGGAACATCGCATCCATGAAGGGCCCAGCGAAGTCCACGTGGATCCTTTGCCACGGCGTTGAGGGCCACTCCCACGGATGTAGTGGGGCTTGGGGTGGTACGTTCTGTACCATCTGGCACCCTTGGCATGCTTTTGCTACTTCCTCAATGTCCCTGTCAATGCCGGGCCACCAGACGTAGGCTCTGGCGAGGCTTTTCATTTTGACACCCCCCAGATGACCTTCGTGTAAGTCCCGCAACACTTTATGTTGTAATTTTTGAGGGACCACCACCCTGGCTCCGCACATCAATGTGCCCCGGCATACGGACAACTGGTCCTTCCTTGCCGAAAACGCCGGCAATGATGCGTCACCCTGCGCTGGCCAGCCTTTCACGGTCAATTCGTAAACCCTTGCTAGTGTCGGGTCATTCTGTGTTTCCCGCTCGATACATTGGCTGGTGATGGGTAGGTGTTCCATAACCGCCGTATGATATATTTCCACGGGGCCCTGTACTATCTCTTCGATCTCTGCAGGCAATGGTAGCCGCGACAGGCCATCCGCATTGCCATGCTGTTTGGTACCCTTATATTCGATAAGGTACTGGTGTGCTCCTAAGAACAGTGACCATCTCTGTAGCCTTTGGGCCGTCATCAGGGGCACCCCTTTTGTTGGATTAAATATGGACACCAACGGTTGATGATCCGTCAGTAGTGTGAAACGTTGTCCATGTAGATAGTGGTGGAATTTTTTTACACCCCACACCAGACTGAGGGCCTCCCTGTCGATTTGCGCATAGTTTCTTTCGGCTGTAGTTAACGGCCTTGAGGCAAATGCTATTGGCCTCTCCGTCCCATTGGGAAATTTGTGTGACAACACTGCCCCTATACCATACGGGGAGGCGTCACATGCCAACCTCATTGGCATTTTTGGGTCAAAGTGTGCGAGCACTTCCTTTGATGTAATGAGTTGTTTACCCTTTTTAAAAGCAGCCTCACACGCTTCGTCCCAATTCCAGGAGACTCCCCTTTGCAGCAATGAATTTAGTGGATGTAAAATGGACGATAAGTTCGGGAGGAACTTATGGTAATAGTTTATAAGGCCTAAGAATGATCGTAACTGAGATGCATTCTCAGGGGGCGGGGCCTTCACTACTGCCTCGATCTTTTCTGGGGACTTATGCAGGCCTTCCTTATCTATAATGTGACCACAGTATGAGATACGTTCCTGGAAAAACTCACATTTCTGCTTGTTCGCCCTGAGTCCGTATTGTTGCAACCGCAGAAGTACTCGCTCCAGGTTAGCGAGGTGGTCGTTATCCGTTTGTCCTGTCACCAGGATGTCATCCAGGTAGCACTGCGTTCCTGGAATGCCCTGTAGGACCTGTTCCATGGTCCTCTGCCATATGGCTGGGGCGGACGCCACACCAAATACCAGGCGATTGTACAGGTAGACTATCCTTTATCCGAAAACCTCGGGACCAGCCGAGTTTCGGATAAAGGAGAATTTCGGATTTCGGAAGGTGGGTCGGCGGGGGTCCGCGGGGGGGTCGGCGGGGGGTCATGCGCACGACTTACGCTGATGCGCAGCGTAAGTCAGTCGGGGTCGGCGGGGGTCGGGGCCGGCGGGGTCCGCGGGGGGGTCGGCGGTTGTCGGGGCTGGCGGGGTCGGCGGTTGTCGAGGCCGGCGGGGTCCGCGGGGGGGTCGGCGGTTGTCGGGGCCGGCGGGGTCCGCGGGGGGGGTCGGCGGTTGTCGGGGCTGGCGGGGTCGGCGGTTGTCGGGGCCGGCGGGGTCCGCGGGGGGGTCGGCGGTTGTCGGGGCCGGCGGGGTCCGCGGGGGGGTCGGCGGTTGTCGGGGCCGGCGGGGTCCGCGGGGGGGGTCGGCGGTTGTCGGGGCTGGCGGGGTCGGCGGTTGTCGGGGCTGGCGGGGTCGGCGGTTGTCGGGGCCGGCGGGGTCCGCGGGGGGGTCGGCGGTTGTCGGGGCCGGCGGGGTCCGCGGGGGGGTCGGCGGTTGTCGGGGCCGGCGGGGTCCGCGGGGGGGTCGGCGGTTGTCGGGGCCGGCGGGGTCCGCGGGGGGGTCGGCGGTTGTCGGGGCTGGCGGGGTCGGCGGTTGTCGGGGCTGGCGGGGTCGGCGGTTGTCGGGGCCGGCGGGGTCCGCGGGGCGGTCGGCGGGGGGTCGTGCGCACGACTTACCCTTTATCAGAACTTCCGAAACCGGAACCCTCTAAAAACCGAAGGTTTTTTCGTTCGTACGCACGACTTACGCTGAACGAAAAAACCTTCGGTTTTTAGAGGGTTTCGGTTTTCGGAAGTCCGGATAAAGGGTAGTCTACCTGTACTGGTACAATCCCTTGTGGGTGTTAATCGTTAGGAGCTTTTTCGAGTCCTGCTCCACCTCCATCTGTAAATAAGCTTGACAAAGGTCAATCTTCGTAAAGTGTCTACCCCCAGCTAACGATGCGAATATGTCCTCTATCCGCGGCAGCGGATACTGTACTGTGTGCAGGACTGGGTTAATAGTTATCTTAAAATCCCCGCAAATGCGAACCTTCTTTGGTTCCCCCGGCGTGTTATTTGCAGATTTCTTTATAACTGGGACGATGGGCGTGGCCCACTCGCTCCACTCAATCTTTGTAAGGACACCTGCACTCTCTAAGGCATCCAGTTCTGCTTCCACCGCTGGCCGAATGGCATAAGGCACCGGTCTGGCCTTACAAAACTTGGGGTTTGCGTCTTGAGCAATAGTTATTTTTGCTCTAATGTCCTTTAAGGTCCCCAGCCCTTGTTGGAACACCTCTGGCGTTTTTGCCAATAGTTTCGACAGCCTGCTTGTAATGGTTGTATCATCCTTGGTGGTCTCTACTTTTATCTCGTGTATCGACTTCCAGTCGAAATGGATTTTTCTTATCCATTCCCTACCCAAAAGTGGTGGTCCGCCGTTTGGTAGGACGTATAAATAAAGTCCTGGCACTTTTCTGCCATTGTATTTAACTGTTACTTGCATTTTTCCCTTCAGGTAAACTTTTTGTCCCGTATATGTTTTTAATTTGATTTCGGTATCCTTTAAGGGAATGCATTTGAACAGCCTGTTATAATCTTGTTCATTAATTACTGATAGGGCTGAACCCGTGTCCAGCTCCATATTAACTTCGACGCCTGCTACCTTCATTTTAACCCACATTGTGCTGTGGTCCTCCGTTTTGTCTACACCATATAACTTGAGACATCCCAGACCTTTAGGCTCTGCTTTTGTGCCTTCCTGTGACTCGTCTGAGCTACTGTCAGATATCTTATGTATTTTTGTCCTTGCCTTGGTACTGCTCGGATTGCCCCCACTATTGGGTTTCGTACCCGACCGACAAACTTTCGCTATATGCCCCTTTTTCCCACACTGCCGGCATATTTGATCACGAAACCAACAATTACTTTGGTCGTGGGTGGTTTTGCCACAACGGTAGCATTTACCTTTGTGAAATGTCACCTCATGGGTGTCATAGCCGGTTGTATTTTGTCGTATTTGGGCAGCACCCTGTGCTGCTGCTTCATGTGCCAATGCTATTTCCATCGCCTGATCTAGGCTGAGCTGTTTCTTGGCCAGCAACCGTTTTCGTGTACTCTCATTTAACATGCCACAGACAAATCTGTCTCTGATCGCTTCAGCCAAAAAGGCTCCAAACTGGCAATGTTTGGACAACCGTCTGAGCTCAGCCAAATAGGCTGCCTGCGACTCATCATTCCTTTGGTCGCGTCTGTAAAAGCGGTACCTTTCCGCTATAAATGTTGGCTTAGGGTTTAAATGTTCCTTTAACGTATCAACAATTTGGGCATACGTTTTGTCTGCTGGCTTTTCTGGAGTAAGAAGATTCCTCAGCAGACCGTATGTTTTTGCCCCCATAGAATTTAATAAGGTTGCTGCCTTTTCGTCATCTTTCACCTTGTTTACTATGCAATAAAGTTCATGCCTTTCTACATATGCGTCCCAATCTTCTATGTCGGCAACAAATTCTGACAACCGAGCTTCTTTAGCCATTTTTAAAACTACTGAAGAGGTTTTCCCGCCTTTTTCCACTAGATGGCGCTGTTATTTTTTTCTAAGAGAAAAACTTTCCCCCTTTTGTCCACTAGATGGCGCTGTTCATTTTAAACTGCTGAAGAGAAAAACTTTTCCCCTTTGTCCACTAGATGGCGCTTTTCCCGCCTTTTCTCCCTCTGCTGTCAACGACGTCTCTCCAGGTTCGTTATTTTTTTTTCTTGCAGCTCCCGTTATTGCCACCGCCGCTATTACAACGACCTTCCCCTCTCGTGGCCCGCTAGTCCTCGTGGCTCCGTTTGTTCCCCAGATCGCCTGCCCGTTCTGGCCCTTGCAGCTCGCGTTCCCCGGGAAAGATTGCAGTTTACCTGACCCTGGGTGGACTTTTGCCCCGTGGCTGGAACGCCGGTTCAGCCTCTTCTCTCAGCTGCCGCAGCCTCCGCTGGAACCTCTCTCTCTCGCTCCGTTGCTGCCGCTCCTCCTGAATTGGGCGGCCTCCTTCGATCGACACTGGACTCTGCAGGCTGGTAAGAAGCTTCTCTCCCCGTACTGCTACCGATCCTTTGTTGCACCTTGTACTGGTGAGTTCGAACGTTCCTAGTCGCCAGTGTAAAGTATGCGCATATACTTGATACAAAAAGGAAGAGACAGCTTGGAAGGGTTTAACTTAGGTCTTTACTTCATACCCACAGGCGGGAACTGAGGGGAGATCAGTACCCGCAGTACTATTTATACCCCTATGGCCAGGAGTGGTACTACGGTATCACTACGCCCTACAAAGTAGTGCTGCCCTGGCCATAGGGTTAAAGTAGCATACATATTACACTAGCTGAAGTGCCCGGCGGTGCCGAGGGTCTTTTGAGGGCATGTTGTTGTTGGAAGAGAGAGTGAGAGCGACTGGGGGGGGGGTGGAAGAGAGAGAGCGACTGGGGGGGGGAAGAGAGAGAGCGACTGGGGGGGGGAGAGAGAGAGCGACTGGGGGGGAAGAGAGAGAGAGAGCGACGGGGGGAAAGAGAGAGAGAGAGCGACTGGGGGGGAAAAGAGAGAGAGAGCGACTGGGGTGGAAGAGAGAGAGTGACTGGGGGGGAAGAGAGAGCGCGACTGGGGGGGAAGAGAGAGCGCGACTGGGGGGGAAGAGAGAGCACGACTGGGGGGGAAGAGAGAGCGCGACTGGGGGGGAAGAGAGAGCGCGACTGGGGGGGGAAAAGAGACCGCGCGACGGAGGGAAGAGAGAGAGCGAGGGGGGGAAGAGAGAGAGAGAGCGACTGGGGGGGAAAAGAGAGAGAGAGCGACTGGGGTGGAAGAGAGAGAGTGACTGGGGGGGAAGAGAGAGCGCGACTGGGGGGGAAGAGAGAGCGCGACTGGGGGGAAGAGAGAGCGCGACTGGGGGGGAAGAGAGAGCGCGACTGGGGGGGAAGAGAGAGCGCGACTGGGGGGGGAAGAGAGAGCGCGACAGGGGGAAGAGAGAGAGCGACGGGGGGAAGAGAGAGAGCGACTGGGGGGAAGAGAGAGAGCGACTGGGGGGAAGAGAGAGAGAGCGACTGGGGGGAAGAGAGAGAGAGCGACTGGGGGGAAGAGAGAGAGAGAGCGACTGGGGGGAAGAGAGAGAGAGAGCGACTGGGGGGGAAAAGAGAGAGAGAGCGACGGGGGGGAAAAGAGAGAGAGAGCGACTGGGGTGGAAGAGAGAGAGTGACTGGGGGGAAGAGAGAGCGCGACTGGGGGGGAAGAGAGAGCGCGACTGGGGGGGAAGAGAGAGCGCGACTGGGGGGAAGAGAGAGCGCGACTGGGGGGGAAGAGAGAGCGCGACTGGGGGGGAAGAGAGAGCGCGACGGGGGGAAGAGAGAGAGCGATGGGGGAAGAGAGAGAGCGACTGGGGGGAAGAGAGAGAGCGACTGGGGGGAAGAGAGAGAGAGCGACTGGGGGGGAAGAGAGAGAGCGACTGGGGGGGAAGAGAGAGAGCGACTGGGGGGAAGAGAGAGAGCGATGGGGGGGAAGAGAGAGAGCGACTGGGGGGGAAGAGAGGGAGCGACTGGGGGGGAAGAGAGAGAGCGGCTGGGGGGGAAGAGAGAGAGCGACTGGGGGGGAAGAGAGAGAGCGACTGGGGGGAAGAGAGAGAGCGACTGGGGGGGAAGAGAGAGAGCGACTGGGGGGGAAGAGAGGGAGCGACTGGGGGGAAGAGAGGGAGCGACTGGGGGGGAAGAGAGAGAGCGACTGGGGGGGGAAGAGAGAGAGCGACTGGGGGAGAAGG